>NC_042517.1:10614309-10963059 GCF_900963305.1 Echeneis naucrates | reverse complement strand
AGGGCCAGCTCCCTGTGCACACCTCCCACTTCACACCTGTCCCTCTTCCTCTCCCTCTCTTCCTCACAAACATGCACACACACACACACACACACGTAAACACACGCACACGGCTCATGCAGCCGTGCTACTCGGCACAGGGCTCTCATTGTAGCAGTGACAGGAGGGCGCCCGTTAAGTGGCTCTCTCTTCCTGGGGCCTGTGTGCATGTGTGTGTGTTTTGTTCCCCCATGTGGCTGTGGGGTGGATAAGGGCGATGAAGGACCCCTACTGGTAAAGTGGGTAAACTTGCACAGCCTCGACATCTGTGCTCGGGGAAGGAGGGGTGGGGGGGGGGGGGGGGGGGGCGAGGGGGGTGTGGAGAGAGAGAAGGAGAGAGGGGGAGGGTAAGGAGGGAGGAGAGATAGACAGCGAAAGAAGAGGACAGAGTGGGAACAAGGAAAGGAGTGAGAAGGAGAGAGGGAGGGAGAGCGAGACACAGAAGGAGAGGGGGAGAGAGAGAGGGAGAGAGAGCAGAGCCTTGACAGAGAGCAGTTGACGAGAAAATGCCTTGCTTTGTGGAGAGAATTCTTCCAGGGCAGGAGGGAGAGGTGAGACAGAGCGCAGAGGGCGGTCTGCTGCCAGGTAAGACTCACATACACCTTCCTCCCCCTCTCCCCTCTCCCACCTCACACACGCACACGCACACACACACGCACGCGCCCACTCACTCACACACACACACACACACACACACACGCGTGCACAAACACAAACTGGAGTTGAGTGCTACATCGAGGTGAGCGGGTCTGCTACTAGTTGCAGTTGGCATGAGTCAGGCACGCATGTGTAGTGATGTGGTGGGTGGTGTCAAAGAGTGTGTGTGTGTGAGAGTAAGAGAGAGTGAGAGAGAGAGAGAGGAAACAGAGCAGGTGTAATATTTGTTTTTTGGAAAAAATTTGTAGCTTTTAATTACAGATGCACATTTGCACCTATAGTGCACTGAATGTCAGTGAGGTGTTTAATTAGTTTTAATGCTGTGTTGCTTCTGAAAAAGTTTTGTTGTTGACTTTTTGCACCTTATAGTGCTCCACCTCTGACTTTTTCTATCACGTTTGCCACTTTATTTATTTCTTTATTTTGTACTTTATATTTTGAGAGAGATATTTTTTTTATTTGATATTTATTCACTAGTTACTTTACAGATGAGTATTTTACAAATAGAATATAAACAGGCCAATGACATTCAATAACTTGAAAATAGATGAAAGCACCCAGCAGTAAATAAAGTAGTTTTAAATATCTCAACTTCGACCAGCTACCACACTAATTGATTGCATGTTAGACTTTAACACAGCAAATATAAATTAAGACATTTTATTCCTTCAGTTCATTTTAATGACAATACCTTTAGATGTTTTTTTTTTTTTTTTGCAGGACTTGTAATTACTTGTAATTGAGTATTTATTTACTCTGTGGTATTTTTTACCCATTCTTTACCCATTTAGATCCTTTAATTTAGCAAAGGATCTGAATAATTTATCCTTTTATACTTTTATCCTTATTAATTATTATTTATTATTATTGCATCGTACTGACTAGTTATCAGAAGGACGTACCTATTTAATTTAGTGACTTTATAGGGGAAATAGATAGAAATGTGCTTCTCATAAAACTAAAACTATGAAAAATATTAATAAAAAGCACCTAAAATCCCTCCACTCTGATGTCAGGTACAGATCTTTTTTTATCTGATATGACGTAATTTGCGGTGTTGGTTGAGATTGATTTGGCTGTTTAGAGACAGATGTGATGGAGAGGTTTGTCATCTGAGGGATTTTCCACTCTGCTGATGTAAACAGTGTCTGTTTAAGAAAGGCTAAAGAGTCCTTTCCTGCCATCTTGAGACACAGTTCTGAAGGGAATAATCCTTCCCATGTACAATTAGATTTTCTCCTTTTGGTTAAATAAATACTGCGTCTGTGAACATAAACACGGATTTACATGCGGCCCAGTGGGTGTCAGGCTCTCCAGCAGCTACAGCCTGGGCCTGGTATTTCTTGTTGAGGCCCACAGGAAAAAAAAAAAGGAAAAGAAAAGAGAGATGAAGCGGAAGTTGGCCAGCTGAAACTTCACACTTGCTGTTTATTTGTTTTTATAACAAATGGAACCAGCTTCCCGAGTGAAAGGTGAAGTCAGAATTGAATTTGGCTTGCGTTACCGTGGCGATCTGGCAACCGCTCCGGTGTCCCATAGGACTGGTTGCTGTGCGCTGGGCGCGTGTGTTTGTTATTTAACTGGTGTGTGTGTGTGTGTAAGATACTGCACTACATTTGTACGCGTGTCTGTGTGTGTGTGTGTGTGTGTGTGTGTGTGTGTTGGAGTAGTGGGTGATGGTAGCAGCATTCACGAGAGAGACATTTTACTAAGCAGACATTTCCCCCTCTGTTTTCACTCTGACCTGGTAGGAGATTGATGACTGAATTGTGGAGTACATGTTAACAGTAACTGGTGATTTATGAAGATACTTAGGGTAAGTGAGGCCGCACAGGCTGGAGGGGAAGAAAAAGATATAGCCTTTTAAGTTAATGTAAAAATATAGCCTTTTTAAGTAATAATTGTTATTACTACTGCAGGGGTTTGGACAGAGGTCTGAGTTAGAGTTAGATGTGCACAAAGTGCAATGTGAAGCTTTTCCTTTTCCGTTGGCCATGTGCCTCCCTTTGTTTCTCAGGTTTTTAACTTCAACTCCATTCAACACCAGTCAAGTTGTTTTTGATTTAGTTTTTTCAATGAAAAGATTTGAAATAAAACATTTGCACATTTGGATACACAGACAGTTAGATAGCTGATTAAAAATATTTGAACTGGGGAAAGACAACTCTTTTTTTCCTGTGTAAACCTCAATGGAAAACTGTTCTTGGATGAACCCTTGCACAGCAACAAGTGCACTGTGTGTTTTGGCAGACCCCCTCAGCCAAAGATCCCTCAGAAAATCCTCAAGCAATTTTAGAAGAATCAGATTCTTTCCCTTTACTTGGCTCATGAACTCCCTTGATATCATCTACACGGAGAATCCTCCTCTCTATTCAAATATGAAATTCAATCCACTTGGAAGTGATCTATTGCGATTTTAAGGAATAAAGCAATTTTAGGGAATATGAAGCAGTGCTTCCCCTCGAAGAGGGATGGCTTTCATTTTTTTCAAGGCACCTCTTAGACTGAGTGAAATGTTTCCCCTGTTCGCTCAAGGACAACTTTATTTCTTACCAGGGATTTAACACTCACTCAGTCCCCTCATAAATACAGCGTCCCTCGGCCCTTCGCTAGCCATAACTCATGCACTAACTCTCTAGCTAACTAAACTCATATAGCAGAGCCAACACTTGTTTGTCTTTTACCTCAGCCTTTCTCTCTCTCTTTTCCTCTCTGTCTCTTTTCTTCCTCTCAGCTGATTTATACATGACAGAATCTTCTCTGACTACCGTCTCACCACGCTCCTGTGCTGATCTGCTTGGCCCACTCATGGAGTAGGTTTTAGCAGAAATGTGCATTTGAATATGAGCCAGCCTAATCTCCTTGAGGCTATTTAGAGTGAGCCTAATGCTCCAAGAATGAGCAAGAACAACACCGGAGAAAATGCGGACATCCCTCTCGACATGTCACGACACAACTTGGGTCTCCAAGTCTTTGATTTGCTGATGAAAATCTCTCTGTAAGGCAAAGCACATAAAAATTCCTACTTTCAGGGCACCTGTTGAAGTCCTGAGTGTTTATATATGCGGCATGTATTTTTGTCTTTCCTCCTTTATGCCACCTACCTGTGGATTTTTTTACTTTCTACCGTGTTATCCCAGCGGTGCAGTTACTAACAGGCGTACAGCAGATGAGAAACTCAAGCGATCTCACTTTGAGTAGATGAAAGTGCTCAGGTGGGATATTACAGTATGGTGGAAGCCTTTACTGATCTGGTGCCGAATGGCATTTGGGGAGGAGACGGTCTTTCTGGCATGGTTCCCGTATTGGCTGTTAACAGCCTTCTGGTACCTTCTGTTCTCTCTGTTCAGTCCCACTGGCCCAACACTGACAACTCCTCAAGCATCTGAAGACCCTCTGAAGTCAGAATCGCCCATTTTGATGTCTCATGGCAGTACCCGGCATTTAGTTGTATTTGCTTCTGAAAACACAGGCGCTGCTTGGAGGAATTACCCTCATCACTCGTTGGTGTCGGATGGGGGAGGAGGGTACCGTTCCTCTTTTTACCCCCTATCTCCCTGATCTGCTTTGCTGTCCTTCCTTTCTTTTTGATCTCACCATCAAATCTTCCCCGGTTTTTATGAGTGACGTTTACCCAAGAGCATCTTGGGAAATGGTTGGCTGAAGAAGACGTTTGAGAAAATGCGCCTGAGCAAGCTATCACCTTTGATAAAGCCATAGTTCCAGTGGGAGATGAAGAAAAAAGCCCAAGCATATGAGCGTTGTTAGTAATGAAAAATGCCATGCAAGAGGGAGAGTCTCTGATCCCGGCCTGTTAAACCAACAATGTATAGTACAACAGATTCTGCACTGGAACATCAAGCACTTCTCTGTTGTTGTACCGCAGTGAGTGTTTGACCCGGAGGACTGATCTGAATCTGGGGTAACGTGCTGTTCCTTTATTGCACATCAGCTGGGCACAGAATAATGTCATAATACAGCACTCGCACAAACACAGTGAGTCACACAGGTGCTGCCAGTAGCACTGGCGTACCTTCAGCTGTGTCACTAGTGGGCAAAAGCCTGGCAAGAAGAGTGCAAAAAGAGAAAGAAATAATGGGGAAGTGGAGGGTAGTAGGCACAGAGAGCAAGAAATGTTAGCTTTAGTAATTACTACCTCCATAGAGGAGCAGCAGAGAGGACAGTGAGGCAAGCAAGCTCACGAAGGAGGCCCTGTGTGCAGATAATGAAGGGGTATCACTGTAGCTCTGACAGCGTTAATCTTAGAGTGCTCGTCGGTGTGTGTGTGTGTGCGTGTGTGTATCACTATCAGGTTGTGCGTATGCTCTGTGCAGCATATGTATATATACTGGCGGAGTGTATGGGGTCGTGGTACAGTGCCACGGGCTCTCACCCCACCACTGAGACCCCTTGACAGCACAGTTTATCTAACCACGTTGACAGTCGCCGCCTCTCACAGCTTCTTCAAGCCAGTCCTGATACTCCACAGCGTCTTGCTCATCTCCAGAAAATCACTGAGATCACATCAGCACCCAAACTTGTCTTTTCACTTGTGGGAGGAAGAAGAGCAGTCCAACTTTCTTTGTGTGTGCCTTTTTCTTTTCTCTTTCCCTCTTCCCATTTGAAGTTGTGAGACACTCATTTAAGCCTCATTGCACACCGACACTCAACACACGAGAAAGTGTTATGAATATGTATCAACACAGCATATGGCAGCAGTAGCGCTGGGACTAGGTGTGTCCAGAAGGTAGAGTGCTACCGATGCATTATTCTCCATTCAAATTACCACAGAAAGAATGCAGCGGGAAGCTGAGAGGTGTTCACCACGTCTTTAGACGGGGCAAGAGAAGAAACTGGATCCTGCGAAACAGCAGGAACGGAAGAGCTGTGACAAGCACAGTAGTGGGCTGGCTGAGTTTCCTTGATTTAGTAGATTTTTCAGCAGGTTCAAATCCAGCACTCACTGACACAAGCGTGATTAAAAGTGATATTTCTGACACATTAGGATGCGCACGGGAAGTAACCTCCTCTAAAGCGTTCATTATTAGATGCATGACAGACCTGAATATTTATAAAATAGGTTTTAATAATTAATAGCAGCAATCTGCTCCCGTAATTCATCAGATTTGCACTTCAACAGAGTATCCGTTTTCACTTTAAAATAATAATAAGAGGAATATTAATGTTGCAGAAATGTAAAACGGGCAGCTGGATCCAACGCAAATAGGCAAGCGCTCCCTTTACTTCTGAGGCTTTCCTTTAACGTGTCACTTTTAAAATAAAATTACAGTTTAAGCTTTCCACACTGCACCATTTCAAAACCTTCAGCTGTTTTGTGCTTGAAAATTTGGTGAGTGGCTTCTCACAAATGTGGCAAGTCATGAAGATAAAGCTGCAGGAAACAAAGTGGGTTTGGTGTAGAATGCAAAAGTAGTTGCTGTGGTTTTATCAAAAGCAAATTTATTTGTTTGAGTCAACTTAGCAGCACTTCCTTTTGTATACTGAGACCCAAAATAGACAGCATTCTTTTTTCCTGCAAGCAGTTTTGCTTGTTTCATCCTTTCACATACATTTTTTTTTTCCTTTTTCCTCCCTTATTGTGAGTGTTGTTTTTATCACACCTCAAATTCAGTTGTGCACATTCCTCTTTCTGTTTAACTCCCGAAAACAAGAGTGTGTTCCTGTTTTAGGTGAAAACTGCCACATTCAGTTCCACCTCGAGTTCACGTTGAACTTTTTGATAAAGCACACTATTTTAGTGCTGTCACGGGCACAGGGGCGTGTTTACCCTTACTGTGGATCAGATTTTCCCGAGTGTGTAGAAATGTTAGTGTGCGTACTTGACAGTGTGTGTCTCAGAGCAAATGACGTGACCTGTAGCCATGAGACAGAGAGGAGCAGAAGGAGTGCATGGAGCGCAATGCCCTGCTGTCTACACCCCTGCAAGCAGGCGTGCAACACACCAACACACACACACATAATATTAGTTCCATCCACTTAGCACATGTGTTAACAGTGGATTGTGCATATGCCCACACTTCCCCAGCAACACACAGACAGATACTTTCTGAAAATGTTGTATATCATTGCAACAATGTTGTCACTTCCATCCTGCTTATCAGAAAAGTAAAAGATAACAAACTAAGTTCTGGCAGGGGAATCATAACCACAGGCTTTAAAAAATGCAAATCCCACAAGCAGGAAGACTCATTGTCATCATTTCCTCTCTTAGCCCCACAAAGAATGTATTTTGATCAAAATTTAATTGCACTGATGCACTGAACATTGGAAGTGTAGAAGATGATTAAAAAAAAAACGAAAAACTTCGAGCCTCGTAGGCCGTTTTTGAACAGGTAGACAGCCTACCCAGGATGACATTTTAACAGGCACCTGTGATTCATTCTACCGCATATAAAGTCCAAAAGAGGAAAAGTCTGTCAGGCAGAGCAAATGTTTTAATGGTAGCCAGGGATCGATGTTGTCAGCACAGGCATCCTGTCTGGAAATGCATGCTTTTTTTGGGTTAATGTCACCTCCGTCTTTCTTTTCAAGGAGAGGGAGAGAAGAAAAAGAGCAAAGGTGGGAGCGGGAGAGGGAGGCCAGTGAGATCTAAGCGGAGAACTCGGCAGAATTTAGGGAAATTGCCTGAAAAACATTGACTCGCACTCTCATTCACCAGGCTCCCGTATGTGAAAAACAAATTTGAAACATAACCTTGGAAATCAATTAAGGAGTCCCTGGGAGCTTGGGAAAAAAGAAAAGAAAGGTCCAGCCCTCTTTTTTTCTTTACCCCCCTCCCGACATGTCGTTTTCTCCCCTCCACTTAACGGGGACTTGGAGCTGCCCATCAGAACGGTGCACTGTGTGAGGAGGCTTTGTCAGCAGGGGCTTTATTTAATTTTTTTTTTTTTTTTTAACAGCAGAGTGCCTTATATGCTGTCAAAATGTCTTAAGAGTCTTATTAAAGAAATGCCACAGCTCATTTCCTTGTAATGCAATTCATATGCTGGTGAAAGGGGGCATGTCTAAAGATCTAAACAGCTTTGCTTTTTAGGCTTCACATTAGGGGTTATCTGTGAGGGCTTGTCATTGATTGACATTATCTGGCATGACAGGGCCTCATATCAAGGTTAACCTCATGGACAAAAGTGCCACCCGCACGGACACACAAACGCACTCGTAGTCAAATAAGACACGCTCTCCTCAACTTCTTGTTACGAATGTGCGCCAGCTTCATCTGTGTGTCTAAGCCAGGTGGAGATTTCCAGACTTAATTGATAACTAATGGAGCGGCGTGTGCTGAGTTTACCCTGGAGGATTGACACAGTGTGTGTTTGTGCGTCTGTGTGTCCTGTGGAGAGACAGAGAGGGTACGTGGTGGTAAGAAGATGGGCATGACTTACTCAGCAATGTGGCTCCAGATTCTGGTAAGTTAAATATGGTCCCGCAGATAATGACATGGAGTGACACACACCAGTCCGGAGGCTCCTGACCGCTCAGACAAGTGGGCCATTTGCTTTGCTACAGAACAAAGTGTGTAACTAACCCTAGTGAGCCCCATACACACACAAAGACACACACCTCCCCTTCTCCCTCCCAATAAGCCACAGAGGCGAAGAGAGATCCCCGTGACCAAAATACAACTGAAGCAGTTAATCTGTACAGATATTAGCTCGAGGGCCCTTGAGAGGTGCACCACTGAGCCCCCTCTCCACTGTACTACCCACACTGCCTTGCTGCCGCACCAAACACAGCATCCATGAGGGAGAGACACAGGGGTCGTCTGCTCATTTACCATGGCGGTTGGCTTATCAAATTGCACCCTTGGTGTCTTAAAAACTGATCATGGGAACTGAGCTCCTAAACAAAAGCTGCAGGAATAAATTCTCCTTGTTTCCTTCTGTAGAAGCACAGGACTGTGTGCAATTGTGTGTTTTATTTTATTTTTTTAAAGCAAAGCCTCTGCCTCCTACGACACAAACACTTATAAATGAAGCTTTCATCTGGTGCCAGCTGTGAGTCCAGATTTGCTGTACAATTTTAACAAGTTAGCCATGTGTCCCATGAATTACTCTAAGCAGCAAACTGAATAAAAGTTAGCTGTTTTGGTACGTGGTTGTCAGAATAGCTCTCACTCATGTCAGATTATTATTTTTTTTTCTCACTTGGACCATCTTAGTTTGCTTTTCCTCTGCTGTGGAAAATACCATAATTACCCTGTTTGTGATGAAGGCAAAGGGCGTATTTGTCCTTAGATTTCTACTTTCCTGCCTGATTGCCCTCAAGTTCAGCGTCTTTCCTCTTCCGTCTGCACTTGAAATATACATTGTTTTCTTCAGCCATTGTCCTGTGCAGTCGGTGTGTATGTTACTGAGGCAGTTCATGCCTGCTTTTGTCCTGCAGCATCTTGTTTGTGTTTTGCGGCAGTGTGACGGTAGCGTGGCACTTGGCTGAGGGCTTGTGTTTGATAACAGCCCGTGGATGGAGCCGAAATGAAATAGACCAAACGGGTCCTTTAAGGTCAGCACCCCCGGAAAGACGGGACACAATGAGCAAGGTCACATTCTAGACGAAAAGAGATAAGTGCTTTATTGATATAAAAAAAACAACAACCAAAAAAAAAAACCACAACAAGCAGACAGATGTGCAACCAACTGATTAATAATAAAATAGATTTGTGAGAGAGAGGGGCAGGCAGGAGAAGACAACTATCTCCTCCTGACTTTATGTCCATGTGTCTGTGTACTGTATGTCTGTATGTGTGTGCCTGCATGTATGCATGTACAGTATTCTGTGCAGCAAAGCATTGATCCTGTAGTGCAAACTATAAAAAAAAAAATCCATTGGAACTCTAGTGGTTAAAAAAAAAAAAAGAACAAAATGTGACAGATTGGTGCTGGTGGCGGGTTTACTGGGTGCACAGACGCTCTTCATGCCTGAATCGTTTCCTATCATCACCGCACTTTGTGTGATCTGCAAAGTACAGTGTGAAAGTACTGTTAAAAAGAAGATCACAAGCAATCTCACTTCTCCTGTTTTGACAGTAATCTGCGTATCATATCTCATCAGTATCATGTTTTATGACAGAGACAGCAGTCACTGTAGGTTCCTTTTTTCCATTCAGTCACTTTATGAACAATGTGCCTTTTGTACTGCACCTACTCTGCTATTATCTTTTTATGAAAATAAGCAAAGGGTATTGGACTGTCGTCATCTTTTATGTGCCTTTATCATTCTTTCTCTTGCGCGCTCTCTCTCCCTCTTTTTTTTTTTTTTTTTTTTTTGTGGCAAGCTGCTAAGTGAGTAAAGCTCCAAAGTAGATCAGTCGGTAGCGGGTTTAAATTTGAGGTGGGGAAAGCTAAGTCCCAGTCCCAGCCAAACCTGTCTCATCAGAAAGACTCTGAAGGACAGGAGGGCTGGAAGATTTCCATATGCTCCACCACCCCCTTTGCTTCAGTATTCACCAATGCTGGTCTCCCCCCCACTCCTCTTGCTCCTTCGTAGAGTATACCTACCTTTACAGCCCCTTTTCTAAGTCCCCTCTCTCCATAAACTTCTCCTCAGATGTGCCCACCCCCAAACCCCCATCTATCAACTAGTTGGCAATGGCATTGTTTTTAATCATCAGAACCTCAAAATTATTATTATCGCTTCTGATGCGGCAATTAAAACTTCAGGTCAGAGGCACAACGAGCGGTGATCAGCAGCCGAGCTGAGAAGTTTTAATTAGACGATCAGAACCATTAATGCACAAAAAAAAGGTGTGCGCTGGGAAATTAACGGGAACGTCTTAATCAGGGTTAGCGACTCCGAAGAGGAGTCAAGTGAACAGAGAGCAAAAAACAAATCATTTCCGCACCACTGGGACAAAACTCAATTAAATATGCATGCGGAAAAATGGAAATTTCTCAGCATCGGCTGCACTGACTGTTGGAAAACTGTGGCAAAATCTCACGGCGGGGTCGGCGACCCGCTTATTGTTATTCTTGTGTAATAAAAATGAGAGAGGGGCCAGATGCTGGGGTCTGGGTGTCGTGCCGTAGTTGTCCATCAGTGGCTTTCCGCTTGACTTCCTTGCGGTTGCCGCAACCTCTCTACTGTGGGGGGAGTGGAGGGAGGGTGAGGAAGAGGAAAACACTCTCTTCCTGCAAGTGCTAAATTTACAAAAATAAAAACATGGTAATTTTCAACTGTCCCTGTGCATGTTTGCCTGTGTGGCTCAGTGATTTTCCTCAAACACACATGCACGCTTACTCTCTCATACATACATCTCCCTTGAGAGCCAGAGACACAAAAGGTTCACTGAGCTACACACCAGGAGCTGCAGCCTTGTCGATTAATCTGCCAAAGGTTCATAAAGTTATAACTGCCTTTTTTTAAGAGCTAGAGCAACTCTCGGTTGTGTATTGTAAAATAATCCTGAGCTGAGCAGACATCTCCCAGACCCTGTTTGTATTAATTAACTCCTGATATTGAGGGGTGGGTGGGGGGGTGGGGGTTGTCCCTGTGTCAGTCATGTTGAAACTCAGCAGGAATCTACAACAAGCCCTGTACCTGTGTTTGATTAGGCGACGAGATTAGCTTCAGTTTAAACAAGTAATATCTACCTCTCTTATATACAGACCCTCCTGTGTGCTCACTCCATACAGACTGACAACTCTGCATGAGGTGGGTGTGTTTGTGGTGCAGCACTGCACTTAGAATAAGAAATAACGCCAGGTTGTTTCATATTCAGTGTGCTGCATATGTGATTTTACGTTTTCCATAAGATAATTACACAAGTATTTAAGACGTAAGCCACCTTGTCTCGTGTTTCAGAAAGAGGTAAAGCCACGGACCCACCAGTCACAACTATCGTTAACTCCCAAATCCCTTACCCGTAGCTGTCTTGATTATAGTCTGCACACGTTCACACAAATAATGCACTTCCAACAGCGTTATTAGGATTTGAAACACCACTTGATTGGGCATGATATCATTCTGGCACACAAACAGAGACTCTGCATCAAAAAACCAACAAGACCTGTGGGGCTCAGAGCTGTGGAAGAGTAAGTTTGTCAGTGCGGCAGGCTAGACTTGAACACAAGCTGTGTTATTCACCGCTGACAAGAAACAGGGCCCAAAAGAACTTGATGATGCACTTATTTTTGACTGAAGATGAAAAAGAGCCCGACCGAGTCCAAATGTATTCAAAATAGTTTCTTTACTTTTTCCTCAGGTTTTGGCCTTATACAGACAGTATATGGCACTCCTTTGTGCTCCTGCTCTGTTTCCAGTAAAAATAGTGTCACAGTTAATATAAGCAGTTGGAAAAATTAGTTTCAGCTGTTGTGTTCAAATTGAAAACTGCCCATTTTCCACCTCCCAGTGCTTACTGAGGTGTCTCCTCCTTGACAATTAGCACACCATGCTAAAACAGAACTGTAAATAATGTCCAATGCATGTGACAGTGTTGTTTTTCTTTCTGATATTCATTAATAAGGCAGAATGCTTACTGGACTCTCAGGGAGGTGGGGGAGTTGGTCCCAGAGGGAAAAGTTGTTCTTTCATGTAGGTCCCCACAGATTTTATCTCATTGTACGCTATCATGCACACAAACGACTTGAGGTAAACAGCTTAGTGTTACCATAGCAATCCCTATTGTAAGCAATGGCAAAAAAGCTGCTGTGGACAGAAGCCCTCAGCATAAATAATAGTTTAGACAGCTTCCATAAACCATCGAACCATAGCATGTTTGTCCTCGGGGGGAGCTTACAATATTAAATTTGTTCTAAAGCATGCTTCACCTTCTGAAAGGAAACTCTGAATATGTTCTTAAGATGTCTGTTAGTTCAGTTAGAGGCATCAACCAGTAGCACTTGGTCCTCTACTCACGCTCCTTATTGTTAACAGAAAATCATACATAAATAGGCAGTAATGGAAAGAAACAACTGCGTAGGGGTCATTTCCTACAAGTAGCTTGAGATTGCAACAGAAAGGAAATCAGTAGTTAAAGCATGAATTACTGAACACAGTAAACAGAAAAAAATCACCTCCAGTGCAACACCCAAATGTCCTCAATCTTCCTTTGGAGAATATATCTAAAAAAAAAAAAAAAAGGTGGAAATTTATGTCTTTTACTCCCTAATAGTTTTTCCAGCAGATTTTTTTTTTCTTTCAAAATTGCTGTCTTCTAAAAGGTGACCCTTTCACCTCTGCCAGCAATTGTCTAACACTAAATTGTACAGTAATCCGCCGCTGATATATGGCCTCCTCAAAACTACATAATTCCTGAAGTCATTGTTTCAGAGAGGAAGCCTGCAATGTAAATACAGTAACTGAGAAGGCATGTGTGGGGAGCATGCGGTGTATTGTCTGGTGTTGGGCTGATCTGTAAACTCCTTCAAATTGTATATCCTCTAATGATGCCACAGCTTTGCAAAAGAAAATGAAAACAGGCTTTTATGTTGCACCGATGTCATTTACATAATGCTGGCAATGGCTCACACATGATTGTGCTTGGCTTTATGGCTGAAGGGAAATGAAGAGTCTCGTACTCATTGTTGTAGAAAGTGAATTGAGTCTTTAAGATAGAACTTTGTTACCTCTGATATCACACATTTTCCTCTGCTGAAATGGTGTGTCCGTAGCCCCGTATAGTCTATTATCTTACTCACAGTGTTGCTGAGTTAGGATTAAATACGACTTCACATAAGTAGAAATATCTCTTGCTGTGTTTAACAGTTTTCACACAGCCTTGACTGACAAAGCTTTACCTGCGACTACTAATAAAAAAAAAAAAAAAGTTCTCGTGGTTGGTTGGTGTCGGGTATATCTTCAACTATTTTTGATATCATAAGCACACTCTTCCACTCAGTCGCCTCCTCCTTCTTTTTTTTCTTCTTCTTTTTTTTTTTTTTACTTATTTACAACGTGATAAAGATCTGGCCTTGATTTTGAGTCTGAAACGTTGTTGGAAGGTGAACTTTGGTGGCTGTGGAAATCAAGTGAAAGGTAACAGTGTGCGGTTTCTGCCCTAAAAAGGCAGCTCTGGATATGGAATGCCACAGGCAGCTGTTCCTGCCTCATCAGAGGACATGTTATAAAGATAGCCCCACTTGGGTTGAAATAATGCCACCCATTCCTGCCCCAATGCATGCTCTATCACACCCTATTGTTCAGGGAGGCCAGGATGAGGGAAAAAATGGGGGGAAAAAGTGAAGTCTTCATAGTATATCTTGTTAAGTAAAGATATGTAAAACACAGGAACTACAACTTTTTTTTTTTTTTTTTTTGCATAATGTGACCATGCCACCCTCTTGGCTGGATGAACAGTAAAAGTTGAAAGAGCTCATCTACACAGGACATTACATTCCTGTTAATAAAGTTAAATTAGCAGCATCTACGGAAACAGTTACTGAGTCTAATTCCACTGAATAGCCAACATGAGAATGCAGCTCCAAAATGCCCAAAAGTGCTCAGCATTTTCACTCCACGTCCTGACAGCTTTAATACTGAGCAGCCCCCCCACTCAGTAGCAAGACCACAGCCTCTTGAGGTGAGAGTGAAGATAACATTTCACAGTGTCTCTATAGCGCTGTCATGTGAAGGATTATGTAGCCGAGTATTTGCTGCTTGTAGTACCGTAGGGGGTCTGATACCTATCTGCCTGTGGTTTCAGCTGCCTGTGCTTTTTTTCTGCCTTTTTATTTTTTTTTTTTTTCCACCGCAGTGTTAAATTCTGAGCTGACCGAAGAGGTGTGACTTAGAAAGATATGTACAGTATCTCTGTGTGTCCTTCTAGTCTTGCGCTGTTATTGTTAAGTGCTTTTGGATGTTAATAATAGCAGCAGTCACCATTTGTTCCATATCAGTTTTGTTTTTCCATTCTGTTTTTCAAAATCAGTAGAATTCACTTCATATTTGTTTCGGGCCACACTAGAAACTCGCCTTGACCCCATTTGGAACGAGTTGTGCTCCTTGAAACGTTTCTGAACTGTCGGCTGAGTTTTGTGATTCTTTTGACTCATGCCCTTTTTTGTGTTGTTCTTGTTTTTCTCAGCTGAAAGGAGTTTATGCACTGAAACGACCTCAGGAAAATCCAAGATGGCTGCCAAAAGGAAAGGTGGCCTAAAACTCAATGCTATCTGTGCCAAGCTTAGCCGCCAGGTGGTGTTCGACAGCAGCTCCCAGAATGCTGAGGGAGACCAGAGTGTAGCGGAAAACAGTGAGCGTGGCAGTTCCCACTACGATGACAATGAGACCAACTTCCCTGAGGGCCTGAGCCTAAATCAGAGCCTAGAGGAGGACCAGAAGAGACGCGAGGCCATTGAGAAGTGGGTCAATGGCGAGTACAGCGATGAGCTGCAAGCTCCTGACGATGAGCACGAGCATGAACTCAAAGTCAGCAATGACGAAGACGGCCCTCCTGAGGGCGTGTACATGGTACAGCCCAAAGGCTGCAGCGATGAAGAAGACAATGCAGAGGAGGCCGATCCTACGGCAGGGTCTCACGATGGCAGTTACCATGACGACAAAGACGCTGATGACAGGCCTTCAAAAGATGACACCTGCATACCACCAAGCGAGGCCCAGAGTCGCCAAGCACCTTTCTCCTCTCCAGGTACATTACGACTGTGTGTCCTCCTTGAGACTTTCCTGTCATACTACACTGTCTCTTTTTATACATCTTATACCAACACTACCTTTGGCCTTCAAAATATTCCACCCCATAGTATTAGGAGGCAAAGGCTTAAATAAAGGGCAAGGGACGCTCCCACATCTACATGAGTGTGCCCATTATTGGAAAGACACACTCTAGGGTTACATTATGAATAGCCAGTGACACTGTCACTCTAAAGACAGATTTGTGTGGCAGGCCAGAGGCGAAAAGAGCGAGATGTCAGTGCGTGGTTAACTGTACAAAGAAATTCATAAATGGAGTAGGCTGACGATGTGAGGCCGTTTATGCACTCTCCCAGCAGCTGTGGGCCAACAGCGCATGGCAGGGCCAGACTAAGCTTCATATTACGCCCAGGATTACATATTGAGTCTTTGATTTTTCCCTAAGCTCACTAAACTTAGCCACCGCCCGAAGCTCCTCTATTACATGGAGTTGTAGTCTCCCTGGGAGGAATTTGGTGTTTTTTCACAGTTGTAGAATCCAAGAGATCAATTGTCAAATGAAGTCAGAAATAGGGGAATTTATAATGCAGACACACATCATGGTTTAGTGTTTTATTGTCTCCTCACAAAGAGTTGTGAGCAGACATGAACATATTTTAATAAATTCCTTTATACTATGTGCTCTTGTAAGTGACTCATAATAACCTCTGTTTAATTGTTACATGATGTTCCCTCGGTATAATTTACTGATTATCAAATAGATAAAGCTGGTGGAGACTTCCAACAGTCACACTAAAGTAGCAAGAGAGCGTGCTAACAGCACAAACAGTCTTTTAAGAAAGTGCCCTTTACAGTTACACACTTTGTGACCCTTGAGGAGAGATTGGCCTTTGTATAGCAGAAGCAAGAACACAGAGCTGTAAAAAGGAGAAAAAAAAATGAACATAGCTCAGTTATATGAATAGATAAAGCCTGAGAGACAACCAGAGAGAGAAAAAAAAAACACCAATTTGCAGGCGAGACCGGTTGTTGTGGTGTAAAAACAAGTTTTGTTTTGTGCTTGTTCACATCTGTTTAACTGTTTTTCAGTCTTTCATCTAGGTTTAGGTATCTACCTCAGAGTCATGTGCACATGCACTTTTTTCCTTCATTTCTTTTCTTTTCTTTGTTTCACAAACTGTACAGCAGTAGCTTTGGCCACACAGAATTGGGGGCAGGGGCTTCTGAGAAAATGAAGCAGGTTTCATTTAAGAGGCAAATGAAAATGGCTTTGTGGTTTAAATTAGTCATTTTGTGTGTATAAAGAAAAGCCTGTCTGTAAATATGAATTACTGTTGTGTAGCAGGCCTGCACCTTTCCTTCCACTCGCTCCCTTACAACTTTACAACAAAGCCAGAGTGTTTGAAGATTGCAAGGAGAGCACACTGCATCAGTTTTAAATTGTGTCTTTAGTCTGCGTGTGTGCGTGTGTGTGTGTTCTTTTTTTGGGGGGGAGTTGCTCTTTGTTGATTGTAACTAGGGCATCTATATTGCCATGTTTCTGCTCAGCTCACAATTAAAACATTTTTTTTCCTCCCTCTCTCTCTCTCTCACTCTCTCTCACTCTCTCTCTCGCCGCTGTCTTTCAAAGGCTGATGCGGAGTGCACATAATTATGCATATAAACATAGTGGCTTAATTATCTCTCACAACATCAGTGACAATGTAATTAACAAACATTGCAAGATCAATGAGAGAAACTGCGACCTTCAAAACATTTAACTCCTCACATTGAGGCATCGTGCGGATTTCCTATCAGTGCAAAACCCCAGAATACTTTTCCTAGATAATTTAGATGTCGCATTAGAGCCCTCATAAGCCAGTCGATGGAAAAACCAATGAATAAAAACTATGAAAGCAATGACAGAGATGCTTATAGCGATGGATCAAACAGGCTTGACCATGACTTCCATTTGCAATTCTGGGTTCACTGTAAAAGGTTATTGTTCATTTCAAGCTGTTTCAAAGCCCTCTCTATTTACCGCCTGTTAATTAACTAACCATACAGCAAGGAAGTTTGAAGCTCCGTACAGTTTTGTGTGTGTCAAATTACTTCAAACAAATGCACATAATGTCATTTATTCAAACCAAGTCTTTATTAGGATACCACTGTCCATTTAAACAAAACACACTTAAGCTAATTCACTTACATGGAGACAAATTGCTTTTTAAAACTCTATAATTTAAATGATTGTACCATAAAAAGAATCTGGCTATTGAAAACTTTCCCAGACCGAACTCATCTCTCAATCCAGCACTGTGCTGAAACATTTTCAGTTTACATTGTGCATATGTGTTTCAAAAGTGTCACCTGTTAGAGAGTATTCAAACTTGAGATTAGTCCATATATAGCCACTAGCATGCACCTTTATCAGCAGCAACACCTCTGCCTCTCAGTCCTGTGAGTACAGAAGCTATGCCACACTGATGTCCATGTTTGGTCAGCCAAAACGAGATATAATGCCCATCTGTTATCATATCTGGGCGGGAAAATGTGGCCTAATTGCAACAAATATAGCCAAGGCAGGACCCAGCCATGTGGTAGATTTTGCTCGCCTGAAGTGTCAAGATTAGGAACCACTTCTTCCTAGATTTTCCAGTGGCACCAGAGACGGTGCAAAGGGAACTGTCACGTGTTAACAAATATGAGAGGAAATAATGAGAGTAAAAAGGAAAAACACTGATTTATTTATTTATGTATTCATGGTTATGGTCCCACCTTAACCCGTTCAACACACACATTTTCCCAGTTCGTGCCACATCATCATTAAGAGCCAGTCAAATAGGGCTCGAGTTGAAAACTCATTTACATGGTGTTTTAGAAAGGTTATCTCCTGTCGGTCCCAGTCATAATCCCTTCAAGTCCAATCATTTGCCTTTCATTGATATCACAGCACATGAAGGAATAAAGAGACTCGGCTAATTTTTCAGAGAAGGTGATGATAATACCCTCAGCAAATAGAATATGAAAAAGGGGATATCTGTGTTCCCATGACAGAACTCACAAGTCTCTGTGCAATAATTATCAATTGACTCTGCAGCTAAAATTATACGCGTTTTCTTTAATTTGATACCTACTGCAAAGCAACAGTCAACAACCCTGACTATTCTCAGTCAATACAGAATCAACTGTGATCATTTTTATATTGGTGCTGAGAGAGAATTATTTGTCTTTTTTTTTTTTTTTTTTTTTTTTTTTTATGATTCCCGTCCACAGATTACTCTGCCAAGCTCTTTTTCAGTATCACTCTTCACTTAGTCAAGCAGACTTCAACTGTCTGTATCATACCGGCGTGGGTGGGTTGGCCCTAACTTTAGAGCTATATGATATACTGTGACCTGACATGCCCTTGTAAATACAGTTGCAGTTAAATCCAACAGAGCACTAAGGTTGTCAAAACCGAAATCAAAGAGGAGGAATGTTTAACCAAATGATGTTTAATGTTTTAATATATAAAACAATTGTTGGTGTAGTCTTATCAGTGAACTATCTTAATGAAAACCTATTGAAGTAAATGCTTTGACATTACATGCAACTACAGTATGTCACTCTGTGGTTCCAGTACACTTGAAAACATCATAGATTTCATTAAATATATCTGTGGCAAACATGTAGGTATTTCCTCTCAAATACTTGATCCATTTCTCTTAAATTTTTCATGCCCTTTCGATCCACCAGATACTCTTTCATACTGATCCACCGTGCAGAGGAGCAACCCTGTTGCAGTGAATGGAAATTTGGAGATTATTTTACATGCTGCGCAGGAGATGTGAAAAGCAGGGCACAGCGACTGATTTAGCAATAACTGAGAAATCTGAGACAAGAGCAGAGATATTTGTGTATTAATTACCTGGATGGTAGCTGATATTACCTCTTGCCAGCTCATGTGTACTTTGATCATGTGCTGATCATGAAAAAAGTAATAAAACGTTGAAAAAAAAGACGAGTTAGGATTGCCAAAGGTTTTAAATGGCCTTATTAAATTATCGGCTGGTACATGACTAGCATGTGGGTGGTATCCTATGTGCAACATGCAAGCTGACACAATAAATAGATATTTGGAAATGAGACGGATCAGCAAAAAAATAAAAAACAGTTTGAGGAAAGGCTCCCTCATCGGTCCCTCCTGTTTTACCCTTTCTCTGTGTCTTTCACCTTATGCCCTTCTTCTTTACACAGAGATTTGTGCCTCCACTGGTTCCAGGCCAAATCATTTTTCCCTTTTCCCCACTCTCTGACCCCATGCACTAACCTGGATGAAAGTTAATGGGCCAGAATTAATCTCCACATAATGCAATTAAGCTATACATTGACTATATTTTGCCATGTCCTTGGGGAAGTTGTCCAATTTAATGGACTCTGAAAATGAAAGTGGTGTTTCAGTTCACAAATGTGTAAAAAGAGGAAAGGATTCTTTCTGTTCACTTTTGAAGGTGACACCAGGATCTTGTTATTTTTAAGACTTTACACTCACTCACAGGGGATATGCAATGCACTTAACATGCCATAATTTCTCCGCAGATAGTTGCTATCTGTCATTTTTAATAATGTTCAGCATCAGTCATAAGAATTTACAGTTATGTTAAGTGTATCACTTTGTTGTGCTGGTAGTGTTTATATTCACTATTTCCAACATGGCTGTTGTCATGAAGAGGTTTTTTTTTTTTTTAACTGAACTTCAAAAAAATTCACATTAAATCTGCTTACATAACACAACGAGCACAGACAATTAGAAGTTTGTTTTTGTACCCTTTGGTCGAATCACCCGCAAATTCTGCAAAACTGACTTACGGTGCAACCAAAACAGGAAGAGCATTGCCTCAGACTGCTTGTTTTGTAGAATCATAAATACACAGCATATACAGATGTTGGTGTAGCTTGCAGTGGAGAATCACTTTCCTGTGATCAAATTTGCTGCAATTCTGAAGTTGTGAGGATAATGACGTACATCAATCATAGATTCATCCTTCAGAAAAATGGGTACGGTGTCATGTAGCAGATATAGTTCTTCCACTATCTAAATGTTGCAGCGTGTTCGCCAAAATAGTGGTGAGATAGCATTGTGTTATTAATTGTAATATGCTCTTCGCTTTTGACACCAAGCTTTATCTGTTTCGAACAAACATATTTGATGACAAATACAAGAAATTGTTTGTCATATACAGATTATCCACTTCAGCCAAAAGGCCCATTGCCAGCAACACAGTTTTCAAGATTTAAGATGAGTGAGTTTGGAGCCATTTGCTGACTGATTTAGTAACCTGAATTTCACCACTGATTGAGCTTTGGCTTCAAGCTGGTTTCAGTTTCTCCACTCCACCAAAAAAAAAAAAAAAAAAAAACGCATTTCCATTTTATTTGCTGTTTTAGTAAGTAAAGACTTTATTGCAAAAAATCTAGATTAAGTTTGTGTAGATTAATGTACTAGTTGCAGCTTCAAAATGAAAAAGTATCTTACAGAAGAGCCCTGTTGTGTTTTTCTCTGCAGGAGAAGCATCTGCCTTGCGAGACTATGCAGCAAACACCATGAATGAGTTTTTGGGAATGTTTGGTTATGATGACCAGCAGGTAAGGGATGAGCTGACCAAGAAGATCAGCTTTGAGAAGCTCAAAGCCGCTACCTCAGACCCCTCATCCCTCAGCAGTGAGGAGGCCTCACGGCGCGCCCGCTTCTCCAAGTATGAAGAGTACATTCGCAAGCTAAAAGCTGGCGAGACCCTACCTTGGCCCATGCATGTTTCACCACCCAAACCAGATGACCTCAACTCAAAACTGGCCCAAGAAAAGAGTGCTACCATCCTCCAGTCCTCTGGGTGCCCCCCGGGGGCAGAGGCACAGATCTACCCCTCCAGCCTGGACCACAAACAGCCAGGAGGACCTCAGCTGGGCGCATCTCAGCCACCCAACCCATCTCACATGCAGAGCATGGCATCCCGAGCCTCCAAGTATGACTTCTTTATTCAGAAGCTGAAGATGGGTGAAAGTCTACAGCAGCAGAACGGTAATGCCTACAAGCGGCCCTCCAAGTACGACCTGGAGAACGTGAAGTTCCTGCACCTTTTCAAGCCTGGTGAGGGCAACCCTGACATGGGCGGCGCCATCGCCTTTAAGACTGGCAAAGTGGGCCGCCCTTCGAAATATGACATCAGAACAATTCAGAAACTGATTCCAGGAAACCCAGAGGCCCCGATGATGCCCAATGTCCTCGCCTCAGCACCGGGTAACCCCGGAGCTCCTGGTGACCCGACTGTAGGTGCAGCTGGGTCGAGCATCTCATTGGACCAGAGCGGACACATAAGCTTCAACACCTCCGACTACCTGAAGTCCAGCTTTTCCAAGACTGACTCCATCACTACGGGCACTGTATCCTCTGTGAAGTAAGTCTGCTCAAACATCGTCACTGGAAAGGATAGACGAAGGTTTAAGCATTTTTCGTAGAAAATGTATACATTTTATAAGCTATATATTTTCACCTAAATCTAAAGTGTTGTAATTGTGCAAACAAGTGAATATTACTATCATATGGCCTTAGTGCTTGCAACAGTTACATGAGCTACTAGTCGTGGCCCGTGATTTGACAACACACTGAATGTGATTGAAGCCCGTGTGGTAAAGTAAAAGCAAGTGAAAGAAGCATGACCTGGAGTTAGCAATAAGGTGTTAACATGCATGGTATACATGCCTTCAGTTGTTTGCATCAAAACAGTATATCTCTGAAATCTGATCATAAGCCATGCAAACAGTCAGTAAGATTCCTCTTTAAAATATACTTGCGGGTGGTTGAAGAGATTCCAGTGGCCTGACTTCTTCACACTGATCCGCTCTCTCAGTGGAACACCTTGGAGCTAATGTGAAGCCCGCATACAGTACACTTAACTGCTACTGTGAGTCAGTTAGCCTAATGCAAAGGTAATTGCTACCTCCACAGCAGCCAACAGGAATGTAGTGTGAAATAGCGCATAGCGCCCAATAGATCCACGACATGATGAGTTGCGAAGGCACATGAAGTGTTTACTTGCTGTAGCACTCCGTGGAGACTGATTTAGCACAGTCATCGCAAAGTGACTGACTTCTTTCGTTTGGCTAGGGTGTAACAACTCTCCCTTTAATTACTTTGGAGCCATGACTAACCTCCCGGCGAGTCACAGGGGCCGACTAAACACTGCCTGACGAGTGCACTTTAAAGGAGGCAAACGAGGGGTTTGGGGAGCTAGCCTACCGTTGTGCGCACTACCATGAGTCTGTTTGATTGGTTTTGACCTTGTCTCTAGTTAGTCAGGACCTATCAAAGACACTGTTCAAGAGCCCTCAGGCACCTGTACCTCAGGCTCTGGCCTTTGTCAGGTTAGGGCTCAGTGGAGCTGCAAGCCTGGCTAACTGACCCAGTCTGGTCCTTTTACACAGGGAGGAGAGGGGCGCTAAGGAAAATATCTGGCAGCACATCCTCCCCTCTGGGTCAGATTAACCTCAGGTCATCCCCCGTGTGGAGTTGCTCACATGGAGCTAAATGCCATTCCTGAGAGGGAGCAGCAGAACCAATAACTGTATTATGACATCTACAGACAGTACTGAAACAGCTTTATGAAGGGAGTCACATCACAGGTGACAAAGAGGCACACAGCATTCCTCAGCATGGCCCTGTAACTCAATTACAAGTGAATGTGATTGAGTTGAATTTGGTACAAAGTCAATAAGCTTGATCTACATCCATTTGAAGCCACAGTGTTGTCTTACATCTTTGTTTGAACTGAGTCCAGACTAAATGGAGACAACTTGACATCAGCATAAGAGCCAAGGGCCCTCAGAGATTATCAGAAAAGACCTTTTCAGAGGTTTTCTTCCACATCCCCATTATCCAGTTTTGCATATGAGCACTCACCAAAGTACCCCCATAAAAGATTAATGTCCCTTTGCTCCTGCGTTTTGCCTCTCGCTGGATTGGGAGACCATGCATCAAAATGTGCGTCTTACGTTTGCGCAGCACATGAAATCCCTGTTATGCCACAAGAAAATGTATATTGATAGCTAGGAGTTTGGGAGCGGCTTGTAAGTAAATATTGTGTCAGTTTGTTTTTATTAACAACAGGCAACCCAACCTCGCCATTAATCCTGTCTCCTTTGTGTTTGCTGTTGCCTTAGGAATGGCCTGCCAACAGATAAACCCGCCGGTGACGACATCAACCTCTACCAGAAATATATTGCCAGGTATGCAAATCCCTCAAAGTGCTACGCCAATGAAGAAATATACCCAAAAAAGAGATGGACCTTTTTTTATGTACTGACGTTGTGTTTTATTCAGTGATGTTTCTAAATCATAGACTGATATGAAAATGTTCTGTGCACAGTAAATTAATTAAGAAAAGAATTTATGTGCTGAGAGGAAGTAGAAGGATGGGGATTTAATGAATGAGAAATGGTTTGATGGAGGCTTACTGTAACTGGTTGAATAAATGCTCACAGTGTGTATAGCACTAAAACATCGAGCAGAGCATAATTCTGTGGTATTAGCTCTGACTGACACAGAGAGGATATGAGCTCAGGCCGGGTTCTTCTTTAGTTCTGATTTTTATTGTTGAACACACGAGGAACTGACTGATCAAAAAAAGTCAGTCATTCACACCAACAGAGACAAAAACATCAGGGGAGGGGAGGTGTCTCTCGTTTCAATGGACACAGAACAATGTCCCCCATTCTGGATTAATTTTGAGCCGACACTAGAAAGGTGATTATCACTTGTTTGTTTATTCCGTTTAAAAAGAAAGAAAAACAGCATTTGAAAAGCCAAAGTGGCTTTGGCATTAATGATTACTTCTCCAAGCCATAACATGAAGGGCACAAATCAAAGCCTTGGCACTGACAGACACACATCCTCTTCTCCACGCACACAAACACACACACACACACACAAAACCCCTTCCTTGGACTGATTACATTTTGCAAGAAGATTTAATTAAGGAATTTTTAATGAGGCTTCTGCTGGCACTGCCAAGAACTGTTTTGATATTTGCACTGCATAATGCATAAAATTTGTCTAAACATCTCGGCAGTTGATGCACGGGGAGGCTGCAGATAAGCCCAGATACAGTTTCAATTTCCGTGTTGAGGTTGGGAAAAAAAAGAGAGAGGAAAGAAGAGGAGGGAGGAAAAAAATGGAAAAGGAGGGCTCATAAAAAGGGCAAATGTAGCGCAGAGAGGGGAGGTAGAAGCGGGGGATGGTCCTCCTTGGAGCGAGGGCTAATGAGTGCACATTAATACTAAAACCCAGCTTTGTAAACGTGTTCGTTCCCAATCCTTGTGAAAAGCGGGAAAAAAAAGTTCTTCATCTCCTCACCACATGACAGTTTGATGTTTTAAAGAGCTTCCCTGGTAGTGTTTACTTGCAGTTTTCACTCTTTAAATGCTTTCATGCACCCACTATTGCCACGGCACTTTGATCTGTGTATCTCTATTGTAACTGGAGATGCGCTGCAATCTCTGTATCGTGGCGATATTAATATTTAATCTGCTTCTGAATAGCAGCGGCCCATTAGGCCCCCTGACGCGGCAAGTGGGAATTGTCCAGAGGCAAAGTGATACAGCTGGGCAATGAGCAGAGGGGTGGGCCATGGTCTCAGGAGGACGAGAGAGGGGAGGGGGACTTTGTGTGTTCCTAAGTGTAAATGTGTGGATGTCCATGTGTACATATTTCTGAAAAAAGTGTGGAGAACACTAATGTGTGGGCCATATGTTGGTTTTATTGTGTAGACGTATTTCAACTCGTTTTGACTGGTTTGGTCTTTTCTAAAAGACCCATCAAACCTTTCTAAACCAGCCCCCCCTCCCCCCCAATCACCATTTACAGACTCACACATACACTCACACAGCCAACTTAAAAAGTGTAGTGGATATACCGTTCAATTAGCTTAATGAACTCAGCAAAGTGATCTGTAAATGCAGCTCTGGGATAATCCTAACAAGGAAAAACAGAAAGAGAGATGGAAAAAATATTACTTAGCCCCCTTTTCCCCCTCTCCTCTCCACTTGCAGATGGAGTTCTTGGCAGCCGCAGTGCAAATGTTTATTTGTGTGTTTTCACTGGTAATTGGAGGATTTTAACAGTCATCATCGTCAGGCTTATAATCACCACCGTAAAAGTGGTTTCACTGCAACAAGCAGCGACCCCCCCCCCCTTTTTTTTTCCTTTTTCTTTTTCTTTTTTTTTTTTTATTTAACACTAGGCCAAAATCTGGTTTTTGGATTGAGGATTAGAGGATGAAAGGGTTTGGGGTGAAACGTAAACATCTCAGGATATCTGACCCTTTTCCTCACATAGTGAGACTGTGGTTAACCAAAAGAACTGTGCATTGATTTGACAAGGGTTTTCACAGCGTTGAGAAATAAAGTAGTTATGAGGCGTGTGAATGTGTGTCAAGGGAAAAGGTTTCAGTGTAATAAGTGTCTCTTACGGCTGTTTTGGAAATAAATGGAGCTAATTTGGCTGAAATTGGTGTGACAGACGGGTAAATTGTTGCAGCAGTCTGGAAAGCAGAAGTCAGTTTAAGGGGGTAAGTTGTTTTACTTTGAAGGTGAGACACTCATTCAGTGCCTTTGAAAACTCCTTCACCTGTTTTATTTTTACTCTTCCTTGAATTTCAAATCATTTCCTTCCTAATCACGCTTTCTTTTCTGTTAATTGTTGTTTTCTGTGTGGTAAACACGCAAGCATCCCCAGGTTTTGAACCAGTTTTATTTACAGTCGTTATTTGCAAAGCTCCGTGAGGCTGGTAAAATGTGTAACAATTGTATTGTGTAAACTGGTTTTCAGGTTCTCTGGAAGCCAGCACTGTGGACACGTGCACTGTGCCTACCAGTACAGAGAGCATTACCACTGCATGGACCCTGAGTGTAACTACCAGGTGAGCGTGAGTACTTTATGACTTTTTTGAGCATTACCTAAATACACACACAATGATGCAAATTGTGCCTCACTCGCACACAATGAGAAAACTAAAACGTGTGCCACATTCACTGGCCAAAACCAGTGAGAATTAGTTAGCACTTGCCTTTTATTAGTTATTCTTAACAAGGTCAAGTTAGGTGACTTAAAAGTTTCATTTTTCAGGACATCCCTAAATAAACAAGAGAATTTGTCAACTTTCCATTAGTGGACACACCCAGCCAAAGTTTGCAAAGATGAGAGGCGTGTTGGCCTTTGGCCAGCTGAACAGACACATTTGGTCTTTGACAGTTTTATCTCTTTTATCAAAAGGGTAAATTATAAAAAATATGGTTCTTCTTCTTATTTTTTCTGAAGTCATCTGCCAATGAATGGGGGCCTGTCTTTAATCCCCTTTTACGTTATTAATCTCATCCTGGTCCCCGGAGTTGTCATGTGTGGCAGAGGAAGGGGAGAAACACAAAGCAGATCATATTACAGACCCTGTGTTTGCTGCGGCATATGGCCTGAGAGAGACGGATAAACATGGGTAGATTTGTCAAAGATGTCAAAAATCCATGCACAGCTAGTGCTGTGTGCGTTTTCCTTCCTTTCTTTACAATTTTCCGAATTAAGCCATCGTCATCTGTAATCTCCTTTGTCTGCTCCTGATCAAGAGAGATTACCGCTCAATAAATACTGTGTATGTGGTGAGGAGCATTATGTATCTTGGCTTTCATTTTCTGCATGAATCCAACTTCACAGTCTGATGAGACACAATCTTGGAGGAATACAAAGGAAAATCATTTCATGTCATTATTTAGCGCGTTGGTTCAGGTTATCACTGCAATTTCCACGGTCAGGTCTGCATTTCTTTGCAGCTTTTGCATTGTGTGGAAACACAGATATGCTTTAGAAGCCAGCTCTCGGGATGTCAATACGCTGAAAAAAAACAGGCAGGCAGTGATGAGCAGTCCCTTTCGAAGCGATAACTCATGAAATGTTACATGACACACACTCCTGGAATATTATCCCACTGCCAGCCTCTGGGTGATTGGCTGAGTCTTAGCATTCTCCTTTCATGGGCTTGTACATGAGCGAGAGTGTGCATCTTGCCACACTAGTGGGAATCCTAAAATAAATGTAGCAAGTGGCTCCCAACCTTCATCACCACTCAACTGAAAATGAGATCTTTTTCCCAGTCAGCTCTCTCCATGGCCTATTTTGGACAGCTTGATGGATCGAATGTACCATGACCACAGTTCAACTTATCTTTTGGTCATCATTGAACTTGAGATACAAGCACAAAGTCCAGCGCTTTGGTCGTTGTTTTTTTGGAAAGTTTCTGAATTTAAAGCATTCATCAATAAGATTAAAAACCTAATGAACTGTTCACTCCTACAGGAGTCAAACATATCAGAAATATGTAGTGGGAACCAGGCCAAGAGGAAGGGAACAGTTGTGTGAGACTTTAGCTTTTTACTTGTGCGCTAGTGGAACACATGACACAAAGCAATTACCCTACTTTGTACAGCAATTAGTTGCATTTTAGAATAGTTCTTTCTGATGTTTTCTCCAACTGGAGATAAATATGGATTGAAGAACTGTTTCATTGATTCGGGCTTCTACCATTACAGTTTCTGTAACAGCAGCTTAAGTTCAATTACAGCAGATTTGGTTGCTGCAGGTCTCTGTGGAGTGACTTTTCTATTTTCCCTTCTCGACTCGTGGGTGTGGGAGGGGTTTTTTTATTTATATATTTATTTATGTTGTAATTTTCGAAGGCGGGCCTCTTAGCATATTCACTCATCATTACAGGCGAAGCCTGCACCAAAAGCGAGTGTTAATGCTTTAATTAAAAATGGAATCATATCTCAGCGAATTGAAAGGGAAAATGTTTTTTGGTTGGCTTGTTTGTTTGTTTGTTTCTGTTGTCTTCTGTTTTCCCCTGTGCACGTCTGAGAAACCATCTGCATGGAACATAATTTTTCCAGAGTCAGAAACATCAGAACTGTGATCTTGCATGCCAATTGATTCATCTTAATTAAAAAAAATTATTCCTGCGGAAGAAAAAAAAAATGTAAAGACAGGCGGTGTATGGGGAACATACTTCACGTTTCATTTCAACATTCTCCTGTACTGGGGAGGTCCCAGAGCCTTTGGTGCGGTATCTGGATAGGACGCAACTTGACAATATGCAAAGTAAATCAATAACCACAGAGGGCATCATATTTAAAGACATCCTGGCCCTCTCCATTGCAGCGTGCACAGCCCTCCCCAGCTGCCAATTGGCTCCTAAATGTTGCACCTGATGCCTCCACAGAGATAAAGTGATTTGCTGCTGATTCTGTGACTGGTTTAGATAAACACCAACCTGTTGCTGTACATTTTTCCCCCTCCACTTTTGCAGAGATTTACCAGTAAGCAGGATGTAATCAGGCACTACAACATGCACAAGAAGAGGGACAACTCCCTACAGCATGGATTCATGCGCTTCAGCCCTTTGGACGACTGCAGTGTCTACTACCATGGCTGCCACCTCAATGGAAAAAGCACCCATTACCACTGCATGCAGGTACAATATACAGACTCACATCTCCTCCTACGCCCACACACATACCCACAATAAACCCACAAACACGTACAGTAAGTATGCATGCAGACACATGTGCATACCCGGAAACAGAAAAATAGGCCTACGTATCTACAATTATGGTCACATGTACAGAACCCACGACCCACGTTCCTTCAAATGGTGATTGTTATAAATATAATATTTTAAATTGAGCAATAATCATTCAGTTTACATTCCAGAACAACAACAACCAAAAAAAAAAAAAACAGGTAATCAATATACCAGATCAGAGCCAGTTATCAGGTAGTATGAATATCAGAGCATAAAGACACAAATGATGGCCAAACTGGAAAACACACACACACACACACACACACACACACACACACACAACTTCAGGCAGTCACACAGATTAAGTGCATCTGTGAAATGGAATTATAGCTCCACACTTTTTCCATTTACACCAAAGTGTCTTCAAAGCGCAGTTTGGCCAAACATGTCCTAGAGTAAATAAAAGAAAATTGAAAAAGAGTGAATACACGTGTGGCTACTTCTGCTTTCCCCCACCTCTTCACTCTCTCGCTCCTTAATTGGCATGGATAAAATTCAGTAAGGTGTTTATATAAACTACACATTTTTCATCTTTTAGTACCAAGCAGCCAGTTGAAGATTGTTCCCCCCTCTGGATTTGTTTAATTTTTTACATCTGCTTATTTTCAAAGTGTCATTGTGCCGAGAGCTTTCTCACCGGCAGGGCAGCAGTGCAGCAAAGGATGTCTTGAGATATATTCTTTTTTAAACCCCTCTAACTGCGTAATTGTTATAAGGACATTTCAGCCCTTGTTTTAACAGTCCCTGAGAACCTGCAGATGTTGGCATCGGCTCTGTGATTTAGGGGGGAAAAAAACAGAGTGGCATTTTTTTCATTGTTTGACTCAATATGGAGAAGTTGCCTGGTTTGTGCGGATGAAAAGTGCCAGGGATGATATACAATTGCTGCTTTTAATTCAAACATTACCTGTTTTTTTCCCCCCTCTGTTGGCTCTGAGGGCTCTCAAGTACCAGAACATTTTAAACTAAAGACAAAGACAGTCATCTTTCTCGTGTCTGCTTTCCTCTGCCCCCTCCACCTGTGAAATTTGTTCTCAGAGTTACAGAAAGTGTGTGGCGACTTCACTTTCATACTCCAAATAAAAAATTTCTGTAGTTTCGGTTGCCTTCTGTGGCCACTGCTTTTTTTTTTTTTTTTTTTTCCAGTTGCCAAAACGATAATTGTTTCCAATTTGCAGAAGTTTCAGTTGTAAAATGCATTGCCCGGATGTGTTCTGTTAACACATAAAATTGTGAATGTGAGAAAACAAGCTTCTTGTACCCATTTCTAGGCCACTAGCATTTTCTCAACCACACTGAGCTGCTTTCTTTATGACTTGTACAGTATATCAGATCTCTTAAATGCATTGTGCTTTAGAAGCTGGCTTTTTTGAAAGCATTCTTGCAAACTGAAACTCTCACGCCTGCTGTGGGCCCACATCTTGTTTTCGACTACCATCATCTGCCTCTGCTCGTAGGTGGGCTGCAGTAAGGTGTACACCAGCACCTCAGATGTCATGACCCATGAAAACTTCCATAAAAAGAATGCCCAGCTGATCAATGATGGCTTCCAGAGATTTCGTGCCACCGAGGACTGCGGCACTGTCAGCTGTCAGTTTTATGGACAGAAGACTACACACTTCCACTGCAGGTGAATACGTTTAACGGGCTACATAAATAAATGCATAAGTACATAAAAAAAAAAAATCCATCCTCATTTAGTGTGACTGTGATTTATACACAAATCAATGTATACAATATGATTACAAATATATTTTTATTTAAGTGGACTAACTTGAGTTCACAAATTTTTTTTATACTTTAATACTAAATTATTTTTACAGCCATGAACCGCAGCTGTAATTGTTATTGATAGACATAGCTGATCACTTAGTTGGTTCATCAAATCCCCTCCTTGTAATGGATCCCTCTGGAAAACGTTACAGACAATGACGTGTCAATGAGCTGCTTTTGTGTCGATGAACAGCCTCACCTTTCATTCCTCTATTGTCCAGTGCTCGAATCATGTGGATCCTTTCTCTGACTCAAAACTGTACCAGGGAACTGAGGAGGGTTTGCAGTGGGGCATCATTTCTAATCAAGTTTTCTCTTTATTTTTCAAGGCGCCCAGGCTGCACATTCACTTTCAAGAATAAGTGTGACATTGAGAAGCACAAGAGCTACCACATCAAGGATGATGCCTATGCCAAAGATGGCTTCAAGAAGTTCTACAAGTATGAGGAGTGCAAATACGAAGGCTGCGTGTACAGCAAAGCTACCAACCACTTCCACTGCATCCGTTCAGGCTGCGGCTTCACCTTTACCTCCACCAGCCAGATGACCTCCCACAAACGCAAACACGAGCGTCGGCACATTCGATCCTCAGGTGTCATGGGCCTTTCTTCCACCTTCCTGCCGCCAAAGGACGAGCCAGAAGAATCGAGCAACGATGATCTGATGGATTTCTCCGCCATCAGCAGCAAGAACTCAAGCCTGAGTGCCTCGCCTACGACCCAGCAGTCCACCACTGTACCACACCTGTTGGCCACGCCCACCACTGCTGTCTCCTCTTCCTCTACAACAGGCCACACCCTCAAGCCTACACCCTCACTGTCCAGTGCGGGCCAGCGTATGTCCAACCTGCTGTCTCAGACCCTGCCCAGCAACATGCCGGTAGCTCTTGCTCTTTCCAACAGCGCCTTGGCCACCAACCCTTTTTTCCCCCTCATGCCCCGGCTGCCTCTCCAACCACCCCCGCCAGCCGCCAGCCTCATATCGGCTGCATCCTCTGGGGCTCACTCCATGCCCACCGACTCACTGGCCCAAGCAGGGACCGACGGAGTCATGGCGTCTACCCCAACCTCCTTTGCCACCTCCTCCATCATGGAAAAGATCTCAGCGAGCAAAGGCCTGATATCGCCCATGATGGCCAGACTGGCAGCTGCCGCCCTGAAGCCCTCCAACAACCCAGATACAGGTCAGTCCCAAATAGCCTTTATCATTTATCAGCACGCATTTGTGCACGTACGTGCCAGTACTGATATCTTTTCTTAACAACTAATTGATCATCAAAATGTATCAAGCAGTAATCAAACCAGTTTAATGCATTTTTTTTTTCTTACCCCAAAAAAAATCTGGTTAAAAAAAAAGAAAAAAAAAAGCGCAGATTGACTGTATACAATCAGTATAGGGTCAATCCCTATGCTGTTAAAATCACATATGCCTGCTGTAATAAAAGCAGCTTTCTTCCTGTGTGTGGAGCTCACTCCACTACAGCCAGAGCAGAAAGAGTGCGCTCAGAGGTCACTTCTATCACTATCCCACATTGGAGAGAAAGGCAGAAAAACTGCCACTTTCAGGCTTAAAGGGACATACCAGAGGCATGGTCCTCTGCTCCGGGCTTATTGTGTTGATCGTTTCTTAGATACCCACAATCCATTTGGAGATAAATGCGCTGACAGGGGAGAGTAGGGCCTGTAAAAGTCTCTTATGATGTTGAGAGTGGGGGCTCCCGGGGCTTGTGTCGAACATGTTTCCTCATCATTCGTCTCTTATCTATGTCTGCGCCTGTTCCAAGCAAATGGAGGTGGAATGAAATTAACTTCAGAAATTGCGAGAACAAAAAATAATGTTTTGGGTTTTGTTTTGGTTTTTTTCGTATCCTCAATTCAAACTGATAAAAAAAAACAAAACAAAAAAAACAAAAAAAACAAACAAACCTGAAATCGTTCAGGCAGAAAAGACTTGATGCACCAGGGCTGAGGTGAAAGCTTTTTTTTTTTTCCTTCATTGATACAACAACTCAGACACACTTCCACGCATCAGCAAAGACACACTTTTTGAATTTCTCAAATCCTTCTGTTCACAGAGAACATGTCAATATCTGTTTAGCATAAACACAATTCACATAATTTTTGGGGGTAATTGCCTTGTCTCTGTTTATCATATTCCTCTAAACAAAGACTCTGAAAATGAAGTTAAAGTATTAAATTGATAATGCATTGCAGAGCACTGTCTTGCATTCAAGTAGCAGCGGGGCCTCCTGTGTTGAGCCTGAGCAGGTGGGGTGTGGATTGGAAATGGGGCTGTGAGCGGGAGCTTCTCCGGATGTTGGGACTGGGAAGGATTACAATTCCTGGTGGTGTTCCCAGAGCAGGACAGGCCCTCGGAGAGAGCCGGGGCAGCTGCTCCAGGGAGCCGAGCTCAGCCCAGGCTGTCAGTGTGAGCTCCACCTCTGGGCTTCCAGCAGGTAGTCTGAACACTGGGAGGGCCCCCGCTGAGGGTGGAGCCCTCCACAGATGGTGCATTTACCAGCCCTCTCACCGGTCTAGCGAATGGCTGCGGCTCAGAGCTTGCTGATGGTTAACAGTGCTGGTTAAAAATAAACTCCTACCTCAATAATATAATTCACTTTAAAGGTTTGGTGCAGATACAGGATGGAAGGCCAGCTGTGGTTTTGTTTCTCATATTTGCTTCATAAAACATGAGAACAGGACATTTGGGGATAAAAAAAGGAGGAAGTGGTTTGTGCCTCTCTGAAAAAGGTGTGAGTAGAGTCACAGTGTTTCAGCCATTTTTCACGGTGTGTATTTCATGACAATTGTTTGCACAGATGCAAAACTTCATCTTGAATGTGAGTTGTTAATTTTTCCTGTTTTTGCTTTCAGGATTTTTTTTTTCTATTAATGTTCTGCTCTAATTTGCCCATAAGTGTTTTTTCCCAGAGATTCGAGCATCTGAAGGGTTTACTAATTAGACACACAGTACAAATGATCTTTCACAAGCTCTGTATCTTATCCGGAGTAATTACATGGTGGTACATTATTCCTGGATAATTTCCAGAAAGAAGCTGCTTTGAGTCAAACTCATTTGTTCTCCCTCTTTTGCGAAGTGGATAAAAAAATAAATAACTTCATGATGTGCAACAGAGTTAGAGACTTTTGCTCTAAATCCACTTTAAACAGTCAACCCTCCACTGATAGAGTGAAGGATTGCTTTTCTTTGCCTGGCAATCATTTGCGGATCATCTAGTGAGAGGCTGCTCTTCATATAATGTGCTCTCATTTGGTCTGAGAGTTGATGTGATTGCCAATGACAAGGCAGGAGCTGTCTGGCTAGTTAATTTTGGGTGTACTCGTATCTAGTCGGGGGAGGGGAAGGGGTGCAGCATGGGGACTTGGTAAGCATTCATTGACCTCAAACCAGATGCAAAATTGTTTGACTGCTGTTTTCCTTTAGCCCCTCCCCAGACCCTCCAACCTCAGCCATTGTCAAACTGAACTGACACTGACACTTCCCCATCTCCTGGCTTTCAGCTGACAAGGCCCAAGACTGGCTTTTCCACTCCTATTCTGCCTGATATGTCTCTGGGTCATCTTGTATCCGGGGGGGGAACTCCGCTCAGTTTCCCCCTTACGTAGACTAGTCTTGTTTTCTCCCCAGCAAGAAAAAGGAAAGGGGCCTCACCAGGCTGAGGGCCAAGGGCACACACTTGGTTGCCCATGACCTTGCCTGTCACAATTCCTCAGTACCAGCTCCGACTCCTAAACAACAGATTCCTCACCAAACCAATCACGGCAGCTGGTGCGCTCCAGTCTCACGCTGTCTGAGAGCCTACACCAGGCCCTCGCCCCTCCTGCCCACTTTTTTTTTCTTTTTTTAATAAAACACCACTTATTGTCTACCAAAACCCCAGCTTTCTCTGTATAGCCCCAGGACAAATTAATATTTCAATCCCTTGGGGATTGGGGGTGGGGCAGAATCAACTTCCTGTCAGCGTTTTTTCCTCAATGTCGTCCGCTGTTCTTTATTTATTTCATTCCTGTCCTCGCTCACAGCATCCACCGAATACCTATTTGGAGGAGAATGTGATCGAGAGGTCACAGTATTTGAACCAATCTGATTGGCTGTCAGCTCCAATCTGACCGACATAGCACCCCTGTTCCTTGTGGGTATGCTCAGTGGCATTGGCCGCCGTCCGTTGTCAGGCCAACGAGGAGGCCGGGAAGGTGGGAATGGAGGGGGGTGGCCAATCTGAGACTGCCACTTTCCCTCAGCATTAGCATCTCACTTAATGACCAGCTAAGAGGCAGCCTGGCAAATGAATTGTGACAAGTGCTGCAGAAAAAGGAGTCTTTTTCCCTCATATCTCCCGCCTCTCAATCACTGTTTAAAAGGCTTGACGGCCTGACATAATTTTGCAATAATTATCACTCGGAGAATTCTTTTCGGGCCAGGACAGAAGTCAGATTGGATCTCATCATGGGGTAATAATGCTGACCAACAATAACTTTGTTTTCTCTTCTCTCCTCTGCATCTCCGGCTTGATCCTCAGGGAACGGGCAGCCGGCTTCAGCCAGCCAGTTCAATCTGGTTCAAGTGAAGCAGGAGCCAGCGGACAGCAATTCTGGGGCCTCCCAAGACTCCGCTCAGGAGCACAGCCTGGACCTGAGCAAGAAAGACCACAGGTACACGGCAGTTTGGTGCATAGAAGGTTAAATGTTAAATGTAATGACAAAATAAATCATCACCGAAATCATGTTTCTCTGACTGATAGATGTTTTCTACAGTCTTGGCACCGAGAGCCCTGCTTATTTTAATTATTTATCAAATATACTTAATTTATATGCATATGCATAAAATGATAAAACCCTGAACATGCGTCTCAATTTTTGTGAGAAGGATCTTTACATAAACCTTCATCTCCGATATTCCCTCAAACTCACAGTAGATCTTATTTCTTAAGAAGACAGCATTTTTCTTCTTCATTATACAGGCACACCTTGTGTGATAAATAGTAATATTTACTGTTCTCATGCAAATCTTGACTAAACATTGTTCATTTTCCTTGTTCCAGTAATGAATCAAACGGACACCCCGTACCAGGGAATACATCTCTTTTATCCTCGCTTATGAATAAGGTAAGATCCATCCATCAAACGCCTTTCATCCCAAGACAAATTAGCGGGACACGGAGGGGCCTGTTTGTTTTTTAATGTTTCACCGCTAATAAGATGAGTTTGTATCATTTAAATTTTCCAGCCATTTTTCATACGGTGTAATTTTCACTGCACCTCTCACAAATTAATATAATGAAGCAGTAGCTGGGTGCCATGCCAGATATATAGAGATGTTTGTTTTTTGATGAGCTGTTTTGAACTCACCGTCCATTTTTTCTCCCCCTTTATGCTGTTTTCTTCGCCCGCAATGCTCACATTTATTTATAGAGTTTGTAAATTATTTGATTAAAAAGTCATGGGAGAAAAAAAAAAAAAGAAAGAAAAAAAAAAACAGGAAGGAGCTGCCCCCATTTTTTATCAAGTTTAAATGTGAGCGTGTGGAAATTTAAATGTGTCTTTTTTTTGTGTGTGTGTGTCGGTGTGAAGATTAAAATGGACATTGTTTTAATCATTTATCCTATGTGACTGATACAAATGTGACAGGTGCTTTCCATTACATTGATGATGTAATGACAGATCAATCTTCACTGTTTTACTCTCGCCAACCGGTCAGGAAGCCCCCTCCTCCCTCAGGCTTCCCCTCCACACGTCGTCTTTTCTAGCCTCTCAGCAGGAGAGGTTGACTTCAGAGCTGTTCTCCTCAGGGCGCACACTGAACCCAGACAATTTAGGAGCTTGAAGATCTGTGGTCCATCAGCTCTTCATGTCATGTCATATTTTTTAGAGGTTTGATTGAAGCCACCTCATCACATAAAAGCATTAGCATTGCTCCCAGAGGACTCTTGGGAAACAGGCTTGGCCTGCTCTCAAGCACAATCCTGGATGTTTGCAAATCTGGCTGTGCTTTTTTTGTGTTGCCAAATCATTTGTGTGCGCGTTTAACTCTCGCTCTCTCACTAGCAAATGCAAGTGGCATGTTTCTTAAGATAACCCAGTGGCTGCTGCCGTGTGCACTTTGTGTTTTTTTGCAGATGTCCCAGGTGAACCCTGTCCTCTTCAACGCTATGAACCTGAAGACGGAGCTGGAGGCAGGGCATGGCAGCGACACCTCCGAGGCAGCACAATATCTGAACAGAGTGCTGAAGAGGCCTCTGGCAGAAAAACCAACCGAGATATGGAGGACATATCTCCGCAGGTATATGAAACACACAGGAAGTGCATCATGACTGTATTTAAAGCAAGTTAAACCAAACTCATTCATTGTGAGAGTGAGAAAACAGTTTGTGTTCAAAAATACTTTACTTGCAAAACTGTTTTCTACGAGAACCATCCCTCACGTGCTGTTTCACTGGAAACCCCCTGAAACGCAAAGAATCCAGTTTTCAGGAATTTGAATTTACTTGCAGTAAAACAAGCGTTGAACCATTTATCTTGAGATGAGGAGTTTAACCACTTCTGCTCTTAGTGTTAGTTGTGATGAAGAGGGGAGTGAATTCAAAGTGTTTTTTATCTGTGAATGTCAAGGTTTGACACAGATGACTTCTGCGAGGCTCAGTGCGACTTCCTCCAGAAAGTGCACTTTCACTGCTTGGTAGAAGACTGTGGTGCGCTCTTCAGCACCGTGGATGGGGCCATTAAGCATGCTAAGTGAGTGTCACACTGGTTCATGATCAGAAAATACACCCATAGTGTTCAGCTTACTTGATCAACATAAAAATTTGCCTCCATCTCTTGTTTAGCTTCCACCTCCGGGCCACATTGAAAGTGAAGTCAGAGCCTCAGTTCGGCGAGGGCAAGGAGTCTGGTGAGGGAGCGCCACTGCAGCCCGCTGCCCCGGTCTCTATGGCCAACAATCCCTCCATGGACGTGACACACCTCACTTCCTCCGGCAGCTACAGCTCCCCTCCTGCATCGCTGCTTGCCTGGAAGCAGCTGGCCGGCAGCATCCCTCAGATGCCGGCCTCCATGCCCAACCTGCCAGCCAACTCACCACTGGCCACCACTTCTTTGGAGAATGCTAAGCCGCAAGTCAAACCTGGTTTCCTGCAGTTCCAGGAAAAGTATGTGACTTTGTGACTCACTGCATAGCAATACAACGCAAATGTAAACGCAAATTACAAATGTAATCATGCTTAGAAATGCGGACTTACTCTCCTTTTCCTCTTTCGTCAAGTTGTAATTGTATTTCCCGTTTTCGTCCATCCAGCGATCCCTGCTTGGCTACAGACTGTAAATACTCAAACAAGTTCCACTTCCACTGCTTGTTTGGGAATTGCAAGTATGTGTGCAAGACCTCTGGCAAGGCCGAGTCCCACTGTTTGGACCACATCAACCCCAACAATAACCTGGTCAACATCCGCGATCAATTTTCTTACTACTCTCTCCAGTGTCTCTGTCCCAACCAGGTGAGTGGGACTTGATAACTGAGGCAGCAGCTGAATCACCTACTGTCATCTCCTAGAGCTTTCTAAGCATGAAGTATGCTATCTATTAGACCAGTATTTGAGGTTATTTGACTCAAGGCTTTCACAACTGCTGCTCCCCGTCTTCCATCTCTGCTGAAAAAGACAGTCGACTCACCCCAGTAATGCCTGTTTATATGTCAATGATGTCATTTTGACTGCCGCATTCTCCTCTCAGAAAAGGCCAATTTAGCTGATATTACCCAATAAATCATTGTCACTTGCTCAGTAAACAAGGCTGTCTGGAATAGGGCAAAAATCAGGCGAATGCTTCGCAAATGAAACCTAAATGGCAGCCCCTGCCTGCTCTCATGAGCCCGTATTTGGAAAACCGTTTAAATGAATTCATTAATGTGTCGAAAATCACCCCTCTCACAAAAAGCCCCCCCCCACCTCCTCTTCCTCCTCCCCCTCCTCGCCCTCTTCCTCCCTTTAGTCTCCATCTCCTGAACTGAGCAGATCTTATTTGGCCCAGTCCTTTGGGATCTGGGCCTCACAAACAGATGGTGGTGTACAGACATGTTAGAAAGGAGGGGTGTTTGTGGCAAGTCTGGGGAAAAAAAAAATGTAATCATGCTTAGAAATGTGGATTGTTCCAAATGGCCACAGAGGAGAGAACTGTGAGGTGTTGATTGTGTATTTGGAGAAACTAGTACAGTTCACTGTAAAGATCAAATCATATTAATCCTCACTTTTGGCTTTGGACCATTCAACCCATTCGACTCATGAAATTGGACTTTGTGTGTCTCCGCTGCAGCACTGCGAGTTCAGAATGAGAGGCCACTATCACTGTCTGCGGCCTGGCTGCTTCTTTGTCACTAACATCACCACCAAGCTGCCGTGGCACATCAAGAAGCACGAGAAGGCAGAACGCCGTGCCGCCAATGGCTTCAAGTATTTCACTAAGAGAGAGGAATGTGGAAGGCTGGGTAAGAGAGAGAAAAAAAAATATCCCCCTGATACATCGGTTTTGGCCTGTCGTCTGTCTCCTTTACCTTTTTGTCTTTGCCTGTTGTTCGCTAAATCAACCTCCATGTCAACATGAACGCAGCGTTTCATAATATTTTGCCAGGAGAGATGTGCAGATTATAGGTGTTAAATTGAAAAAGATGTAGATTGATTTTTGGCAGCTGTTGCAAGAGGATATTCCCTGCGTATACAAAGGGAGAGAGTCCAGTGTTGGCAAACAGTGTCGTGCTATTTGAGCGGTTTAAGAGGCATGAAACAGGCCTGCCTCACAGGTTTTGTTGCTGTGTTTTGCATATTCACAATGGCACCTCAAGTCCCAAAGGTAGCCTTGCCTGTACTATATGAGCAATAACGTCAAAGGGGGCAATCACATCCAGGTTGTTTTCTTCTTCCTTTTGCCCCTGTCAGAAATGAGCAATTAGGTTTGTGTTTGTTAATTATCCGGCTTGTCTGGTTTAGCCTGTTTGTGTTCTGAAGCTTCGCCTCACAGCCACCGCTGCCATCGCACAGAAATGAATTAAAAGTGATCTGTTTTTTTCAGGCGGTTACACAAGCTTTTCAGATCGCAGAAACAAAGCAAACAAAAACAGGCCCCAAACAGCTGTTTTTTGTCCCCAGCCTGATCTGCCAACTGTATTGTTCGGGCTGGGGGAAAACAGAGAGGATTACCATCACCAGCTCTCCAGTCATAAAGAATTGATGGGTTGCCAGTATCCATGGCAGCAACATTAAACTGAACACAGCTGATGATGTTACCTGGTTTCTGTCTCACAAAGGCTCTTCATGTCAGCGGGGGGTTACTGCTATTTGCTCAACTTTGCGTATTTAAAGTATTGTGTGCATGAAAGCTATTTGATGACACAGCCATGTTGTGCTCTTAAACTGGGTGCCATGGTTACTGTCATGCTAGCACCTGCCCAGCATGTTACTCTTTCAATTATTTCTGCCTGCTTTTATATAATGGTATTTGATTAACAGGCACAAAACAGAACATTCATTTAATTTGAAATCATAAAGCAATTAGACCTAGACCGGTTAAAACATGAGAAAAGAACAGAAGAGTATGAAGCAGGCAAGAGTACAATTGAGAACAAAAGGGAAAATGACAATGGAGATACTTTGAAAAATGAATTTAATATGGTAATAATTTTATATTTACTTTGGTTTGCAGGGGTGTGTGCATTGTTGGCCCCACAGAAAATGAGAATTTATTTATGTAAATTCCTAATTGAATAAAGCATGTCAGTGTAATAAAAGAGCTCCACGGGTTTAGTGCACAGAAGCCTTGACTTGCTCAGTGTGACACCCCAGTGATCTAATATTCGTCCTACATGTGCACTTCCAAACACTTTGAAAACTGATCCCTCTTTTGTCAGAGATATATCATGAAATTAAAAAAACCTAAAAATATTTCACTTTGTGTTTGATCTAATCATAACACAGTCACACTGATAATATTGCATTTGCCGCCGTAGCTGCTCTCAGACGCCTCACAATGAGCCCAAGACAAATTAATGTGCGAGCGGAGAGATTGCAACTGTTGCCGTTTTCTCTTCGCAGGTTGTAAGTATAACCAGGTCAACAGCCACTTCCACTGCATCCGTGAGGGCTGCCAGTTCTCCTTCTTGCTCAAGCACCAGATGACCTCACATGCGCGCAAACATATGAGGCGGATGCTGGGGAAAAACTTTGACAGAGTCCCATCCCAGGTACAAACACACAAACCGTCACATATGACACACACCATTCTTAAACAGGTAATTATCTGAAAATATGGGCTCAACAGCTCAACGAAAACAAGTGCTGAATAGTTTATTGACATGTATTCTGACAAAGCCAAGCGGCTCACACACCCTTTAACTGACAGATTGGGTACTCTTTGACCTGTTCTATGCGTTTTAATGAAGCCATGGAATCTGTTTTCCCAAAACACCTTCATTTCACCATTTCACCTCCGCCTTCATTTCAAAGGGAACATTTTTGAGTTTTTCACCCAGATTTTCAGTTTTAAACATTTTTGCCTTAAAAAAGTAAATATTTTCACAGCACATTCTGTGCTGATGAGAGCCTGTCAAACCAGTCACTAACAAATCACTCATGACTTTCTTTTGATTACATTATTCACACTGGAGTGTCCTCAACTCACCAACTTAACCTCTGCACGACATCCTGTACCATACAACACAAATATGTGGCTCGTCTAGTTCAGGTGGCTCTTTTCTCATTTGGAAGTCCTCCTTTAAGTGATAGCTTCATTCTTTCAAAACGCTTTTCATGTTATGAGAAATGTTTGGTTGTCAGCCAAGAGCCATCACCTGCAATAATTAGATACTAGTCAGTTTCAGGAAGAAAGATCAGTTCTGAGAAAAAGATTGTGCATGTTTTTTCCAGGCAATGCCGCTTGGCCAGAGGGCAGATGAGATGCAACATGCGTCTGGTATGGTGTCTGGGTCCTTAACGACTCCAACGCCTGGTATCAACTCCACCTTCTCTTCCACCACCATGGACGAGACTGATGATTATATGGACTACATGGGCGGAGGAGGCAGCCCCCTGGGCCTCTCCTCCGAGTCCTCCAACCAGGACCGAAGCTGCACCAGCACACCAGTGGGCAATGATAGCTCTCCAGCAGGTGAGACAATGGAAAGAAAATGTAAAAAAAAAAAAAAAAAAAACAGGCGTGGCAAAATGCAGTATTTTAATTACAGTTCAGACTAAGAGGTGAACAGTTTCTTCTTTTACATTCAGCATTGTACATAATGCTTCGCTCAGTCCACATTCATTCACCTTAAACAGAAAACCAGCAACTAAGAATTTCAGGCATTCTCAAGTCATGCTTTAGTAGTTTGACGAAATGACTTTATGAGGTTGATGACATTGCTGTATTGTTATGATACGTGGAAAAAAATTTTTGCAGTTTGCGTGCTCATCCTCATAAAACATCCATTTTGTACATCAGTGGTTTGAGTTATTGCAATGTATGTAGCTTATTACATTTTCCTTTGGCCAGACCTCATCCTTGTGGCTTTATGTCTACTTTAGCACTTTTAGAGGGCTGAATTGTGGGTGAAAGGGCAGGAAGGCAAGAGCCTCTTTTTTCCTCAAACTTATTGAATAAATGATTTCTCCTCTGCTTTTTCTAAGTCTGAGCCTGCCTGTGATTTTCACTTTTTTCCATGTGTTGCCAATATTGTTCACAACACTCATCATTGTTGTTTTGGCTGGTGTTTGGGTTACTTGTCTTGAATGGGCCTCATTTTGTATCATTCTCTTATCTTTTATCTTTCCCTTTTTACCTCCCATCCCTGTGTGTGTGTGTGTGTGTGTGTGTGTGTGCGTATGTACATATGTGTGCGATATGGCCCTTCTCTTTGTGTGTGTGTGTGTGTGTTCCCCTGCGTGTGCCCCCCCCTCTCTCGTCTGTCCTTCACTCTCTCTGGTCAACCTGTCTCTCCAGGACAAGGCTACCCCGCCACCACTTCTGCTCCTACCACCCCTGCTGACACTAGCGCTACCCAAAATGCACTTCCTTCTTCCCCTCCTCCACTACCACCACCTCCTCCTCCTCCCTCCGCTCCTCAGCCTGGTCTCCAGTCCCAGGCCCCATCCCTCTCTCCTGCTCTCCTCCGACCTCCTCTCCCCTCACTCCCATACCTCCTCTCTCCATCCTGTCTGTCATACTCTCTGCTCAGCGCCTCTCTGGGAGCCACTCGGAGTGTTGTCATGCCAACCAACACACCAGCTTTCAGCCCCATCATTGCCACTCCGTCTCCGGTTAAAAATGACGTCCCTATAGTACAGGATGCTGCAGGTACTTATCCCCGGCGCAAACCAACACTGCAGCTGTCACTCTGAATTGAGTCCTGTGCAGCATTAACTGTGTGATCCAGATCCTTTCTCTGCAGAACTGTTATAGAAAGATGAGACAGTGAAAGGTGGTTTCCAGCAGAGCATGTTGATGTAAAGATGATGAAACGTGCATGTTTACTGAGTTTGGACAGTAACACGACAAAAGTGTATAATTATTTCACTTACACCTTTGTGTGTGCTTTCACTTTCAGTATTACAAGGATTTAGAGACAGAGCAGTAAATTTGGAACTTGTAGTATGAAGCCTGGGCCTTGCTTAGCTTACATTAACAAGGCTGCATCAGCAGCATTTTAATCACGCTTTAAGTTTTATCGAGGCCCATTGCTTCCTGTCTTGCAGAACAGGGATCACATCATTAGTGGTGACCCAAGGGTGTTGCAAAAGGTGGGTGCCCCCTCATAAAACAACATGGAGATAAGAGGGTCGGTTAAGACCCACAACTCCGCCTCTGTTTGGAGGCTGGAGACACCCTGTAAAAGTGTCATGTTCCAAAGTCAATCTATCATTTTCTCTCTCCTTTAATCATTATGGGAGTTAGGCATAAAAAATATGTTGCTATTTGTGCTTACTCAGCTGTAAACCACTTCGGGCTGAGTAAGGTTGAACATTAGACTTTCAACCAGGAGGGCTTCGTAGTCTAATTTACTTGTAGTTTGTGGGTTTTACTTCCTGAACCAGCTGATTGATCTTTAATGGGCCTCCCCTCTTTCTTTCAGGCAACACCATCTCCATTCCCACGGCCACCGGTGCAAAAAAGCGCTTCTGGATCATTGAGGACATGTCACCATTCGGCAAGCGCCGCAAGACTGCGTCGTCACGTAAGATGTTGGATGAGGGGATGATGCTGGAGGGCTTCCGGCGGTATGACCTCTATGAGAACTGCAAAGACTCAAGTTGCCAGTTTTCCCTGAAGGTGACCCACTACCACTGCACACGAGAAAACTGCGGCTACAAGTTCTGTGGTCGCACTCACATGTACAAGCATGCACAGCACCACGATCGCGTGGACAATCTGGTCCTGGATGACTTCAAACGCTTCAAATCCTCACTCAGCTGCAACTTCCCCGACTGCCAGTTTTCAGGCAACAGCACCCACTTCCATTGTCTTCGCTGCGGCTTCCGCTGCACCGACAGCACCAAGGTGACGGCCCACCGCAAGCACCACGGCAAGCAAGATGTAATCAGCGCCGCCGGTTTCTGCCAGTTCAGCTCCAGCGCCGACTGCGAGGTTCCTGACTGCAAATATAAGCTCAAGTGCTCACACTTCCACTGCACCTTCCCCGAGTGTAAGCACACGGTGGTGGGCATGTCCCAGATGGACTCCCACAAGAGAAAGCATGAGAAGCAGGAGCGAGGCGAACTGCCATCTGTGTCACCCAAACAAGAAGGAGTGCACCACCTGGGAGGAAGCGTGTCAGCGGTCCCTCCAGCCTCCATGGGCCTTTCTACTTCCTCAGCTGGCGGCCTCCACGTGTTATCCCACAACATTAACAGCAGTACTCCCTCCATGCTTTACCCAACCAGCGACATGGCATCCAACTACAGCCACCCGTATCCACCGTCCTCCATCAGCCTGGATGGCTCCCTCAACCTGGGCACCGACACCAGCAGCTCCCTGTTCTTCCTGAAGAACGCAGCCGGTCTGGGCCTCAGCGACTCACTGGACCTCAGCAAGAAGATTCACCACGACGTAGCGCGATCAGGCCGCAACACCACACCCCAGCTAGGTCTGCCGGCAACTCAGGACGACACCACAGGAACATCTGGAGAAGCTGAAGATGACCTGTCGCCAGAGGAGGAGGTGCACGCAGAGGAGGAGGAAGAAGACGAGGAAGAGGAGGAGGAAGAAGGAGAGGAGGATCTCAACACTGATTCAAATGATGATTCGATTGCAGAGCCTGACGGTGAAAAGGACAATGATGAGAATTTTGATGCTTCCATTAACCACACTGATACTTCCCAACTGGAAAAGCAAGACACTGACCCATGAAAAAAAAAAAAAAAAAACTAACAGTGACTGTAGGAACTAAAAAAACAAACTCTGTGTACTATGAACAAAACAAAATTGAAAGTGGCCTCATTTATCATGTTTAGAGACTTCAAATGACAACAAAAAACAACAACAGCGTGGAGAAAATGACGGCCCAAATGATTTATTATGATGTTTACAAGATGACCAACATTATTAATTCAATTATGCATTAAAAAATATGAACGGAGACACAGAATTAGGCCCCGTTTTACACATGGGGCAGCAATGTAAAGCATTTTACTACACATCAGTCTTTTTGTGTGCGTGCATGTTTGAGTTTAATTTATTTTATTATTATTTTTTTTTTTTTTTCACTTTTTAGTGTGTGGAAAAAAAAGTTAGAAATACAAAAACAAATCTCTCTATATAACTATATATGTAAGTGTGTGTGTGTGTGTGTGTGTGTGTGTGTGTGTGTGTGAACGATGATATTCAAAAAGGAAATTGCTGGCACCGACGACATGAACTGCAGGCCCGTGGACAGACAGAAAAAGGGACGTGAATCACTAAGGGGAAACATGACGCGTTCAAAACATTTGATCTTTGATCCTTTTTTCTGTATTGATATTATACTATTAATTCTAATTATTATTATTTGACAGAGAGACAAAGGGGGATACTTTTTGCTCTGTTCCCTCTGTCTCAGGTGTTTTTCCTTGTTCTCAATGACGTGTAATTGACCAGTAACCGTTTGGTCGATCTCAGCTGCAGTTGGGTGTCCAGAAGGTCGCCACAGTCTCAACAGTTCTCTCTGACATTCTGCTAGAAACGTTCTGCTAGCGCCAAAAACCAAGCTCAGCCCTTGTAATTTTTCACCCCCTGTGGAGGAATCAAGTTTGTGTGTGGATAGTGCACTTTTATAATAGCTGACCACAATGATACAGATGATGATGACGATGATGGATAACTCATAAGCATATTTAAAAAATATTTTTGTTACCATTTGCATCTTTGCATTATAATGTCATTTTGTTGTGTTGTTAGTTGGAAGCATATCGATCTGTTAGCGGGCGAGGTCGTGATGAACGGCTGTCCATTCGGGGGGGCGGGGGGGAGGGGAGGGAGGGCAGGGAGGGGGGGAAAGGGACGAGGGGATCCAGATTGACCAGAGGAAGCATTGAGTCACTCAGATGCAGCAACGGGGGGGTTTGGAGGGGGTGACAAGAGAAGCGTCAGGGAGTGTGTTTTATGTCAAAAATGTACAGGCCGAGAAAATGTCTCAACAGCATTTTGTTTTCCATTCACTATGGCTGTGGTTGAGCTCATGTTGTAGCGGTTTTTATTTAATATTTATGTGACCTTCCAATGAGAAATTTTAGGGTGTTATTGCACTTTTTAGGTTCATTTTTATCGTCTAAAAAAAAAAAATAATTATATATCTTTTAACAGGGATTTTGCTTTAAAAATGTTGTTTTAGTTCACTTTTGCTTTAATGCACAAATAGATGTTAGTGTGACAAAGAACTGTTGTTCTGTGATTTATTTAAGACTGGGTTTTATGTTGCTTCTGTGATTTGACAGTTTGAAAAAACAAAAAAAAAAGAAAAAGAAAAAAAAGGAAACGGGTGCGGCAGAAAAACAGTGCCCTGACAAGAAACACTAATACGGACTGTGATTTAAATTAATTCTTAAGAAGTTCATGGCAATGCTCACTTACTGTAGTACTAAATTATAATTCTGTCAAAGCCACCCTGGTTTTTATTGAGCACATATGTGCAACCGAGGAGTGGACACACTGATCATGAATTATCTCCTGAGCTTGGCATCGGAAATAAATGATCATTATATAGGGAATAATCATGTGTGTAAATGATATTCCTCAAAATATTGTTTTGAAAAGAAAAAAAGGTTGTACAGTATTTTCCTCTGTAAAAAAATATATATGAACAAAATGCTCTTTGATGAACAGCTTCCTTTAAAAAGAAAACCATAAAAAGAAGAAATGAATAATAAAAAGCTAGAAATTCAAATAGCCTCATTATAGTTTGCTTGTGTGTGTGACCTTTTTTAATTACCCCAGACTTTTGGAAAAAGTTGTTGATACTATAACATTGGCAGAGTCCGTTATGATATTTGCAGTATATTTTTTTCTTTTTCCAAACTATGTCAGAAGCTCAAACTAAAATACACTGATTTGAATTCATTCATTGATGTTTCTGTTTTATTTAATGACTCGCTTTACTCATTGTCATTTTTCTGTGCGTGTTGGGTTTTTTTTTTTTTTTTTTTTTTTTTTCTCCTCATTAATTGAAATTCTTGGTTTATATTTACTTTGCTGTGGGCATGTCTCGTTCACAGACTGAATTGTCTCCTGGGACTCTGTTGCAAAGCAGACATTACTACATTTGTTTTTTTGTTTTTTGTTTTTTTCTCATCATTTGCTGAGATAACTGTAGGGGCTGGGAGACACTGTGCACTTGAATTTAGTTTGTGTGTGTGTGTGCGTGCGCGTGTGTGTACGTGTGTGATGGTGTAAAGTAGCAGGATTTGTAAAAAGTTGAAAATAAAGAAAATTTAATTATTATAATAATACATGTAGTTCTTGATAGTGCTTCAGCCTGAGGACCTGTAGATTGGGGCTAAAGGTCACAACAGCAGCCCCTGTCTCTTTTTCTATCTGTAGGTGACACCCCTGAAGGGTGTGTGTGGGCGTGTGTGTGTGTCCCAAGAGACAGATAAGCTGCAACTTTAAAGAACACACACTGTGGCTCTGCCCCAGCTGCTCAGAGCTTCGATTCATATTTCATGACCTCGGTCGACTTTTCCCTGCTTTGTTCTGCTATAAATTCAACTGGGACACTTTTTTTGGGTCACAGAATTTTAAGAAAAAAAAAAACAAACAAAAAACATCTGCATCCATGCAGGTAGAGAATTCAACAATATTTGTTGTCGGCCGTTGTTCACACTTGACTTTCTGGTGCAAGAACGAGATCTGAGCTGAGGACCATTAGGGAGATTTAGAGGCCTGCTACTGTTAAACAAGATAGCTCTCGTTGTCTTGTTCAGTGTTAACATGGCACATTTATGCATTTATTTATCTTTTTTCTTTTTTTTAAGATCTCTTTTCCCCCTTGCCTTCAGCCATGTGCTGGGTTTCCCTCCCACTCCCTCGTATCACCAAGTGGTCAATGTGCTGGTTCTGTCTGTCCCCTCGCGTACAGCTGTTACTGTCCTTCCTCCTTCTCTTCCTTGTGATGTTTTTGGTTGTTTTTTTTTTTTTGTTTTTTTTCAATAAAAAAAAGGAGAAAAAAAACACGGGTAAAGGCATCACCATCTGTCAGCCAGCTGGCATCCTGTATATAATCTACCAGAAGAAAAAAAAAAAAGAGTAAAAATGAAAATTATATTACACAAAAACCAGACGGAAACGACCTCCAAACCTCGCATAGGCTGCTGCTGAAACAACAGATCATTTTACTGTTTTAATTAACAGAGTAAAAAGGATGGTATAAAAAAGTGGTGGGGATATAAACTGAGATGTATTTCCACTGCTGGAAAAATGTAATATGAAAGCTGCCTGCTTACTGCGGAGTAGTGGCATAAACAGAGCAACATTTTAGACTTTGTAAAATATATTGCACTTTTGGACTAAAAGCCATCTCCCGTTAGCATTCAATTTGGCTAGATTCATGAGACATTTTATATGAGAAGTAGACAATGAAGCAATTTTTTAAAAGTCTCTACTTGAATTTGTTGCCCTCAGCACTACTATTCATTCTAGTCCTATTGCTTACTTCTACTTGGATACAGTGCTGTTCATCTTCATTGTGCTATATTTATGTTTTCTTCTGTTTCTGCATGTCTTATGCAAAGATTGAGCTTTTCACTCAGTGAAATAAAAACATACTGAATGACTTTAGGTCTGTTTTCGGTGTCAGTGTGTCTTTCAATGTCAACGAGCGGCAACGATGCATCTGTAGACAGGCTCACACTTTCTACCTTTCCTCTAAACATGTGTATGTTTGTGTAAAAGTGCCAGCGGTGTGTGCGATGGGGGTTCATGTGTGCCGCTCATGGCTGACATGCAGCCGGTTGATGTGCCAAGAACAGGTTGAGTGAGAATGTGAGCAGCGTGGAGAGGCAACAGTCAGGGCTGGGAGCACATACGACAGGTGTGCACTGCACATGTGGTCACATGATGCCTATAAGGCAGATTAGGGCCCAAACAGATGAAGCGCTGCTTAATGGCAGCTTTTATTAAGTTCACAAAGCGTGGAGGGAGGGGGCGAACAGAGGAAAAGCAGGTGGCTGGGCCTGTGCACTCCTAGATGAAGACAGATATTGTACAGTGGAGTCTGAAGAGGGTAGCCACTGTGGAAGGATTTATGGAGATTTGCCCGCCCTGGACTTGCTGCCTGCCTCTTCCCGAATCCTGCGCTAATAGCCAGAGAGGGAGAACTGGAAAAACTCGGAGAGAAAAATGTGGCAGTCATGAAACCGGAGACCTATCATATGAGATGAGATGAGATGAAACTATAATGATACCTGTGAAAGCAGTCAGTCACTAGAAGTAAAAGAATTAAGATGAAAGGTTGCAGTTTAGCATAAACAGGTGACTAAATGAGTGCACATTTTGTGAAATCAGTGTACTAGTAATGAAAGACATGAAAAAAAAATGTCGGCTGTGTAAAGAAATATTATATATTACTATCTTTATATTATGAACATGGTTTGATTGGTCCTGTGCAGCAACTCTGGTCCACGTCTCTATGCACTGACAGCACTGAAACTATTCTGTCCTCCTGATGCTTCGCACACATGATTTATATTTGGAGGTGAAATTGTCCCTAAAACAGAGATTATTCAACTGACAATGCCTAAATATGCATTTTTGTTGTTTTTTTTTAAAGCTGACAAGCACATTTTCATCGCTACTATATATAAAGAATGGGTCACATGATTCCTTTGGCGAAAGGGGTCTCTTCTGATCACCTGACTGCTGCTCCCCTGAACACTACAAATTAATTTAGCATCTTTCATCTCTCCGCTGCAGTTGTGCTGCTTTGGCTGACTCCTGCAGCTCTCATTCTGTTGTTTTATTGGCCACATAAGTTAGCCCTTCTGATAAACAACACGCCCTAAACTACAGGCCGCCAACATCAACAACCAGCTACTGAACATAATGGAGCATTTATCAGCAAAGCAGTCAGATGTCGTTCAGGCTGGTAGAGACCAAAACAGGCCGGAAAGAGAGTGAGCGTTTAAATCTGCTTCATCATAAACAGCTCGAATCGAATGCTAATGGTGGTTTTGAAGTCTTCACCACCTTACCCCCCCACCCCAATACCCTTCCCTGCCCTCGACTCCTGGCTAATCCAAAAGCGGGCACAGAGTGTGGAGCGGACACATGTAGAGCCAGTTTATGGAAAGCATACGCACACATGCTACTGATGTCTGCACGCCTTCAATTATACAAAACCTGAAGCCTTAATAGAATTTAAATGGATGAGTTGATGAATTAGCTGCAGAGAGTAAAATTGCTTTTCGTATCAGGCTATGAAGATGTTTATTTCTGCAGTCAAATTGGGGACAAACTCTTGATTTTCGGAGCCTGTCTCAAGTGGTCATTGGAAGAACTGCAGTTTATTATTCTTTTTTCTTTTTCTTTTTTTTTGCATTGCCGTATTGGCTTCTGTATGTAACCGTTTCAGCTGAGTAAATAAGCAAACAAATGAACTTCCCACGTCAACTCCCCACACAAAAAGGTGATACAATGTTTCTTTGCATCTTGTTTCCACTGCCCCCCGACGCGGCCAATAACAGAGAAAGCCGGTCATGCAGATTTGTAGTTAGCTTAGCCCTGAATATGAGTCACACCTTTCAAATTAGCATGCCCGATTTTCTATTAATGTGACATATTAATATTGGGTGCATGGAAAAATCCTCAAAAAATAAAAAAATAAATAAAAAAATTGGTCCTGACATTATTATTTTCTTCCCTGAAAATGAACATTTATGACAAATGTGGTCTTAAAACAGCCATTTTGATTTAGAATTCTTTACTTTTGGCAGTTTATGATTAACTCATTCCGTCATTTCTGCCTGAAATGCTGAAAAAAAGCAAGTTTTTATATCCAAGCCCATCTTAACTGTATCAAAATGAGGCACTAGCCACAAACAAAAAAGCTTTTTGCATAAAATGAGCCACCTGTCCTGTATCACATCACTGTCATCAGAGTATCTGGCTGCTGATAGGCGGCCCTACAGGTACACAGTATATCATGTGTCATAGATATACGTGACATCGCTGCACCGCTCATTTTACTGCTTCATTGACCCATTTATAGTTCATGTTTTCAGAATGAGATGTTTTTCTTGGCTCTTTCAGCACTCTGCCCTGCGCGGACCTCCTTTTAAATCCACTGCCCTTTGAAAGAGATGCTCATTTATCTATTTTTGCATGTGTATGGGTTTATTTTGGAAAGACCTCAGTCACCCAGCAGAAAAGGGGGCTGTGTGAAAAAAGCGGCTTTGCCATTGGTAGCAGCTGTTGCTGCTGAGACACCTCTGAGGAAATGGAGAATTGGAGACACACTCATCCAATTTACCATTAACAAGACCTTATTGGATGCAGGGCCATAGTAACATGCAGCTTTGCCTTATGTGGCTCTGTTTAGATCAGCTGCTGTTCTTCTTCGATGTGCGTAACTGATCAAAGTGTGACGTGCACAGTAATCTCAAGTCTGTTAGCAGGCGCTCAGCCTTTGTGCTGTTACATATGAGAACTGTACAAAGAACAAAGAAATGATTACAATAAAAGCCCTTCACTTTACAGCAACATGGAAACTGTTGCATTTAAGAGTAAAACCTAAGGGAAGAGAAAAGTGCACAACAGTAACTAAAATAGCACGAATTTCCATGTCAGCGGAAGAATCACTATTAAAACCATGCATAGGAAAGTCTGAGTTGTAACATGAGATAGTTTCAAACATCAAACACTGAAACTGGTCTACAAAGATCTGCAAAAACGAGAGATTTCCATCCGTTTTAAATTTTCCACTTTTAAATCCAACCACACCAAGAGAACTAGGTTGTTGTTAAGCTTTTCAACATAGCAACCGCTGGTCAAACGAGTATTGGCTTCATCTTCCTCCATGATTTCATACATTAACGAATATATAATTATCTTTTAAAGATCCTTTTCTTTGTGAACCACAGATCTGCGTCTATACATTCTCAGCAGGTTTTAATCAGATATTACTCTCTTGTGTAACACCTGTGTTTTGTTTCTGGTCGGGTGACTCCCCCCCCCTCCTTTTTCCATAAACACACCTCACATTCTTGCATTCACAGTGTATCTAGAAATCTTCATCTTTCAACACATTTTTCTTCTGTTGAGGAATAAAGATAACAAAGCATTCTTCTCACACTTTTGCTGGGATGTTCAGTTACTGAAAACAAACAATGGCAGTGTAGCTATTAACGTCAAAAGCCTGAAAAACTTGATTGAACTTTGGCCGGTTCACGCAGAATTCGAGCTAACCGTCCAGAAACGGCTGATCTGCTTGTCATGGTAACAAAACTTCTTTTGTTTCCTACCATTTTATATATTTTTTCTAAATCCTGTTTGTTTTCTTGTCTCTCATCACTCAATGGGTTTGAAAGATGGCAGGCGCCAAAACCACTAAATCAAAACTCTTTTTCAACAAACCTGAATAGATATCCCTCAGACCTCTCAGAGACAGTGAACACCTGATGAAATAAACTTTTTTTTTTTAAGTCAGTGTGACCTTCACCACAGTTTAAGATGTTGCTGTCCCGCTCAAAATTAAATGCGGTAACTGCTGAGTTAAGAACAAACACAGTTCCTGTATTTCTGTGAGCTGTTTGAAGTCAGCACAGTTTTTAAAAGGAGGGGAGGGGGTGTAATATCACACGAGAGACGCCATTTAGTAAACATGCAGTTGTCATCTTACAAACACAAACAGAATCCAGTGGAAAGATAACAGCTTGTGAAAAACGAGTCTCCCGTCAACCCTGTTGCATAAATGTTTTCTAAGAAATACCAGACACTGTGTTCTATTTCTTTGACTTCGCCTCAAGTTTTCCCATCGCCGTAGATTAGTCATCCCCAGAGTTAAACATGAATCTGCCAACAGAACAAACAACTAGCAGCAGATGATAAACCAGAGGCAAGTTCACGAAACGGCTGATCCAGGCTGGCTCATGACTGCGTGGCCATTACCCTTCAAGTAGTTTGCTTCAGAAATGGACCAAAGATAAACTGGAGTTTATCGTTTCATAATTTTATAAGACTTATCCAAATGGAGAGAGCTTGGAGCAAAAAAAAGAAAAAAAAAATAGAAAAAGAAAATCTAATGTGCCAAACGTTCTTACAGAAGCCAGTGTAATTCTCATTCCACTTCAGTTGCCACAGCGCGGCACAGCTAACTGGCAAGTGAAGCCTGCCGCCGCCGCCGCCGCCACTGCTGCTGCTTTCTTGGCAAACACAGAAGTTCTTAAGTGCTAAGCTGTAAATTTGCTTAATTTGACATGAGTCTGAGGGGAATGGCATCATTTTCTTTCAGGGAAAAGCCTGGCATATTAGCTAACAATAAGCTGGAATGGTCCAACATGGTGTTTCTGCGCTGCAATGACGACTTGAACACACAACGGGTAGTGTTTGACAGAGCTGTAAAAACATTTGACTCTGGCACCAGCGACATGTGACTCATTCTTATGTTAATGCTGTGAAAGCCTTTCAACTATAATTTGTGTTGGGAAAAAAAAAAAAAACATTTTCTTTAATTGAGTAGTTCAAAGTGGTGTGTGTGTGTGTTTTTATTTAAAAGGAAGTTACCATTTACTGAATGCGGTACGGTCAAGTCACACACAGCCGTATTAATCTGCCTTGATAAATTCCTCTTATTCTGAGCCATCATGATTGTGCATAAACATGTGGAGCAACAGCTGAAACTCATGGTGACAAAATGCAGGAAGTGTCATTCATTTCAGATTTTCTGTCTGGCAGCAGTCACAGCTACAGTCAAACAAGATGCAGTTTTTGGTCACATTTGTGGAAGTAAAACAGAGAATTCTTCTTTTTATGGGAACAAGTCAGTGTTGTAATGCTGACTCATTCAAATATCAAATATGCACAAAATCCAAACCTCATAGTCAAAACTCACGCATCAGCGCCGAACTGAGGACTTGTGGTACCTGTACATAAAAAAAACAAAAAAAACCCAAAAGAAAACAACAACAAAAAAACATTAATTGTGTTTTAAAATCTTGCAGATGCTCCCAGGTTTTTTTTAATTTAAATTATGAGTAATGAGTGATAAAATAACTGCACAGATAGTAAATAAATTCAATAAATAAATAAATATATACATATATATATATATATATATATATATATTGTATGCCCCAGTGGATGACACTAGCTGGGTGGGAATAAGGTTAAACTTGAAATAGCGTGGGCTGAGCAGAAATGTGACAACTGTGGTATTTGCAAGACAGCATGTGGTGGAGGTCTGTTTTTAAGACTTCTTAAAAATACTCTCTGTGGGTTGCAGTAGAACAAAGTTTGGGAGTTGACTGTTTTTTGCTTAGAATACTGTGGAACCGCTGCAATACATTTAAAATAAAAGCATTACAATGGCTTTTATTTCTGTTGAATGACTCTTGAATATCACCCCCATGAACATCACGAGAGCCTTTAAAAAGGCCGGTTTCAGTATCACAGCTGTGACCTTCATAAAACAGCGCTGAGCAACAGGTGGGCATCATGTGTGTGCTAATCTTCCACATTATGGTTGTTGATAACAGACACTGCACAGCCCCGCTGACTTAAAACTCAGTAATTTAATATGGAAGACATCAGCAATGTGATATTTGTAGCATGGAAGAAGCAAAGGTTGGGAAGATTCTGCTGATGCTAATAATAGAAAATATCCACCATTCGTGATGGGTTTCTGTTACCAAAAGAATTCTGTGAGTACCACAGACCCTCCAAAACAAGACATTGGTGTGTCCACTGAGGGATTTTGGGATTACTTTTTTTTCACGCACTCTCCTCCTCGCTATGGACGTGAAAATGTGTATTGTATTTCAGTGTGAGAATCCAATGCCAACTTTGGAGGACAAGGTCGGTGAATGTGGAGCCTTCCCCGCTTTTGACAAACCATCCTACTTAACCCATCAACCCTCACGTGGCGCTATGGTGGGTAAAGCTTGGACCTTTAGACGGCCAGGGCTGAAGCTAAAAACAGCTAGAGAAAGCCTGTTTTTGAACGACGGCACTCTGGGTAGTGAACACCTCCAAATAAACGTTTAAGTATTCTGTTTAGTTTCATGGGCTATTAAAAACCAAAGCTTAAAACCAAAACTGGACTGTTTCCTAGAGTTATAAGTTAGTTAGTATTGAGATGAAAGCGCCACAATTGATTCATGTCAAAATGTTCTCTGGTTTTGCACGTTGAATAGCTGAACTGACTAACAATATCGTCTATATTAGTTTCAGGAAAGGAACAAAAACTGAAAAGCTACCAGGCATGGCTGAAGTAGACGCTTTTGTTGAAAACAACAAACTTTTTACTTTTGCATTTGCAATGTTACTTATACGTTTGCTTCATATTTCATGATCTAAAAGTTCTTAAACATAAGTTCCAATCAATTTTGGTTGCTGTGACAGTAAAGGTAAAGTTGTAGTATAAGGCTGCGAGTTTTAATTGCTTTTCCTCATTTGTCTATTTCGGTTTTGGTGGATATCCGGAGCTCAAACTTGTTGAAATGCAAATGAAATAACTGTCTTATCAGCAGTACATAGGCTCAAGGCTTTTCTTTCTGCCATGCTGGTAATGTGACTTCAGAAATGTCAGTATGGGGCAGTCACTCCATTTTTTTCTGAATAAAATCTCAACAACTATTAAATTCCTTGCCACAAAATGTGGTGCAGACGTGTCTGGGTTTCAGGATGATTTTTGTGACTTTGTTCATACTCTCTCCTGTCTACTCTCTCTCAGATTGCCTTGACGGTTCGATATTATTGTTTTCTAGCAGATAAACTGGAAATAAGTTATACCTTTAGCTGCATGCTATATTCAGTGCCAATTAACAGTTTGCATGCTAGAGCTGGGTTTACACACTAGACTTGCTAATCAGCAGCATATTAGAGCAATCGTTGTGAATTAGCATTTAGCTGACAGCTCTATTGACAGACTGTGGACTAAGTTTTGTTTAGGTTTTGGAAGCAAACTATAGTCTTAACTTAAAAAGCCTGACTGAGTGTAGTGATATGAATGCAAACACCTATGAATAAGATAGTGCCCCCCCCCCTCCCCTGCCCACCTGAATGCTAGCATGCTTCAGGTGTTTCACAGTCAGGTCCTGTGATTAGTGTAATTTGCACAAATGCTGGCGAGTGCTGCACCTGTTGCCCCTCCGCCGCCTGCAGCCGCGGTTCCTCAGTCGGCTGACAGGCCTTCCCTCAGATAATCCAATATCCTCACAATGGCGTAGCTGCTCTCCACTAGCACCGGACAAGGGCATTTATTTTTTTCAACTTATTGTCGTCCCCCTTCATGTTCCCATGGCCACTTCTCTCCCGATGCCTCATTATTTGACCATTCATAAGTACTGCCAGCCAGAACTCACCACCCTGATTTTTGTTTGTTTGCTTTTGTTTCTTTAAACAACCTGCCTGCTTTCTTCACGTGCCTTCCTTTCTCTGCCAACCCTTTGCTTCACGTTCAAAAGAGGCCCCGGCAGCCTTTCAGTATCCACATACTCCATTTGGATTTGAAACAGAGCCAGGAGAAAATCAAGTGACACAGGCCACACAGAGCAGGAGGGAGGGAATGTGATCCCACTTGATTGTTGAGAGTTTATATAGCGAGTGATGACAAAGTGCTTTATGACTTTGCAGTATTTGCTGGGCCCTGCGATTGAAGCCTTATACAGGCAAAGTCTCCCTGCTGACCTTGGCTTGTCAAATGCTCTCATTTTCACCAGGAAGGAGCCAGTGTTCAGTGGCGACTCAGAGCTGCTGAGCTGCTTTTAGAGCGACAGGCGTGGAAAGCTTTTGGAGGTGACCCATGCTTCTTTAAACTGCTGAAAACACTACTGAGAAAAAGCATCAGTTAGAGAAACCACTGAATTATATAAAACCATCCATGTTTCAACAACAATCACACGCACAGCAGCTCTTTGAGCTTAATGCTAACATTAGAATTAAGTATTAGCATAAGTATAAATTCAACCGATGCCAATGTTATTTGTTTTTAAAAAGTTTTTAAACCAAAGCATTGGTGCATCCAAATTTTGACTTGATGGTGGTGGTTGATATAATTCATCCAAAGGAGAAGATGGATGTCTTTGTGGAGTTTCAGATTAATGCATCTTATAGTTGCAGCGATCACAAGAAATGCATGAATCCATCATGTGAACACTATGAATATGACTACAAAATGTTTGATCAACTGCTTTGATGGATGTAGGCAAGAACTGAAATGTTCCCACGTTATCCACTTGGTAGCACCTCTGTACAAAACCTTACAGCGCTGCATCTAATGGATCTCAGGATATCTCCGTCAGGTGGTGCCAGGGGGTGGAGCAACTGTCCAATAGTGCCAAACAAAGATCAACGCGGCTGGCATGGCTGAAAACTGCACGGTCTCCACAAACAGACTATAGAAATTAAAGCTCAAGACATTTATGAGCACATTTTGAAAGGTGGTTGACAAGAGTTTCACTACGGATGGTGATATCATCAACTCACACTGATTCCTGGGGCTAAAAGGACATTTCCACAGGGTTAAAGCAACCGCTCGTGCTCTACATGCGCCTATGAACTATTGCATCAGATGCCCCATGAATTTTATCTCACAGGGAAGCGGAAAGAGAAGCATTTCATCCTCAGGCCTCCTCTTTCTGTGTCGTCCATGACCTTTCCTATGCAAATTTTTCAGAACACTTCCCCTTGGATTGAGATGTCTGAAATCCATGTTGGGTGGAGTTCGAAGATTCAAGAAGTGGACCTGTATTGGTAGGTCGTAAATCACCCTGAAAACAAAAGCTGGATCGGGATCAACGCTCAAGGACTCAATGAGGAGTCTTAAATGAGTAAAGATGATGTGTGTAGAGCGCAGCAGACAGAGCCCTGCTAGCCCTCTGACTGGCTGCTATAGGCTAACAACCCCTGCATTGATCCAAGGAGACACTCAGCTCTCTAACCTGCTGAGTGCTCAGTTCCAGTGAACAATGGAGTTCAGAACTCGTCGATACACTATCCTAGTGAGTGCTCTCCGTTTAGCAGCAAGATTGATGAGGTTATGGCTCCCAACCGGGGAGCCAAATGGTGTCAAAACCAAGGTGTTGCTTTGGACAAACAATCCTTCACTACGTTACCACACTGAGAGGCATTAGTTACTGGCCAGCACAGCAGCTTTTGGGGGTATTTATGCAGAAACTATGTTTCTGAAAAGGTATGCAAGCAGCAGTGGAGGCTGTTGGTATTAAAATGTGGATGAGAATATGAGGGGAGGATAGGCACAGCTTTCTGAACAGGAATGCAGTGCAAATCCCCTAAGACACTAAATGATGTACAAGTGGATTTATTACAGTAGGTCCCTATAAATCTAAGGTTGGCCTGAACTCCAGGGAGAGGTTAATGGATTACAAAGGCATGTGGTATCGAACCTCAGAGAAGTTTATACACCTCATCAATATGTGAAATGCTATTGATCATTGAGACCTTGATAAATTTAATTCATACAGTTGATAATATATATTCAGAATGCCCTTTATGGAGAAAAATACGAGGAAAAGGGTTTTTTGGGGGATCAGGAACTGAAATGGGACATATATTAAGACAACGTCTCACTTTTAAGAAACTAAATTGTGGGACTTGAATCATCAGTAACCCAACCTGTATGAGTCAGTAAAAAAGTGACTGAAGCTGAGATTCTGAGAATTGTTTCGATATGACACAACAGCCGGTTTCATCAACTTCAGTCTGCTGGTCAGTCAGCTGAAGAGTCTGGATTCCCGTTAAAGGGCAAATTTTTAAAGTCTGTTTAAAAGTCTTGTTAAATTTTGACAACACAATTGTGGCTGCGAAAAATCTCTTAATAGGCTGGTAGCTCAGGGCTACAACAGCACGATGCACTATGGGAATATTTTGGGTTTGCTACAGCTACTGTCTGTCATGTGCGGCACAATGCTAAATCAAAGTAAAAATTTGCACTACCATGGCAACAGCTAATACATTGAAATTTTCCTAATATTTTGTACATTGGTAGATGGCAACATAAATACATACTACTATATTGAATAATAATCTAACATACGTCACATTATCACAGATCACTTACTGCATATTAGGGACATTTATAATAACAGCAACAGTTTAATTTAGCTCGGAAAACTAAAGAGGAGCACAAACTGCTGAAAGAATAACAATGTAAAGCTGAGCATAAATCACTGACACTGGTGTATAACAAAATGTATATCGTAAATAAGTTAAACTTCAGACAACAGTGACTTTTCATTGTCGGCCTTATAGTAATAATCTGTTTCTCTAATTATTAAATACCCCTCCTCCCTCATTCTTCTAATTTCTGCCCAATCCACCCTGCCTCAGCAATGATTTCCTGTTGTATTGAACAAAAATAATTTCTCAAAAACATTTGCAATTAAGAAAACTATAATAAGTCTGCAATAACGTGCTACCTTTAACATATTTTTGTATTCAACCCAGAATAAGAAATCCAACTAGAGACGGCAGGACTTGGTTTCACCACAACAGAAACTAAGTGACAGGAACCGACAATCCACCTACAGAAATAAACAAAACTTAACAGTTTTAATGTATAACTAATACTTACTCATTTCCAGAGAGAAACATGAGAAAAGCCTGAAAGTCCCTGCCTTGTCATGCTTTGAAAATTCACTATTGGATGATTCATGGTTGTACATATGTATGATAGCATTCTCATCTGTATCTGCTCTTATAGGTTACAGCTGTATACGAGGTGAGACAGAGGTAAATCTGACCTAAAAGTGGCCTTTGAAAGTGGCTCACATGATGGTCCTATATGGTGTCTGGTGAATTTCCCAGAAGTTAAAAATTGACGGTAATTTACACTACTGCTTGATGCATAAACCTCTAAGTTGTCTCATATAATGGAAAGTCTTGCATTGTCTGAAGAAAACAAGTACCGCAGAATGCAAACAAAGAAACACATAACTCACAACTGACAACTTCAGTGTAATTTGAGTATTTCTTTGTTATTGTGCATTTTGCTTTCCTTTAATCTTAACTGACTGGATGAAAATACAAATTAGGTACATTTCACTCTGTTAGGATTTACAGTCAGCAATGTAATCGCAACTGCAGAAAAGGACACACGTAGAAACATATCCGAATGTGAGCAAAAGTAAAATATAAACAAGGAAACCTTAGTAATACTAGCTGGGTCCTTATATAGCAACATACAGTAGCGTGCATTTTGTGTCCAGCTGGTTTAAAATAAATATAAAGCAGCTTCTTGTTGAAATGAACTAAATTTATTACAGTTATGTACACATCTGGCTTACACTCACATAGTTATCAGCAGCTTACATGGATGACTGATCACTGAAACACCAGTGCTAACAGGCCCAAGTAACACCATTTGAATCAGTACTTTTAACCACCGTTATTCATTCACACCATTTCTAATAAATCAAAAAATAGAATTTACAGTATACTGCAGTATCGTTGCCATCATTTGACACTTAACCTAAATTCAATCTACATAGATAAAGAGTATGTGTAGATTGGGACTGCTGTTACACAGAAATGTTCAGCGTCTCTCTACCTTCTGTGTTCCTATGAGGGCCATGTGATGGAGGTGGAAATGGCACGAGCGCTGATATCCCTCCTTCTCACTCATGGACTCTTCTTGTTTGCTGGAGACAGAACGGTTAATTCAATAAGTCAAGTATTCATTTTTTGCTTTCCTTTTCAATCATGGGGCAATTTTTTTTTTAACTTCCCCCATCCACCTCCACACTGGAAAAAAAAAAAAAAGATAAAAAGAAAAAAAAAAAAAAAGTGATACAAGTTCTGCAACTTCCATCTGTGGCGGCTCTTGTTGCCTTACCGCGGCTTAATTACAAAATATTGGCGCCGTTTTCTGTAAAGATTACTCACTGTAGGAGGCCCTACATAATTTGGACCGGAGGGTTTGTCACGGAAAATAATACAATGCAACTGGGCTTTCTGTATTAGATTTCCTCTTTTAGCCTCCTTGACATTTCAAGCTGCATGAACTAATACATCTGTTATTTGTTGATCATTTGATTATTAACATACTTCACAAACCAAATCAGCTGCCCTGCTGGAGACACAGATACAGCTCAGCAGACAGTCTGGGTTTTCTCGCCTGCCACACACAAACACGCTCGCAAAGATGCGCAATTCAGCCCTCGGTGAAAAAGGAAAGCGGGGGAAAAAACATTTATCTTCCCCTCCTTTGAGCGTATGAGCACTCTGACACCGGCATGGAACAAAGCCCGTCATCACATTCTAATCTCGAATTTCAGGGCTTTTATTTCACCCAAATGCCACCCTGCTGGCCTTGTGAATTATTGACAGACTGACACCAATGCGAAAGGACACATAAAAGAGGCTAAAAGCTCCAGCCCTGGAAGAGCTTGTCCTCTCCTATTGCCATCAACAGGGAGACAAACTGTGTTAATGCTTCTCTGGAAGCTCACAGTAACTTTTGAGACAGAGGTACCAACATATGACTCCCGACCTACAGCTGCACTCTACAGCACAAATATAGTGTGTAGCACCACCTCTCTTTGGTCTATATACGAGCCTTAGTACAATTACAAGGACACCAAGGCAAAGCTGTGAATTATCTGATCAAATCATGAAAATTACAAGCAGTAAGTCACACAAGGTTAGTTCTGCAAACAGCCTTTTAAAGTCATTCTGATTTGACTACTGCCCATCATTTCTCATTTCAAAGTGACATCACAATATGGTATTTGGCTCGACATGCAGTCATTTAGTTTGCATGATGAAAAGTAAATTGAAGTAAGCCATGTGTCAACTAGACAATATTTGTCAGTTTAGCATCTTCTCCTCATTTTGTTTAAGATTAAGATGTTATAGAAACAAGTGGAAACAGACACAGAGGATAGATTTAAAAAATAAAAAACAAGCGGAAAGCAGCAGATTGAAACAAAGCCATCAGCACAGATGAGAAAAGTTGTGTTTGGTGAGTGTTTTTGTGCTTTCTGCTGTTGTCTAATCCACCTCACTCTCATTGCTGGCACCCTCGGGCCGCCGCAGTTTGTCCACCTGTTCATTAATCTGTCCATCTCCTCCTCGTCGATCCTCTGTTTGCATACTTAGACCCTCCTCTTGCTCCTCCTCTTCCACATGGCCAATATCCTCCTCCTCTTCCTCCTCCTCCTCCTCCTCTTCCTCTTTCCTCTCCTCCTCCCCCTGCACTTCCATGCGGACCTGGTCCTTCAGGTTAAGGGGTAGTGTTGTGCCAAGGGTCATGGTGCTGGCATCTCCATTGATACCATGAGCTCCATCAGGCCCCCCCAGTGAATCCTGAGGGCTGTGGTGTCCATCTTTGACCGGGGAGGTGTTGGCTGACTCATTACTGACAGGGGAGATGTCACTGCTGCTGTTTGTGTGGTTAACAGACGGCGAGGTGGATGCTGAAGGAGGCTTAAGGGGAATTTGCCATGAGGGGATCTTAGGAATAGTGGGAGTGGAGGGGAATTGTCTCCTGTGGGGAGAGGGAGAGACGAGAGAGAAGAAGATGAGTAGACCTGATCATGACCTCATCAAAAATCTCAGAGTAATCAACATTTGTGAAAAGAGCTTTCCCATGATCTAATCAGTCATACTAGAACTACATATATAACACTTGAACAAAACAACACACAAAGCACCCTATGTAATTCTCATAATTACCGCAGAGAAAATGACTTTCCCCCTGAAACAGCCAGATGTTCATCACACCTGGTAAAGATGCTCTAAGATTTTTTTTTAATTACATCCACTGCAGCTTTTAAGATCAAAAAGACATTGTTGAATTGTAACAGGATCAGCACTACTTGGTGGTTTAAAAAAACAGTTTGGAGATAATTTGAATCATTTGAACAGGAAGGGAACAAGTCTGGAGACAGATGGTGATACAGACACTTTATTTTGTGATTCAAGCCTTTGCCAGGGAACTCATTGTGGGAGCCAGGATGAAGTCAAGAAAGCAAATGACAAAGGGATTATTACTGATTAGAATGTAGCAGGGGAACAAAACATGTTCAACTAGACAGTTCTGAGGCAATTTTCGTCCTTGCCGGTTTTCTGATGTACACTCTTACTTCAGGCTTCATTATATACACTGATACATAGTCATGCATGCTGATGGACCTGAGTGAGCAAGGCTACACCTGACCAGACTGAAGGACGAAGCTGGATGAGGGGACACCCAGCAGTCAACAGTGAGATGTTATTATTATAATTTTTTTTTTTAAAACAGGGACACAAAAAGCCTTTATGTCTTGTAATAACACATAAGTAAATTAAATTATCCACAAAAGTATTTATATTTGATCAGGACCAAGTTGATTTGTCAGTTCACCGTTATAATTTCTCTTGTCGTTCATTTTGCGGTCATAAATTAACTGAAAGTTGAACAGATGCAATTAAGCATGTGTTATCTTGCTTACCAATAAAAGCAGTAAAACACAGAAGAGCAGCTGATGCCTGCAGTATGTTAATTGGTTCAGCCAAGTTGTGAAGTAAAAGAAATGGTGCAATCAGTATTATAACCTCTAGTGCCACTGAAATTAACCATATTTGAGATTAATGATTATGCTTTAAGTGCACTATTTGGAGGAGCAATGTGACATTATGTATTCATTTATTTAATTTATTCATGCACAAACTTTCAGACCATCTACAATGATTCTGGACTGTACAGGTAAATACACACAAGATGATTGCATTGTCCTTGGTCTGTGGTATCTATTTGTGTATCGTCTTTGAGGCCTGAAACTTTTAATCACAAAGGCTGCCTCAGCTCTTCATTGACTAGATTTAATTGGGCATTGAAGTGTATGCAAATAAATGTATGTAAACGTTTCATATGAGGAACAGCATTTTATCCAAGGAGAAAAATAAATAAATGAAAACTTGATGTGTTTCATATTAATGAACTCTTTTTTTCTGTCAAATATGATTAAATGGTTCAAATAAAGTGCATCCAGATTCTGAAGCAGAATGGAAAAAGTACACACAGCCACACCTGTAGCCTGCTGCTTTTTTCTAACCGTATTGTTTAATTTTACTGGGTCTGGATAACTGTTACCTGCTGAGCAGTAGGCCTTTCAAAGAGGCAATCTCTTGCTTCAGCTCTCCAATTGTTTGGTTGTCCAGGACACGGTTGGTTGAAGATGATGCCTATAGGAAAAACACAAGTGACACGCACAAGCACTGGTCAGGTCACATGCAAGGGCAAAGCACAAAGTCAATATGCATCTTTCAACAAACCCTCTACGCTCAGTCTCGACGACATGGTATTATTTTTAAAAAGCTGGTTTCCAAAAAAAGGTCATAGCCTGCAGAGTAAATAAATATGGTGAATGCAAATGCTTAAAGGCACCTGTTTTTATGTAGTTAGGTTATCCATCACCATAACAACCTCACAACTGCTGACTACTGGTGTTGACAGAAAGAAAGACAAAGAAACACACTTCAGCCACGTCGACTGCTCAAAAAGTCCAGTGAGTATGAATCATGCTTTTTTTTACATAATTTTCCATACTATCTAGAAAAGATTAGGTCACTGTTCAGTGTTTTGGATAATGACTTTATCTTGAACAATAGCCACATTCATGAGAGCAGACCATAGCTTAGCAGTTTGTATTGTTCTTTTTGTCTTTTATCAAAGGCATGTGTTATCACACACACACACTGGTGCAGCTTGAAATGCTACAGGGAATAATAGCAAAGTATTTGAATGGCAAAGTACTGCTGAAAATCTGTCTCTGCTGCACTTTTTTAGGGATAGGCAGGACTTTGACAGAGAAAGCTATAAAATGCCAAATTTTGATAGAGTTCTAGAGAAAACATCAGATGGCAACAGTCGAATTCAACGATAAAAATGAGCTGTAACTGTAGCAAAGTCTTGTATACTAATAAACCTAAGAGACATTTAAGCAGACAAATTACTTTTTCTTTTTTTTTTTTACAATTTCCTCTAAAATACTGGTTTTACCGCTTCATGACACTTGCAACTATTAAAATAAAACAATCACTCGTTAAAATACTCATACTGAAACTGGCGACAAGGCATCATGGCTTGGCATTGTTTGGCTGTAGAGCCAAAGTGGTTGGGAACCAGTGATGTAGTTAATTGCTCACCATTCTTAATCTATTCCTGAATAAAGAATACAAACATGTGCAAGAGCATGAGGATAGACTGATGAGACCAGAGGGAGGAGAGGGAGAAGACAAGGGAAAAGATGGGATAAAAGAAAAGTAAAAACTGTAATTAAGACTCTCCTGACTCACCAGAGGAAGCTTGTTAGGATGCATGGACCCCCTATCGGGGGTAGAGGGATAACTTGGACTCTTTCGCTTGTAATTAAATCTAAGAGAAATTAACTGAATCACATCTGAAAGGGATCAGGCTCATTTACAGTGGAAGGAGGTAGGCAAAGGAGGAGAAGTGAGGGGAGAGGAAGGGAAGGAGGGTTTTTTGGGCTGTTATCGGCTCCTAAACCTCACTGATAAGGAGCAGTCATTTTAGAGGTGGTGCATTGGAGGCCATCTGAAGACACTCTTATTATAGCCGTCACCTCATTAGAATCATCTTAATCCCTTGCTTCCCCAAGGTAACTGTATAATAGCACTGGATTCTGCTTCTCTCTCCTTTACATCGAAAAAATTAATTACCGCATGGGCCGAGTTAAAATCCTTCCATGGCACAAAATCATCTTAAGAAAACCACTGATTTGTCCAAAACTTTGAAATGGGACGATTTCGATTTACTTAAATAATTTCGCACAAGACAAAGTGCATAGGAGACTTGTGAGCTGTGAGCTACATCCATAATGTGCATTATCTACAGAGCAGCACAATATAATATGTCACATCAAGGCCTGTCACACAACACCACCTCTGACATATGTCTAATTAAGTCTGAGGAAACCTAATTAAATGTTGGGCAAGGACTGAATTTCAGCTTTGAGATACATTAAGTCAGTGTTTATACACACACATTGAGTAAGAATCTTGTGTTAAGTGCACTAGGTGAGGCTGAGTGGTGGGGTATCAGTGACTGGAGAGATTGAAAGTACACTGCCGACTTTAAAAGCTCCACCTTAAGTGCTGACACATATTCAATGGACCGCACAAGTGAGTAAGTTGTGATGTTTTGTCAGCCTGCTGATCAAAATATTGATCCTCTGAACTGATTTTGCAGCTTCGATTACCAAAGTATAATTTAAGGGATACTTCCGCATGTGTTATTATAATGCAGAGTTGGACTTCCGTATTATTATAATTATCTTATTGGTGCTGTATCAGTTATAGATTTTAGTTTTTTGGCCACTGCATGTACTTGGAAATTACTTGCTTATTATTTATGCTATTTTTCCTTACATGCCACAGTGTAATTTTTAACAATCTTATTTACTCTAAATAATATCATGCACCAGAGTTTTTTCCTTTTTTCTTTATTTTTTACTTATTTAAATTACTGTTAAAACCTAGATTTTGCTCCTACATTTATAAATTCTACATCGTATATTCATGCTGTCTGCTGTGACATCACTGTCCCATGAGCGTCATACTGAAGAGTGTTGGTCGGCAAAATTAGCAAGTCTGAAGACATGGGAGTTGATTTAAGGCCAGGCCAGAAGCAGCCTTAGCTGAAGTGACACTGTCAGGTTATGTGTACTAACATATGTTGTTTAGAATTAAAAAAAATTCAAAATTATGAATGAGCTTTGTAATATTTGACTGCTATACAGCTGTACAAGCCGTATGTGACCTATGTGGCCCAGACAGCAGAGGCCATAATCCCTTATAAGGCACCACACATAGCATCAGGCACGAAAAAACAATCAATGAACTTGAGATGCTGCCTTGCAGTTGTATGCCTTTGTTAGCCAATCAGGTTTACGTCCTTGCCTTTACAGTCTGAAGTATTGCAGACCTTATTAAGTGATTAACATAGACTATTTTTTTGGTGAAATGAAAGTTGCCCTGATATAAACATGTACAATTCAGATGAACAATTGCTCTTCGCTGAAAGATTTCTTACGAGCTTTGTCACATTGTGTAACAACAAGAGCCAGAGACCTCCTGTCCAGCTTGTCATCCTGGGAGACGAACTAAAGGTGAAACTCTGATATATGGGCATATACAGTAAATCAAATTGAGTTGACTTGACTTTGTAAAGCTTTGTTACTCTTGTTTCTTTATATGTGAGAGCAGCTAAAACTGTCAAATTCATTATTTAGGGTCATGTTGTTCATTATCATTCACATGCTTGCTGAATAAAACCCACTCTGAAACACAAGTGAAACAAAGTGGAGTTCTTGCTGATGGCTATTTCTAGTCAGATCAGTCTCAAGTCCAAGAGAAAGTTTTTGTCAAATTTGAAGAAATTCCATGAAAGCATTCGGAAGATATCGCACTGACAGGAATAACAGATAAATAAATGGATGGACATAGATGGACAACCAAAACTAAAAGATGAAGAAGGCCTCCAGTCACACCTCTCACCAACACTTACTGTGGGTTTTTAACTTTATACATTCTGTTGATATTAATATTAAAAAATTGTGTAACTAATATATCTCGAGTGTGTGCCTGGATGTTATAGATCTTTTTCTTACTAAGTGCTTCAGAAAAAAAAAAGCATATGTGTGTATATATACATAAAATAAAAGCAAAGAAAAAAAGATTATCAGCTCTAGCAGCTCCCAAGGACGGCAACGCATCTGGTTAAATGAAGATAAATGCCTGTGGACCATTTGCAACAAGATAAGATCTTTAACAAGCCTTGTTTAAGAGTGTCTGAAGGCAAATTAATTCACAGTTGCTCCACCGGCAGACAGTGTGTTTTCGTGTAACGCATGTATATTTATGATGGAATTAGTTTCAAAAGGAAGTCCCCAGAGGAGTGTTTTTGAGTAGAAACACTGGTACAGTCCAATTGCTCTATTTATGCACTTTCCCACTGGCAGTGTGTCTCGCACAAGCAAGGAGGCGGTTTCTAATCTTCTATGTAGTATCCACTAATAAAGAGAACGATCAGTGAGTTGAGACAGCAGGGCAAACACAGTTAACAGTTACATTTGTAATGATAATGGTGCAGAAATAGACTGGGCTGTTTAACATAAGGGATGAATCATCCTGAGGCAAGTCTGGTCCTAACACCTGCAGTAGAATACAACAGCATGTCTTAAAACAGTCAAAATATAGTAAACAAAATGAAACAAAACAGAAACCTGAGAAAATAGTCAAGAAGAGTGGAGCTGTCCCGGGACAGCATTGGCACATGCTCTGTGTGTGTGTGTGTGTGTGTGTGCGCGCGTATGAGAGGACATGAGTCAGTATGTCTCAACTCAACTCCATAATGAGGTCCCCAGTTTAGGGACAGTAAACACACTCCGCAATTGAGCGGTTTCCAAACTACGAGAAATGTTTACTTAACAGCTGAGGAAACAGAAGTCTCCATGTGTTTCGGGTTAAAGGCATATTTCCGTGTTGAGAGGTATAATTGCTAAGCGTGGTGCACTTTGAGCAGCATGGTGAGGCAAACCCCGAAAGCCGCAAATGGCGAATGATAAGTAGCTCACCAGCACTAACATGTGTTTCTCATCAAATATCCCGGACCTGAAAACAATTTCCCAATTTCCCTCATGGCCTGAGACAACAGAGGGCCTCGTGCCGACTCACGGGGAAAATTTAAGATCAACACTATAGCTATAAAGCAGAGTTTATGATTTGTTTAATGGGTGTTTTGATGTGAAATATACTTTTTATACACTACTGCTGTCCAACTAGGCACTCATGGCAAATGAACTAGACACTTTTTAATCCAATCTAAGATTTGAAGATGACAAATGAAAAGCAATAGCATCCCTTGTCCCTTTTTGTTATGGAAGGACCGCATTGTTTAAAGTGGACTGACAGTATCACTTCAGCTAAGGCTGCTTCTGGCCTGTGTGAGGTTAAATCAGCTCCCATGTCTGCCCACCAACGCCCTTCACAGCAGAGTGGCTGAGACCTTGACACAGCACAAAATTAGGTAAAAGTTGTCAGTTTTCTATCAACCTTGTCCGGGAAGGGATTTGTATTTTTCTTCCTCGTTTGTGACGAAGCAGATGTGCTCGCATATGTTTTCCTGTGGCATCCAGATGCTACAGCAAAACAACCTTGTGCTTAACAGCTGTGGACATAAAACATTGTCTAAGATCATTTCTTCCAAGGCACTTTTTAAGAGCCCAGAGATCCTAAAGCAATTTATGGGCATTGTTATAAAAAGCAAGAAACATTTCATCCCTGCACATAAGTTTTTAAAACAGTCACTCTGTCCGATTCACCCAAACACTTAAAATTCTGAGTAGATTATGAACAATGTCTATAAAAATCAAGGAAAAGAGAAATGACCATACGGTTAAAGATTATGGGCCAGTGATGAGATGCACCATACGATTTTGCAGCTTGTGTTCTGATGATATACAGTATAATAAGGCTGTCTGTCTTAGGTAGTTATGACTCGGGACAGCGCAAAAGATTTTAGTACACATATGCCTTGAGAAACCTTTTCTCTCCCCTCATCAATCTAGAGATTTGAAAATGCAACTTTATTGTTTACTGAGCTCTTCTGTAATTACTGAGTACAGAGTTACTGCCTGTCTAGCTTTCCTCAAAATCATAAATCTCAACATAACAGACCTTAAAAAGGTGCAGTCTGTAAACGTTCATGCTCAAAATACAGAAAAGCTTAGTATTGCGACATCTCCTTGCTGGTTTGTAGGAAGACAGAATTACAAAAAATATTGATAATGAAGTCACTACATTAGATGTTACTGTTGTTTTCATTTGGACTTAAGTTTTTTAGATGGATTATGGATTATTATGAAGGCAGTCTCCAACTGTAGTCAGTGTGTTGATATCTGCTTGAATAACATTACAGTGCTGTTTAAAACTTTAATCCATGAAACCACCAGAAGGAGAATGTGGTGTACAAAAGAAAAGCTAAAAATATCAGATAGTTTTAACTGAAACCACTGCTATTCTAACAAATTGGACATTTGGAAAGTACATTGGATAGTAAGTGAATGATGCTGAGCTGCTGATGAGTTGCTACCTCAGCTGCAGCCAGTTCCTGAGAGAGCTCCTGGATTTTCTGTTGCTGCTGGATCAGGAGCTCCTGGACGGAGACCAGGGTCTGCTGCAGCTGCGTTACTGTGGAAATGAGACGAATAACAGACGGTAAATTGTGTAAACTTGAAAACACATTAAAAAAAAGGGGAAGCAAGATTGAGTGATAAGGTTGTTTTGGTGCCACGAAACTGAACATTTTCTTTCTAGAAACGATGACAGAGCCAATGAGACTCAACTCATGTCACTGATCAAAGCTGTCCTCTAAGGATTGTAATCAAAGCTAATACCCCGTAACTTTAGTTGCAGCTTTTCGGTCCAAGGCACTGAGGCAGAGGGTGGGTAGAGGGGGCCACATAGGATGGAGATATTAATCTCTAGTGTCTGAACTTAAATCAAATAACAGTCTCTAACCTTCCATTACCCACCCAGACACTGCCTTCTAATGCATCTTAAATCCTCAAACGATCAACAAAGGAAAAAACAAGGCTCTCATTTGGGAGGAGGCTGCCAGACAAAATGTCCCCCCTAATCCTAATAAATATTGTTCTTTTTACATTGACTTTGAAGATTGAATTAGTTCAAGTGTTGGTGTTGGATGAGGGTGTATGATTTCAAATAACACTGGGCACAGTTTGTTGCCCCCTGCTTCCAGTCACGCGTGTATTACCAAACAATGCATTAAGTTTCCCTGAGCTGATTATATTACAGAAAACCAATAAACATTCATATAAATCATGGGCGTGTTAAGTGTTAAATCAAGCCTAATAGGATTAACATCAACAGATATTGTGGCGGTCCACTGCTGAGGTTGTCAGGCCAATGGTTAAAAGCCTGAGCTGCAGCCGGCTGGACGGGATGTAAAGAACCCTCCTTCACATTAACCCTGGCCAGGACAAAAGAAAGAGTCAGGCTTGGAGGCTGTGTTTCTTTTGAAATACCAACACAGACAAAATATTTGATCTTTCAAAGACGCTAATATCTTGTAGTAACACCTGTGTTTAAAGGGTGGAGTAGTATCAATATAGGTGGGGTGCTGAAACGTTTGATCTTTTGATGCTCGTAGAATCTTATGGAATACGAGTTTGAGCAGGATCGTTGGTTTGGGTCGAAAACCAATGTGCAAACAATTTGTGTTTGTTGCTTGGTTTGTGATCCAGAGTGTGACCGCGCTTTCAGAAGATGGCAATAAAACTAAAATACTGCAGCTATCCCTGCTTTAAAAGGTGTTAGTGTGACAGGGTATGCACGTTAAGCCAAGAGCTGGCCTATTAGTCTCTGATTCTGCCACAAAACAGCTTATCCAGATGTGTGGGTTAGTCTGCCAGCCTGTAATACTGTACCTCCTGAATTACCATTGGCACCGCTTTTTCAGCCACTTCAGCCAAACAGTTCCCAGACAAACACTTTTCATGTCTCGCCATGAAGTTGACTCCACTGTACGGCTCAAAACACAAAAATGCACAACTTCATATTCTCAGTTATCACAGATATGAAGTCAATGACTTTGGCCAGGCATGAATCAGAAAGAAAGTGTGAGTGTGCATGTGATAATAAGACACGATGATGTGTGAGGCCTGCAGCTGCTGTGAGGACAGTGCACACTGTGTATTCAGTAAATTATTCAGTAAATACCTCGATATAATGTACACTACATATGTCCAGGCCTGTGTCTGTCTTTAATGGCCAGCTGGTCACCAATATGGCTCCTACCAACTGAGAGTGCCCAAACAGCCGCACAATTCCATTACAGTCTGGGTACGCTGAAGGAGTTCCAAGATCCATTCATTAATTGTCTGTGGGAAGTTGTAGGCAAATCATAATGGGAGTCAAGGCCCCTACTCTCGAGCTGAGGCTGGTGAGAGAGACTAATGTAGTCCCCATTCAAAAGGATACATCACCTCATTGCGCCCAGCACTAGAGAAATACATGAACTTTAACAAAAGAGGGTTCAAGCAATTGGCAGCAGTGAGGCAGTCGGCCGCTATTACTCAGTGCAGCGAGAAGAGAGGGAGCGAGAAGAGAGGGAGCGAGAAGGAGAGAAAGACAAAGGGAAAGCAGGGGTAGAAAACTCAATGTAATTGCAACCCCTCTCCCCAACTGTTAACTACAACAGTCATTAACTACAATAGCAGCTTGGCTACTGCAGTCATAGCAAATTAGTTCCCCACACTGGCTAGATTGAAAAAAGACCTGTGGGGGTTTCCCCCCCCCCACCCCAACTGGAGGCTCACCTACTCGCTGTGAAACAGAGGAGGACCCATCCTGTGAAATCCTGTCTTTACTGACAAACAAAAGAAGGCTTGTAAGTTGGCAAATCTCCAAAAAGTGATAAGTAGAGCAAGAATGGGTAGTGAAATAGCCAGAGGTAATGTGTTTGCATAGTTGGGAAAAAATGACCATAAAAGAACATATATTTGTTAATCAGATTTGGGATGAAACACCTTGCACGCAATTTCCCACAACTGCTGGTCCCCACCTACATAACCAGACCAGAAAACAATAGAATGGGTGTGACTGGACAAAATGATAACAGCAATATTTTAATCTACACCACACTGGCCTACAACAGGAGCTGTAAACTCAAACAACTTTATTTAATTTGGGAATGATGGGAAAATCAAACAAAGAACACCTGTGTAAGTTGAAGTTAGAGTATCACATTTATGATTCTGGTACAGTTCCTTTTTTTCCCCCCTCACTGCTGTTCAAAACCTTGATAAAAATGGGTCTAATGCTAGTTCAAACAGTTTTACTGCTATAATAATAATTTCAATAATTTGGCAAATTAGAGGTATTGGCTTTACACACAAAATAATTTGGAATAAAAAAACTTGATTAAAATGCACAATTGGATATAACAACATGTTTGAAATCAAAAAGTCAAACATTGCTTTTTATTATGTGAAGCATAACCATTGGATTTTATGTTGAGCCTTAATTATGCTTCAGTCCTCTAGGTTTTTTTATTTAACTTGATGTAATATCAAATATGTAACTAGAACCATTTTTACACTGTAGCCTATTTCTCTGCCAGGCCACTTATCTCAAACAGGCTTTGGTACCTTTCAGGTGGAAACACTCCAGTTCAACACTACTGCTAACAAGACCAAACTTTCTCAGAGTGCCTCCTTCATTTACGCCTCCCTGGATATTTAATTATACTGACAACGAGCTAGGAAAGCATCTCTCTCCTTGCTTTTCTCTCTCTCCATGTCTGACAGCCAGGTTGAGATTCCTCACCTGTCCAACATGGGAGCCGCACCTGTCACCATGCACTTAATCACACTAGGGCCATTGCTGAGCCCAGATGCCACACAGTGCCATGCTGCATGCATGTCTTTCACACACACACACACACACACACACACACACACACACACACACACACAAAATTAAAATGAACTTTCTCGCCACCTACGGGGAAGAGGGTGGATGATGATGATGGCGGTGGAGGTTTGGATGGGGCTGAGGTTGGTGCAGGGGGAGACGGATGGAAGGGGGGAGTGAGAGAGGATGGGAGGGGGAAGAAAAGTTGTCATTTCCCTACTCCTCATTAATATTCCGAGGTTAAGAGCTTTTCAGCGAAACGTAATTAATTGAGCCCGAGCCTGACAGTAAACAAGCAATTTCAAATTAAAGCGAAATGACAGCGGCGTCATTTGTTAAAAACGTGTGGGGCCCCCCGATTTTGGCGACAGATAAATGAGGGAAAATGTTAAGGAGGGAGAAAGTGATGAAGATATTAATCTTCACCTGTCTGTGTCAGCGTGCCACTCATTGCCGCAATGTTGCTTTCCATCCTCTGCAGATGCTTCTTGTCCTCTCGGCTGCCCATAATGAGGGGTAGGATATATTTCTGCAATTAAAAGCATGGCACAAAATTACACTTCTCTCCAGTGGGAAGGGACAGAGAATGAGGAAAAGACAGGGACACATATACTTGGCTGTGGAGGGTCAAAAGCATTGTTTTATTGGACTGATGCCTAATTGTTTAACTTGCATGATTAGGTGCATGTATGACTGAACCAGTTCCCAAGCAACTGATACAAACATGTGCGAATCAGTCTTTGACCATTGGTCAATAAGAAAAAGAATCTAGAAAAACTAAAAAATGAAGTTTGACAGCCAATTAGTCGTTTATCTTGTTTATCAAATATAGCATATGAAATATCTTTCTGAGAACAATTTTCTGTCTACAAACTAAACAATTAAATTGTAAATCCAAAAAGTCAAGTGTTAGCCACAGCCCTACAAACACATTTCCAGTAATATCCAGAAAGAATCCCAGAAAGTGATGGTGAAACCCAGAAACAGGCCAACAGTGAAAAACTTGGGGAAGACTGACAATAGTCCTCCAAAACCAAATACAATGTCATGTTGTTTATTATGTCTCTGCCACTGAATAAACAGAACTCTACCAAATCATATGTATGTCTGACAGCCAAATGAGAGTGCTTGTAATCCAGTGTGAGTGTTACCCAGATGAACAACTGAGTGCATCTCACTGCATTCTGTACATGTTTTTATGCAGAGCCAAGCTCACCAAATAAATCATGTTCATTTATCCTCAGTGAACCCCACTGAAATGCATTCAAAAATAAATTATTTCTTGGTTTTAAGGCTGAATAAGAATCACTTAATACCTTGCAGCTTGTTACTGCCCAAGCCAGGTTTTCTCTCCAGCTCAGGTGGCAAACAGACACACCAGTGCAAGTAATAAACACTTTTTAGAGAAAAAGATTAAATGAGTGTCAACACGTGGTAATTAATAAGTGGGTTGCTGGGAGTGTGGTGTTTACAAGGTACACCATAACATAAATAAAGTATGGGCAGAAGCCTGGACATATGGTGCGACTGGCGCTACGCTCCAGTGACATGACAGCAACCTGTGCCATCCCGCCAGGGAATCCCACCTCCCAGGCGACCAGTGGCTGGCAAACCCTGCTGCATGTAGTGGACTGGTACAGCGTGTTTTCATCAGCGAGAGACCGCTGGGATAGAGGAATAAGAGACAGAAGACCTACAATGTGCAGCATAATGAGAGGCTCTGTAAAGAAGTATAAAATAATAGGATATAACAGGATCTAAAGAGAAGCCAATATGTCTGACAGGGTCAGGTGGGTATGTTCATGTATGCGTGCGCGCTCCCTTTCTCTTACAGACAGAAAGGAGAATGTCCTGTCATCTTGGCCAAGAGCTACTGCAAGAGCTCCTGTCCTCCTCTAAAATGAGAGTAATGGCTTCCACATGCCACTCAGACTACTACTAACTACCACTATGGGATTAATGTCATTGGGGACAAGGGGCCTCATGAGCTCATGTTCAAGGGCTGCTAAGCCCGATAAAAACCAGGGTGATTATTTTTAGATGGTAGGATGGCCAAAAAAAAAGGTTGTGTGCTGTGTTAGCAACTATATTTTTTGGGGGAATAAAAAAATATATCTGTGAGGAGGAGGGAAGGGGAAGTTAAAAGAAGGGGTTCAAATGAGATCATTCTTTGACGTAAAGCAGGGTAGCTTTAATAACAAGAGCAGAGTGATGTTACATACGTCAGAGGCGCCTTCTATTCCAGCACCATAATTCATCATAAACTGATGTACTTGCAAAGCCCACAAATTCAAATGTAATATCAGGGAGAGGTAGTGTTGACAGATCTTAGGATGCAAAGCATAAAATGTGTAACAAATTTCACTGAAACATTAACTGCAAAAACAAAGTCACAGAGGAAACATTGTCAAAGAGCAGGAAAAGCAATGTGGAACTTGCCTTGTAAAGGTGATGAAAGCCAAAGGCGATGCCGACCATAATTATGGTGAAGGCACCATAGTCTCTCCATCTGTAGCCTGGTGGAGCTGAAGAAAAGATGGTAAGATACAGATTGAAAGGCTGAGCAGTTGAAGTGCTTGCCTGAGACACAGCTGCTGCCATTGACTTATAGGTCTGTACAAAAACATGTGAACAAACTGTGACATAGAACTCAAGTCTTTTGAGCTTTAGTTATTAACAGAAATCATATACAAAATATTTTTGTTGAACAATTTTTTATGAATTTTTTTTTCCATTCTTGCAAGAATCTAAATATTGACTGTAATTGGTCAGATGAGCTGCTAAGTACACAGAACCTGTACTAAATGGGCTAGAACAAGCAAAACAACATGTACAGTTCATTCAGACAGCTTCAGTAATTTACTTCTAAATTTCATAAAGACAGTCTAATACAATCTATCTATTTGTGGTACATATAAATGCAGATACACCAAGCCTCTGAACAATAAAGTTAGTTAAGTCTGTAAAGGAAAGAGGTACTCTGTGCCCTGCTCTTCCAGAAAACACTCCACTGCTCCACTTGTTAGGTGGTGGAGCCAAATACGTTGTGTGCATATCACCTTTGAAACAACCGGAATGAACCAAAAGGTATGTGAGTGTGTTTAGAATTGAACTGTCTAGCTGAGTGACAGATAATGTGAAAGTGTGTCATTGTGCAAGCCGTCATCTGGGTTGGCTGACAGTCTGTCAAAGTGGAAATTCCCCACATAAGAGAAGCATTCAACTGAAAATGTCACTAAACAACAAACAGGTTTGGAGGAAACATATGACTTTTTTCTTTTATATACTCTGGTGGTGCCCAAATGAATAGGAAATTATTAGAGGCAAAGCCACTGAAGTACAAAATTGATATTCTATTACAGGTCTGATTTCCCTTAATGGGTTATGTGGTACATGTTTGCTGGCTCAATGCAAGTAAACCAGATTGATCTCCTGTCTTGCCACTTGTGTGATTTGACATGCAAATAAAATGAGAGACCCACAATCACACTGGACTATATGAAATATCTTCAAGGTGAATGGTATTTTACTTGCCTTATTCAAGGGCAAGTTTCATCGCTTCTGCAGCATTCAGGTATGGACCTCTAACCTTTCCCATCGAAAATTTTGAATCATTCTCCAACATCCATATGGTAACCACATAAATTTGGGTCTTCATCAACATTATAACTGCAATAGTCTGTCACCTATCCCAGAATACCGTGCTTCTGAAAGGCCTCTGAGTCCTTGGGATAGGCGGTTGACCCTGAAAAAGCCTCACTGCATCACCAAGGGTCTTCACTTGCTCCCCCTCCCCTTAGGACCTTTCATTTTTTCTGTCTCTCCCTTTTTCTCTACCACTTCCACTCTGCCATCTTCCTTTTTTTATTTGGTCACTTAAGCTGTGGAACTGTGGTCTCCATCCCCCGTTTTTCCAATCTCCTCTCAAATTTATTGGGTTCAGTGGAGGCCTTCCTGTCCTTCTACCCCGTGGAAATAGAGATCAGAGTATCCATTACTTCGACAGAGATGGATGCGGGTCCCCGTGCACCGTCCCCATAACAAGGACATCAAAGGGAGGTAGCCCCCTCTTTTCGGCATGACCCCCCATCCAAGACTCCCGACTCTCACCTCATTATGCAGCTCCCTTATAGCCGTTTTGATATAAAACCCCCCACTATGGACGGAGAGCCGCGAGTCTCCTAACTACATGGCCATCCCATCAACATCACTTTCATTACAAAACATGAGATGCCAGGGGAGTCAAGGACAGTGGGGTAATAAATGAGGGTGGAATACATCTGGAATCATTGTCATATGGGTTAAGCATTACGTGGACTTCATTCTGCATTGGTAAATCAGTGGACAGCACTCATAACCTCTTGAGGTAATAAAGATACAGGTTGCATTGTGGGGTCTTGCCAGGGTGGAACCCCTTGAAACTCAATGGCAAGGGAGACTTCATGAGCTTATGCTCTGCAACATTGTACTGCATATGTCTGAATTCACAGTCAAGAGAAATGTTGCATGGCAAAACATTCTGTCATCCTTGTAAAGATCCTGGTATTTGTTGAGCTAAGGATAATCCTGTTTAGTGGGTTTCTATTAATAAAAAACAAGAGGAAAGACTGATAGAAAACTTGAACTGCCTAAGGATCCAAGCTATGAATTAAACATTACTATGCGCTTGTTTTTGAGGTGAGACTGTGCACATGAACACTGGTACATCATATATTCTGCTGGTAACAAAGGAGAGAAAGACAGTTTGCACTTACTTTGAATTGCAGGAGCTAGTTGAGTTGCATGGAGGGGATGTGGATTCCACACAGGGCTCAAAGGCAGGACTTCCTCTGTGCTGCCAGAGCGCTGGATGGCCAACTCTACCTCCTCATCTGTCAGCCCTGAAATCAAGACACACACCTTTGAAATTTGAAAGAACTGCAGTGACTCTGTGTTAATGGAAAACACCAAATGGTTCCTTAGCTGTCATTATATATACTTAAATACCTCCCAAGCGAACCACAAATCTTTTAAGCACAATTTAGAGAAAGAACGTCAAAATGTCGTTCAATTTTACCAACCCTCCTCTAAAAAATGCATTTTCATTTCAAGATTCTCAATGGAATTCTCCATTGAGAGTTTCTGTTTCAGGGACATCTATCAAAGAAAGATAGTCTGGAAAGATTCACACAATGAAATCTGAAACTCTGCTAGCCTATTAACTGCCACCAAAGGCAAAGAAAATAAGAGTCTGTCCACTTCTCAAGTTATATTTCCCATGTGGAGATTTCATACACCCCAGACAGTGAAAATGCATTATTTTAATTTCTTCATTGTAATGTAAATGTATTACATAATTTTGCAAATGCCAATATAATTTAATCTTCAGATCTTTTTAATGATTTTAGTGATGATTAAATTGCAAAGGGCTCCCTGATGGAGAATCAGAGGGGAGGAGGAAAGAAAAATCTAATATGAACATCTCCTTTTGTGGCAAGAAAGGATTTTATTTCAGGCGCCATATGCTGCCATTGCTGTGGGTCTCATCTTTTAATGAGCGTCTTAGTCTAAACAAAGGAAAACCATTACAACTTTTGATGAACAAAAATAAAATACACAATAACCTGTTTATTTAGAGCAAAACAATAAAGAGAAGGCTGAAAACAAAGAATCAAAGACATCAGATCCATGCTGTAGTTCTTAAATATTGCTTAGCGTGAGTTTCCTTATGAGAAAAAAATCTGCACATTCCATATTATAGCACAGTATACTACTTATTTTATCTTAAAAATGCCCCCCCTAAACATTTTAGAATTATTTCTGAAAACCATTTCCCCTCACTTGCTGACAGAAAACCCGTCTCATTACAGAGCATTTGCACAAGCACCGAATCAGCTTCCCTCAGCTTTGAGCAAAACAGGGAGAACTGGAAAGGTTTTCGGTTGCAGTGTTTCACCAGCTGGCTCTTAGTTTTTATTAAAAACAATGCAAAGAAAGATCTCTAATTGCACCAAAACCTCTTCATTAAATGGTTCCTTCCCATTCGACTGTGAATCTTTTTAAGTAGCCTAATTGTGAGGCAATGTGAATGGTCAGCTGAACCTTGATCAGAAATCCCACTTTGACCTATCCATGTATCAGCAGCCCTAAAGCATAAAGAAATCTTTTGATACCCTACCACACAGCTTATGCCTAGCGGAGGTCCCTCCAGTCACCTATTTAAATGCACTGAGGACTTCAAATGGCCATGAAAATTGTTGAATAATTGAAGGCAAATATTGGCCAGCCTGCAGTCTACAGCAGGTCCTGAGTGCCAGGAAGTGGTAAACTCCATGTGCTGAGCCCGTGCAGTCAGACTGCACTGTCAAATAAGCAATAATGTGTCCCTGGACTCCTGATTCATCTGACCACAGCAGACTACATGGTGGCAGACTATTGAGTGCGACTTGCAAGGATCTCAGTTTCACCGAATGAGAAGAAATAAAAACATGCTTCAGGTCTTTCCTTTCACCTTGAAAGGTATAAGCCTTTTAAAATTCCACATTTAGGATGCTACTGAGCTTAATATATGTACATCTTAACAGATGTTGACATCTTTGATGTTGTGTTTGCAGCAAATGCAGAAAGGGTTTTGTTCAGGTTTTTTTTTTTTTTTTTTGCCTTGCATCAAAATAAAATACATGGAAATTCCTAAAGCTGTTTTCTAGTTAAATTACACCTTGCTAAGTTGTGTTGTCAGCTCTGATCTATTTATTGTTGAGGGGAAGACAACACCAAATGAAAGGGCCCTTAGATCCAAAAGAAAGAACAAGGTGAAAGTGAGTTTTACATATAAAAGGAAAAAACAAAAAAGGGATTGTGAAATTTATTATTGGTTCCAAAACCTGTGGAATGACCCCTGGACCTCCATTTCAGATCGATCTGTGGGGAGATGAATTTTTTAAGACATAAATTACACCTAATGACGACACCATAAAAAAGAACAATAATGGAAAGCTATTCTGTATTTCATTATACTGTATTATTTGGTGCACCTGATACACACAGTGCCTGTTTATGAGTCACCGTATTAGCAGATGCTCAGCCAAAGCATTTGCTTTGACCTTGCCATTCTCATTGGGGCATGAAATTACGGTGCTGGCACCTCGATATTACAGCTATAAATACTGTAAACTGCATATCTGGGCTACGTTTTCTATTGTCTTTCAACATAAACCTGATCGGTATTTATTTAAAGGAAAACCCATTGCTCGTCAGGTTATTTACAGCTCTATTTTCAGTGGCTCATATTCTCTGGGTATTTTTTAAGGGCAAAGAGGCAGCAAGGCTCCTACATTAAATCCCTTTCTCCAATTCTGGCACTTCTGGACTTTATGGGTCAAGACCCAGGCCGGACAGCCAATTATAAAAATTGCTTACTGAAATATTTTGGGTGGTAAAAGGTGAATGCCTTCTCTGCTGTCCTCCAAGGTCTGAATTATGAAGTTGCCCTTGAGTGAAAATTACTTAGATTTTGAATAACATATTTAGAAAAAAAAATGCATGGCAGAGGTCATAAATAGATGGAGGTCAATGGGTTATTAAGAAGTCGAGCACAAATTCAACCTGCTTCTCATGCCATGCTGGTGAGGGAGATTCTACATTCTACATGTCATTTGGTTGTGTACAACTGCTTGAAAACGGTATGTCCTAAATAATGACCACTCTCATAGAGTATTCATTTATGTATTAAAAAAGCGGACTCTGCTCTCATTTCCTTGCTTTATCGCCCTGTACTGATGACAAAGTAGGCAAGGCCTAGGCTAGGTGGCGCCGTGGAGTAATTTATAACCACATCAATCCCTTTACCTTCTATGCAGGCCTTGGTCATTGTCATTTTTGTCCGAGAGGTGAGTCACATAACCCCACTTACAAAGAGGATCCTATTAATATCTGGAATGATGAACCTTACCCTTACCTTCATACCAGGTAAGGTAATAGACCAACAGCCTACCTGTGTTCCCTGTGACCCTCGATCACTGGCCCTCTACTCAGGGTGAAATCTATTAGGATTATTTATTCAAGTCAATAACAACTGGGATGGCATAAAAAGGAAATAACTCAAGCCATCATTTATGTCTCACTGACAGAGGATGCACTGCTGCTGATTCACTTGCTGAATTTACCTGTAATGCAACAATGTATGTCTGTCTACTACAAACTCTCCTAAACTGCTCTCAGTCTGGTGACTGGTAGCTGTGAGATGTCATTTTGGGGGCCAAAGTCAAAGTGACATGCTGAAAGCTCGAAAATGTTCTTGACTTTGTCTCGAGAATTAGAATTTTTTGGTAATTATGTGTGGAACTGCTAATTGTCTGGGCTAAATGGTGGCTCCAAAATGGGTCCCAGTGCACTTTAGTTGTTACATCTGTTAATTGTAGAGGACATAGATGACACAATTCACTAAATGATAGTGTAGCCCATTATATTTCACTCAAACAATAAAATTTACTCAATCTTGGCGAGGAACAACTAAAGCAAAATTGCTTCAAGATGGTTGCAAGACAGTTTAAATGCAATTCATTTCCCTGACTCCTCTGCAAAAAAGAGAAAACATCAGTGGGCTTAAAACTTGATTTATAACCCGTTTTAGTGACAAAGTTTCAATATTTCAGCCAGTTTATTCAACAAGGACTCAAGAGGGGCAGCTAGAAATATTGGACTGCATAATTGCCAATTCATACCCTGAAATTGACAGTTGAAGGAAGACAGAAAATTATATTTTTCAATGAATATTGAAATAAACCAGACTATTAGGATCTCTTCGGAAAAAAAGGAAAAGTAACCAGAGAGGCATCCTTCAATGTAGATTAAGGCACAAATGTGCGGAGAAATAATATGCACGAGCGAGATTATTGTGTAAAGATTCTGCAACATGTAATCAAAGCGGACCCTATTTTCCCCTTCATCAGCTGTCCAGCGTAAGTACTGGCAGCAAGAGGAATCCAATTTAAATTCCACTCTACCAGGAGATGGTATTGTTTCATTTTATGTGTGCTTTGACATTTCTGGCTGTTAATATAGAGTAAAATCCAGAAGTATTTACATAAATATGACATTAAACTGTATTAGAAATTAAGACTGACACATTTGCTGTGGTCGACTATGGGAGGAGGAGGCTGATTGAGTTTCTAGGTCAAAAGGTTGAGAGGACAATACGAGCTGTGCACAGAAATTGAGTATTTGAGTATTGGCCTGTTAGGTTTAAGTAAAAGTTAACCGTGCTCACTATCTTACTATGATTAATGTAAGACAGAAAATGAAATAACTGATCCTGAAGTATCACAATCATATTCTATTAAAAATCTTTGTCAACAAATTCTATATTTTTTTTAATGGATGGATGAGTGATACTTCAAAGAGGAACTCTCATCAACATTTAGACCAGATTTACGGCATGTAAACTTGAAAAACATGTACCAGCAATGAAATGTATCTTCTAATGTAATGCCTAACGCATCATATACATTATATATAATTTACTCTGAATGTAATCGAGAAGTACAACTCATATTGATGAGTGCTGCAACATCGTAAATAAAGACATTGAAATATATCAAATCATTTATCCTGACATAGAAAGGGCTTGATTATATAAGGAATGGTGCAAAATGATCAAAATTTGACTTTTGATTCATTCAAGGACGTGATTTTTACACTGAGCTTATAGTCCTGTACTTTCCTGAAGTATGAATATACAAGATTTTCTAGTTCTCTCATGTACGACTACATTAAGCAAGTAAAGAGTTCTCCTGTGATACAAATTTGTGGTACTCTAGTATACTTTGTGCTCAGTGTTACATTACTCTGTTTTCTCTCATCTTTACCCTCTCTCTCTCTCTTTCTGAGATCAATGTCCTTATGCAAATCCTGAGTTCTTGTTTAGATGTACAGTGGAACAGACGCTGCGAAATAAATTGGCATTAAAGTGTCATACATATTTCATGGACTTAAAGTGCAGTAAGAGCAAACCATTTTGGATAGCGGAGGTCTGTGGAGTTTACAACAAAGCAGGAAGACGAAAATGAGGTGTAGCGTGACATCATTTAGTATTGATGGGGCCTTAGTGCATTTGAGATAACCAACAGTAGATTGTGAACATGCTTTAGTTGTCAATAATGAGACACAAAGACAAAGAAATTTCAAAAGATACCGAGAGTCATTAGAGCCAGATGAGATGTGTGTAGTAGCAGCCGGCAACCATGGATTTGGTTTCAGGTTACCCTCCCCAGTCATGGAGCTTTTAGGCTCACTTTTCATTGTTTGGCTACTCTAATGCTGGAGGCAAAGTCCCCCAGCACTGCAGAGCTGCAGTCCCTTAAGTACTGAACTGTTTTTACGAAGAACTGATATGAAGATACAAACCACAAAGAGTTTATCTTGGGTAAAGTCACATACTCTGTGCAAACTGTCACTATTCAGCCATAGGCCGACTGTAACAAACACACAGAATAACACTGCATATTTCCACTGCCGCATTATATTGAACCGACTTAAATGAGTTCAGAGTAATAAAACTATTTGCAAGTTTTATTGCACAAACAATATTCTACCATGTGTCAGAAATAATTTCAATGAATTGCAAAGAAATTGAAGAGCCAGCAAACATTTCCACCATCCCTGCTTAGAAACCTCCCTGTGTCATCCCTCAAATTTACGATAACAGTTAAATTAAGTAAAAGGGTTAAAATGCTGGAAGGCAATATTGATAATTCCATTGAAAATGCAGAGAGAGTTTGTCAATATTAATTTTCCTGAACCCAAAGGAGCATCCCAACTCATGTGTCATTTATTCACAGGGCCTGAATCATGCACTCTGAAGTTAAAATCGACCCCTATTAGACCCCCCCAGGGCAAAGAGCCATGGCCACAACCTTTGACCCTTGCAGACTAATTTTACCAAATAAATAAATAAAAAAGAGTAACTCATCTCGGGCCACATATGGTTTTTAAGGCTTTCAGAGCTGCATCCCACAGACATCAGAAGCAAATCAGAATTCTCTTACCTTTCTTCTTCAGGAAAGCTTTTCTAGTGGCCAAGGGACTCTGACGTACTTTTGGGTTCTGTAAGAATTTTACCGCAGTGGTAATCTGGGAAGAGACAAATATGATTTAATTCCTCACAATGAGATATTGTGAGAAGGAGAAGATAAGGCGCACAGGAAAGTGATGCTTTAAACACTACAAGCAACAGTGTTTAAGAAAAAAGGTTAGTTACAAATGCAGACATCCCCCCGCCCCCAAAAAAGAAAAAAAAAAAAAAAAGTATAAATGGAATCCATTTGATAGTTGCTTCTAAGCCCCAACACCCAGCGGTGAGGAGAGAGCCCACCTGACCACTTTCCAGCTAAATGTGGAGAATGACCAAATCAGCAGTTATAAAATTAGCCCATCAAGAGTGCTGGACAAATGGAGTATGGAGCTTAATTTGCTATTACCCTCTTAAAGACAAACTTCCATTCTTAAGTGCGCAGTGGAAGAAAATCTATACTTAATGCAGAGGTGATCATTTGTATCTAATAACTTCAGAATCCTAGGCTGAAAACTTCTGTAATTCTTCCAGTTAAAAACCTGCCATGATCAAATCACCTGGCCTGAATGTTGTAATGACTTGAAACGTTAATGCACTAGAACGTTAAATAGCATCAGAACATCAGTAGTTTTAAGTGCACTGCGTTCATCGATTCTATTATGTTTTCCTTCGAGATGCACCTTAATTTTCCACCCCAGTATGCATTTCCAAGAATTGGAGGGAGGAAAAAAAAAAAAAAAAACTTCCTCAAATGGCATTAAAACATAAATTTGAAGTGGGCGCCGTGAAGTGGCGCCTCCTAAAATAGATAAATATGTAAGAACACAGAGAAAGAGGAAACACACTGGAGGGGAGGTTTAGATGACTTATTATCGCACCTGTGGTCCCCATGATTCAATTGTAAAAGTCATCCCTCTAATAGGTTGAAAGGTTTTGATTACTCTTCTTTTCTTTTAGTGTTGAAAGATACAAAGTGATTGAGCGCCCTGCCAGTGGTAATTCGTTTTGGATAATGCATTGCATACACTATGAACCCGTTTCAATCCAAAAGAATTGCAGTTTAAACTTGTCCACAGGATAAGTGTGGCAGGCACGCTGTGTAAAGAGCTGCATTTCTGTGACAAACAAACAGTACAGTGCAGTTTTCTTATGAATACAACTAACATTCCTTTCGTTTTCTGAGAAGCTTAATCAGAAGAAAAGACTTCTCTTCTCATCAAGCACACATGTGAAAATACCGCAAGGTGCCTGCAGACGTGCTGCAGTATACCGAATTCACGGTAATGAAACTTCAATAGTGAATTTTATCAAAATGTAGCAGATTCATCCCGAGAGATACTTCCACAATTCATTTAGGCACTAATCTACCATTTCACAGTGACACTACCATGACCTTCATATATGCAAGTGTTACATAAGGGGGTATGAAATTTCTTAGATCTCTACATGCTGATGGCTTATTAAAGTCAGTCACCTCGAATCTTCATTGTGACAAACCGATTAAACCATTTGCATGATGAATCCCAAACTGATGTTCTGGGCTCAAAGATACTGTCAAAAAGCAAAGCAAATATCAAAATCACCCCACGCTTGGCAAAGCTCCTCTGTTAAAGTAAGTGCGCCAACAAGGCTATTTGTGGTAAAGGTAAAGGGCAGAGATAATGAACAACTAAAATCTAATATTCTAATATTTATTCCAGTAAATAACAGAGTGATGTAGGTCCCGTGAGAGGAAAATGACCTAATAGAGGAGGAATATGCTGAATGAGCACACCTTGTTTACATTCCCTTAAAATTTCAGTAGCCAAATATTGACAAGAAAATTGTGTCAATGTTAATAGGCATAAGTATGACATCTTAGTAAGGACCACAGCCAGCTCAAAAGCAAACTAATGAGGTAAATGTCCATTTGGTTAAAACTGTAGTGGTAGATCTTCAGGGAGAGGAAAAGTGCACTTCTTAGCAGATGACATAGATGCTTTGCACAAGTTCCACCCAGACAACTCAATCAATTATAACCACATTGCACAGATTTCAGTCTTGTCTTGTTATTGACTTATGGATCACCCCAGTTATAGTGTTGGGTAGCACACAACTGGGCTTTTAGGGGGGTAAGATGGATGACAGTACAATGGACATTTAGGTTGACAAAATAAATAACTAATCATACATATGGGGTGATTTTCCTTCCTTTCACCAAACTGAAAACAATATTTTTGCTTGAAACAACAATTAAGCAAGTAGAGTAGACTACTTGTGAAGCTCTGACTGCGAATGCACCGAAGTGCTCCATGTTAGCAGCAATAATCTTTGTAAACCAGATAACCAATAAAGTGTCAGGTAAAGCTGAAAAAGAGGCGAAAACTCAATCATAGGAACAGATAACATTAACCAACACACTTAAAGACAGTAAAGTTGATGAAAGGACAAGATTAGAGCAGTGTTATTGAGTTTGAATTGGACAAGACTTTCCACTGCACTTGTCTGAAAATTACAACTGTGATCCCTTGAATTGTGAGAAATGAGGACAAAATCTAATTATGGTCGAACTGCATGGGTTGGAGTTCTGAGGAAATGCATGTAACCAGCTGTATATTTTTGCTCTAACTAGTAACATCACTTTAACATAATATACAGTAAAATCTATGGATTATTTGGCCAGTGTACATCGCAAAGTTCTGGGATGTGAGTGGTAGAATAATCCAGACTGCACTGAAACAGCAATGCGTCTGTTTTCTTTTTCTTAGCTGGTTTCAATATGTGAAATAAACTGAAAAAACAGACAAGAAATGCCTCACAAAAAGGATTCAAGTTTCTTGTTTTCAGTCTTAACAATTCAGGCCACCTAAAACCACCAATTATCTGACAATTATTCAGAAATGACAGTGCTATAGAGTACAAGGGAATTTGTTTGTAACTGTGACTTTCTAATCTTTAAAATTCACAGATTCCTGTTGACACCTGGGGCAAAAACTTGCGTACCTTTTAATCAAAATACTCCACATTTTAGTAACCCAGGATTTATCTAAATTTAAAAAAAAATCATCCAAAAGGCAAGAGATTTTTCAAAAGCAGTGAGTCACATTTTTGTTCTCTTTGTCATTAAATTGTCACATAATTTTATCCATGTCATCTGTTCCACTAAAAGGTGTGCACACATTTTTATCTGCCACAGTGAAGATATTTGGAGGGTATGATGGAACTAAAACTTGGGCGTGGGGGTGCAATGGAGGGGCTAAAAGGAAATCATTATGAAGTATGGGATTCAGTCTCAGTGTGAATCAATTCATTCCAAATTGCCCCAGCCTGTACATTTGTGGAGAAGTGCCCCTGATATAATAATACACTGATAGACATGAACAAAAATTGTGTTAAGCTAGTCTCAAATTTCGCCCCCGCAAACACACGTTTGGAGGACCAAAAGCGAAAGAAAGTAAGAGACGGCGAAAAATGAAGCTCTATATTAATTTGGTGCTTTCATGGATGATTTGCTATCAGGGGCAGCTGTCTTACATGACTTAACCCAATACCTTTCTGATACCAGAGCCCTGCCAGAAAGGAATTAAGTTTTAATGCAATTACTATATTTCCTTTATTCAACTGACTGCTTGATGTAGCCAACAGTGCTTTTTAATGTATTTAAAAGAATAGCTTTAAATGCCGTTCTAATTGTGACATCTTTCTGCCTTAATGTGACCTTCACTGAAGGAAGCAAGGCCTCGTGGGAGCTGCTATAGAAATTATTGACTCTGGGAGACATCAGGAAGTGAGGCGCAGGCTCAACCATTTACCAAAGCTATATATCTACACTTTCAGACACTCCAGGCTACATCAATGGCACTTCTTGAGTTGAACTGTTCTGAGAATGACAGTACAAAAAAAAATTGATTGTCTTCAACACTTTTGGCTAGTGTTTCCCAGAGAAGCCGCAACACTTGAAAAATAATGAACCATTACTGAAACTGAACTTCTAAATCAGTAAAATCTGATAAATGAATACTGGTGAAACATGGTCCGTTTCTGTCCCCCCCCCTTAGAGACTCACGTCTTTATGTTAATGTCACTGTCAGTAAAGACATCAGAAAAGCAAGTAGTTTTTTTGTCACTCATTCTCTAAATGTGGTCAGACTTAATTAAATAATCCCAACTTTTGAAATGTAAAGGTCAAAGCCAACTTTATAACAGATGGGTCATGGAAAACTTCATTGACATTTGCATTGCAAAGGTTTAAAAATAACATACAGCAGTGTATCAGTGTCAGAGCCATGGGCAAGGCTATAGTCATGACATCAAAAGTGCATTATGCAATTTTTGCAAAGGGGGGGTTGCTGGTGGACGGAAATCAAGCTTTTTTCAAGACCGCTGCGTGTACAGACCAAACTTTCCATTCAGCAGCATTTCCCATTCAGAACTCTATCATCACAAACATGGAAAGGTTGAGTAGGTTCAGCGGTAAGAATCACTGGGGGCTAAAGTACATTTGATCCAATGAAGTCACCATCAAACTGTAAAAACTGTGCAGAGTACAGATAACACAGATAATAGAGCCTTGGGAGTCATGCTAAGGCTATCAGGAAAAATTGACTTTTTCCTTAGTCCCTTCTCATTAGCAGCTACAGACAGAAATTCTTACTGTGGTGTGTAAACTGTAATCACATATTTTATGATTCAGTTTTCTGGCTATGCATGATCCAGTCATAGGCCTGCTTCACTTTCTTTGTAATGTAAATTTAAGGAAAAAGTAAAAACTAAAGTCACTAGGTCTTATGTGTAATTTGCAAAAATATTATTAATGCATTCAGGATCTGCTTATATGATAGAGAAACAAAAATATATTAGTCCAGCATGAGCAAACATAGTACCAGCCACATGTTTTAAAATAAGATGAATCAACATCAAAGCATCACTCAGTCTTCTGAAATCTGCAGAGAAATGCGTGGCATTCAGCCAATTCAAAACTAGCATGAGAGATATGGTATAAAGCCAAGTCTGACATTTCTTAATGTGCAACTGTCAGTCGTGCTGCCTGGGGTTGCCCTTGCTAAACTAGCGAGACAGATGACTGTTTAGATAAAGACATCCCCAGCGGGGCACTCAGAGCCCCGAGAGTCTTGATGACTAAAGAGCAGCGACTCTGTCAGTGACACCTCACTTTCACTTACTTTGGGTAAAAATACTTATATAGCCCACAAATGCCTTCTAATTCAGGTAAAAGGCCCAAACCATGAGTCCGGAGCTGCTCTGAGAGATGAGGGTCATCAGAGATTAACCCATGGCACTTTAGCAGTGGGGGAGCAAGAGGGGAGTCACAGTAGAGCACAACAAACTACTTAGCCACCACAAAACATTCCAGCCCCTTCTCAGCTGCAATCCAGTAATGGATACTTCCTCAGCTCCTCGATTGGTCAAAATGTTTTCATACAATAATTTAATTCTGAAACACATTTACAAAGCAGGAGTAATCAATTTTAATTAGTTGATTTTTTTTCATTCGCATAAAATTTAATGTACTGCCATCGATCTCCTTTGTTCTTTAATGCAGTGCCTCTTTCCTGTAATTCGAATCTTTTCTTTTTCTTTTTTCTCTATTACAGTCAATGATGACATTCTGTGACAAGCTTTTCAGTAGAGGGGGCATTACCATACACAGGAGGGCTCACTTTGGTTCAGTAGAATGTACCTTAAAATGTGGCTAAAATATGACTTCACCGAATAGGAAAATTTAAGTTTGAAAACAAGACAACACCAATAAAAAGTTTACGATAAGATATTAAAAACTGGATACAAACTTTGTTCCATAACTGCAAAATGACTAATGTATTGTATGATATTATACACACTGTTTTGCAAAATGGGATTACAACAATGTAAAATTTTGTAAAAGCGACATTCAGAGTGGAAGGTACTAAATGTGTGGCTTTAAAGATGATTATTTAAAAAACTTTTTGTTGAAATTAATGACAAGATTTACTGATAAGCTTAGCTGACTTTTACAAAAACATAACAATTTAAACAACACAAATCACACACTTTTATCTTACTGGTGGAGATACTAGTGTACAATTTTAAAAACAAAAGCTCAATTGAAGGCAATAAAAAATATAAAATAAAATAATAAAAATGTAGATTTTAAAATACTGTGTTATTGGCCGTAATAAACTGATCTGCATGAATTTCTTAAACATCCTATAAAGTGGAGAAGCAACTGCATGCTGTCAAACACACTGGCTTTTCTTGAAAGTGCCACTGCTGTATGTGTTGTCCTTCATATCATCAAGGCCCGCTGGCCTTTCACGTTCAATTAGCTGATTGAGGCAAAATGCAAGCGGCACCAGCAGCAAACAAGTGAAGCTTGTGTCCAAGCGACACACCACAGAAGTTGTGTTGTGGTGTCAGGAGAGGAACCGACTCCGTCACAAACAACTTACAGTGACAAGCCTATCCTCGTCAGTTGATCCAAACTGCTCTTCCCACTGAGGCAGCCCCCACCGACAGACACAAACACACAAACACAATGTACACACAGCAAAGAAACTTGAAGTGAGCCATTACGATAGGCAAATAAAGCAGGGAGCTGCGGTGAAGATGCAGCAAGTTGGCATCAGTTTTGTATGCAGTCCTGCCAGCCTGCCAAATTGACTAATAAAAGTAGAACAGAGAGGCCAGTGACAATATAGAGCGAGGTGTCCTTTTATTGATCAAATTATTCCCTTCTTGGGTATACTGTGCCACCGAATGAGGCTACGCTCACAAAGACAGCCAGACAGATTGTGACATTCCAGTGACATTATAATCACACGTCAACCCTTCTCCAGTCAATAGGCTGAATGCACTAATCGTGCGTCTTGGATCAGCAATTTCATGGTCTTCAAAGGGGGGCAGGAATTGGTGGCATGACCCCCCACACGGGGTGAGACCCCTCTTTCCTCAGCGAGTGCCACAGAGAGAAGCAGAGAAGGATGTTGTAAAGGGAGATGCATTGAAGGAGGAATGGAACCAGAGAAGATTAACATCGCCATCTACTGGTCAGGGGTGATGCAAATTGAGTCAAAGGGGGGTGGAAAACCTGGCAGTTTACCCTTGTGGCCTGTCTTTCACAGAGACCTGTCAGAAGCATTTAGACACACTTGCCAAGACAATAGGCCACACATCTACAACCAAAGATAAGGCAGACTGAAATCACCCTCAAATGAAGAGGGAACTCATAGCAGTAGGTCTTCTTTTGGGTTTGGAGAAAGACCAAACAGAGTCTGTTTCTGATCAGACTAAGTGACAAAGAAAAATGCTGGCTAAATCTCCTTTCCTGGAGGCCTCCAACTGCCAGTAAGAATCTAACCTCAATACTAAGATGAGCATAAAAACAGTGCAGTGCTGACAGCGTCAGAAAACAATCACCAGGGTCAGAGAAGTAGAGTTCTCTTTCTTCTCATTTAGCCTGATGCCAGAGAGGATAAAAACATGACAGCTCATCAGATCGAATAATAATTCTTCATTTCAACCTTTCTCAACCAGTCAAGTTACATACAGCAGATTTCACTCGTTGTTCAATGTTATAACACAACAAAAGCATGTGTGGCATTTGCTTTATACATAGAACTCACATAAATATTCTCTTTTTCTCCTGGCCTGAGAAGCTGAGACAGAATATCAGGTTTTGCAACATGTTTGTCCAATGCAAAGTGGCAGTAGACGTGCAACATGACGATAAATCAAGTTCACTCCCTTAAAGGTCCATGAAGGTCACTTTAATTATACACATCTATATTTGTGCTCTTGCCTTAGATCTCAAATTGTTTAATGTTTAAAAAAAAATATTTGTTTCTCTCTTAGATTGTTTCTGTTACTGTGTGACCGTCCGAAAATCATCATTATTAAAATTTTATTTCAAGAAACAGGCTTCCTGTTTAATCAGAGCTGTACCTTGCAAAATGGAAAGATTTAATCAGATTAAGGCAGATACAAAAAAAGCAGTAATCAGAGAGGAATGTTGCATATCCCTGCTGCACAGCACCCATTGTTTTTGTCACTGCATGTCAATCAGAGGCGATGGTCAAACTTTAGGTGTCACCACCAATGTAAACTCCAAATCAACTCATGTAGTGATGAGCAAAAATAAATTTTTACCCAGCTCCTCCAAAAGAATGAGGAGGGGAGACAACCAACGACAAACAACTATAATGTCACACAGGGTGGTGCGTTACGACAAAGGGGCTGAGTTGGCAAGCAACTCAGCAGCAGACGTGCACCTGTTCTGACATTTTCTGTCGACCTTGACACAGAAAACACATGACAATGCCACTCTCTGCATTTCAAAAGTACAGAGTGTTTGTTGAAGCCCCTTAGCTTCCCCCTTTCTCATCTCCATGATACCTAAAACCACTTTCCCTCCACACAGTGTGGAAGCAAAGAAAACCATGACGCAGTCCTTCAGATGTGAGGCAGGACAGAAACAAGACAAGTCACGCAGTGGGAGTTATTAGGAAGGAAAACAGGGACTTAAAAGGAGAGATGCTTAGATTCTGAGACATATTTGTAGACCACCAACGACTATTCACGCTTCCCACAGCATTGCAGGCCATGAGTATCTCCCTTAAAATCCCAAATTCCACAGTAAACATAACATGGACCGGACAAAAAGGCCTGTACCTCTCCCCTGTTTATTGCATTTCTAACATCTCCCTCTGACCCTTCCTTTTGAAGATCATGACAAAACTACAACTCATCCGCTCATCTACTACTTTAATCAAAAAGAAAGCAAAGTACTGCTGCCAGGAGAGCTATACAGGAAAACAAATGCAATCTTCCTGTTAATTACTGCATTAACAGCAAGTCGACAGTCTTGACGCACATGCCAGGGAGGGGAGCCAGTCCAGGTGTTGGATAATTGTCAGTTGTGTCAGTGGCTATGGTTGCTTTTTTACTGTGCCAGCCTCTGTTTCACTGCTGATCTACACTTGCGCCCCACCTTAATCATAGCTTTTAAAAGTCCTCTTTCTGCTGAAGACTGCATATAGACACAAAGAAGTCTTGGCAAGGGTTTCTCCATGCTGACTGTAATGGACTTTGGATGAAGGCATAGATGTCTCGCAGTAATAAGTGCCAAGTAAAGGGCAACACAATTCTGAAGATGCACAACTATCCTTAAACACAAAGACTAAAAATATATAAGAAACAAAAACAAAACAAAACATTCAATTCTTGCTACCTCGTTTGAAAAACAAGTCCACGCATCTCCTTTCTGGCAAACGTTATCAACACCTCACAGTAGCCAAAAAGAAGGCTGACAAAGACAGCAGCTCGTCAGGAATGATTCATGTTTCTTTCATTCAGAAAAAAGTCCTTCAGCTGTTGGTAAGGGGAAATGTCATTTGGAGGGGAAGAGATTAATTTACTTTTCATCATAACCAACTGAAAACTTTGCACTTTACTGTAAATACACTTCTGTATCACACATCTAAAGATACAGCAACTGTAGTTGCTGTATCTTTCGATGTGTGATACACAGTTCTTATTTTTACAAGTTTTCAAGATAATTTGTCTCTTTTTCTGTATTTCACTTTTAATTTAGCCTGAAAAGTGGCACACTATCTCCTTTTTCCAATTCCCCAGATAAGCCAGAATCTCAGGGCGCCACACACAGAGAAACTTCGAAATCCCATTAGCATTTTTCTTTCATTATTTTTAATCAAACCCACAAAACTGACACATATTAATTAATATCCATTACCAGTTTTTTGCCCCGCTCCCCAAGAAGATGATGGGGGGAAAAAGAAGCAATTAACTTAGCAAAATAATAATAACCAAAAAAAAAAAAAAAAAAAAAAAGTAGTTTCAGAAATCCCTGATAAATGTCATGAGAGGTCCCGTCTAAGTGTAAGAAGTGTAATACATTCTTGCTGTCATATTCCATTAAACTGCTATTACAGTCTTGATAGAACTATTAGTCACTACATTATTAATAACATTAATGTATTTACATTTTTGGTGTACAAGCCTGCTTTCATGCAATAATTTATGAACCCAACTTCAGATATGTTATAACGTTCTCCATCTAGACTCTTTTGTGTTTATTATTGATTGTGAAAACAGTCAAAATCAAGTCAGATCCCCCCTTCCCTCCCCCCCTTCCCTTAATGTATTGAAGTGGGCTGTTTACATTAAAGGACTGGAATAAAGTGCATTTACATCTGAAGCATAACTTCATAATTTACATTCCAACATTTATTAGAGGTGACAAACGAGCATTTGGTCCACTCGTGCTTTTCCACAATGGAGCACTCATTCAATCCATATAAATTACAGCTGGGCTATGGAGTGCAAGAGCAAATTATTTTATTATATTTATGCATGTATGACTCTATAGGGGGTTACTAAGACAAACAGGGAATTACTTGATTAGGCCAACTGTGGTTAACAAAGAAAGAAATATGACACAGAGGGTAGAGCCAATCAAATCTCAGCATTATTCAAATGTTTGGCCTTAATTCAAATATCTAAAATGCACAAATCTAAGTCTAAAAGCTTTACATCCCCAAGAACTGTGTTTTCATAAAATAAGTAAACTGCAAAAGCTAATTCAGCGACCACACAGAGAGCTGTTTTAAGTGTTCCAATAGCTTACTCTTAGCTATAACCAATATTATTATTCAATTAAAAGAAACTTGCCTAAAAGGCAGTATTATATTACATAATTAGACAGGGCAGCATTTTCGCAAGTGTAGTAATACACTGAGGGAATCCCAGCATTTGAACAAATATCTGGCGCTGTAGGGGAGCTTGCCGACAAATTAACAGCTAATAACTTACTGGGAAGCCAGATAAAAAGAGAAAAAAATGTTCCCCAAAGTGTCAATTAAAAATAATTTTTCCTCTGATTCCCACACTTGTGAAAGCATGATGTCCTAAGAAGCATTTGGCTTAGTGTGCCAAAATTGCATGTTGCTATTTTTTTTTTTAATTCTTATAACTGGATTCATTCACAGAGAAATGGCTCAGCATCCGCTGCAACAGCTCTCCAAGTCTAACCACATGACTCTTGTGAGAGCACTTGCTGGTCAGTGCAGGAGAGAGACAGAAAAACCAGTGCACGGACAGAGAGGGAATTGAAGGAAGATTCAAATACAGGTTCATTAAAATCAGAGGACAGCACAAAAATTAGAAAGATGCTGACAAATCAAAGGGTCTCAGTACCTGAATTACCATAGTCATTTACTTATTAAAACCAGGATGCTTCCTGTCAATCAAGAACCATCACATTCTCCATTTGCAGCGGAAAGCCGGCGTAATTGCTTCTCATACTAATCAACACAACTTGTGTAATTATGCCTTGAAAGTGACATTGGAGGCTGAGAGCGATGTGAGCAGTCTTGACAGCGGAGACATCTCAGATTCATCGGGAGATTTCCAGCCTCGCTGCAAGGAGACAAGCCACTCTCAGACCAAGTTACTCACTCGAGCAGTTTACAACCATAAACACAAAGAAAAGACAATAAATCACGCTGAAGTAATTACAAAGCAGAATACAGAGTGTAAAGGAAGCTCGGCTCAATAGGGCCACTTTCCCAAGTATATCGAGGCAAAATGACTACGCTGTAATTAAACTAGTGTCGTATTTCTATCATTTCTTAAGTAAACACATTATGACAGTTCACTAAATTGTGGGAGAATAGGAAATTACTGTTCTCTTACCACGCTGTTTACATTAATATACTAACGAAAACCCTACAAATAAAGTCCTAAGTATTCATTAAAGTTTATTGAATTCAGCTTAATCACAGACTTTACATATGTCTCCAAAATGAACTTTGCATAAAACTAGCTTCAGCATTCCTCCGAGCATTGGAAGACTATCCAAACCAAATTCCCAGGCTGCATCTGTCACTAGTCACACAGCAGCTCAAGCAAGAAGGTCAGAGCGAGGTCAAAATAATTCAACAAATCAAGAGCCACAGGTCACATCATGAAACTCTATCTACATAAAATATGTGCATTATTGACATACGGTGACAACAGCTTCTTCTTCATTTACCACAAACTTCCCAGCAAAGGATTTTCAATGCCTTCATCGAAAAACCAAGACATAAATGCTATTGTCTGGATTGGCAATGCAGATCTGGTCCAGCTCAGCACATGAAGCAGAAACCACAAAATAATAAAAATTTATAAAATGGGTTGGACTCATCTGTGCTCATCATTTTCAAAGCAGTGGGTGGAACCATCAGAAAAAAAGTCAGCAACATCAAAAAGACGTCAACTGATAATTCTGGCAAACTATAAGGGGAATAAGCACAATGATTTCATCTGTGAACAGAAACAAAGATGAGAGATTTATGGCTCATAAAAAGTTCAAACGACAGAAAAACCAAAAATCCTTGTTTGTGTCATTCCTCACTCATGACCTCCAAACTTTAGCACATGTTGAAGACAAAGTAAAGAAATCTTCTCTTGTGGCCAAATGTGAGAAAAACAAGTACAGTAAGTGACATAGAAAACAGAAGCTTTTACAGGAAAAGCATGTGTGATTCACCCGCTGCATTCAACTCTAATGAGTCAAAAAGTGTGACCTGCACTTAAACAAGAAGTCACAGCCAGAAGCTGTAAACTCATTTTCGCCATCCAAGCCAGCAACGTCTGCAGGACCTGGAAGATGTGCTCCGAGCATGCACAATAAATCTGACGTGAAATCATAATCATAAAAGCAATTAGCTGACCCTGCGCCACTCGTCCTTGGATATGACAGTGTGAATTCATACAGAGTCCTCTAAGGAGGCTGGCTGCTGGGTTGTGCGAGGAGGGGAAAAAGTGCAACACAGCAACAATAAAATGGAGGGCTCTTCCTGTATCATTAACCACCGAAACAAACAGTGCATGATACACAATGAATGTCGTGCTGAGAAACAGAATTGAGCTTTTGCGCTTTTCAAAGAGAAAACTTCCACCATGACCACTGAAACAAGTGTGGTGAGCAAATGGAAATCTTTGGGCACACAAAAGAAAGTACAGGTGATTGCATATCATCCCCATATATTACTGCACTCTGCATTGGTTCCCACTGTGAGATACAGTTTTCAGATAAAGTTCAAAATGTAGTTATTTTAAATTAACCACATCAGTATGAAGACGGATAACGTCCACATACGCCATTGTTCTGTGCCTCTGCAGAGCATGTAACATGTTTGTCTGTCAACATGACAGGATGCAGAATCTATTGACTGTGAGCTGGCAGGTAATCAAATTTATTGGACTTTTCTCTTTCAAGGAGTGTGATAGAATCTGAAAAATCTTCCCTCATGCACCCTTGCATTCATGCACAGACACACAGACAGGCACAGTTACTCACCATCTTTCCCACCAAGTAATTACAGCGAGGCCAAACTAGTGGCTGCCACCTAGTGACCGTCTTCTCCAATAATCATGAAATATCTCCATGGCACGCGCCCCCACTCGGACCATAACTCTCCTTTACTGCAGACAGCTCCAATAAAGGATTACAATTACAATTAAAGTAATGAGCAAAGAGGAAAAAAGGAAAATCTCAGAGAAGGTTCCCTTGACTAACTAAATGGTAGCCTAGTTTCTTGACAGAATGGAGTTACCATAGCAGACTCATTACTGGCTCCCATTTCTTACTCTGCCCCAATAATTAATTTGGAGCATGTTGAAACCATGGAGTCCTCAAAAATTAAAGTAATGGTTTTAAAAGTGTTGAATGTGAAATGAATTGAAATATGAATTATCAAATAAGACATTAGCTTCTTGTTATTTTTGCTTTATGATGCTGTAAACCTAAAAAGATTAAAATAATTTGAAATGTATTATTTTGCGGGAAATTGTCTCTTTTGTAATCTACTGAAGAAATGCACGCATACACAGCCACACATGACAAGACATTTTTCCATAAACACATGGGGAAAGTTTTTATGGACAAAAATAAGTTAGTCAAAACCCGAGCGTAACCTCTGACTTCCTGCTATCACCGCTTTGTTACATTTGTGTTACACATTTGTGTAAAAAAAAAAAAAAAAAAAACTCTTTTCAGAGCTAACATATGAGCAACATCTGTCTGCTTGACTGACTTACAGACTTCAGCAGAAGAGCCACCAAGAAGGGAGAGGTGAAATGAGGAGAAAAAGAGCCAGAGAAAGACAAAAGGGGACAGTAGCAGCAGCAGTAGTGCCTTCATGTCACCAGCTGGACCAATTAATGTTGGCACGTCCTCTGCCTGCCAGCCAGGTCCCCCACAACTCCTTCACTTAACATACTGTTCCTTTTCCCCCTCTCTCCCCTGTCGTGTGATGGCTATTGCAGAGGGGCTACGGAAATTCAGAGACTGCAGAGCCAAAACAGATCACTTCAAAGCGGCTTATTTAACGCTTGCTAAATTTTTCATCACAGTCGCTTAATATCCTGGGGAAGGGGAGCTTTTGAAGTTGCTGTGAGACCGGGGATGTTCTTCTTACAATTCTTTTCCCCCTCCCATTACTACCCTCCCTCTGCTGTATTAAAACCCCTAAACCTAAACACATACACATAGTATGTTTACTCTACGTATGCCTGCAAACAGAGGTGGGAAATGATAAAGATGTACTACCTGCCCACACAGCCTACATGCTTACATTCACACACTAAAAACACCTACTTTTCATCCCAGCTTGTGATTTTTCAGTGAACAGAAACTAATAGACAGGTCTGACATTACCAGGGGTGTCCAAACGACAAAAAAATCCTATTATGCAAGAGGACAATACTAAATGTAAGCCAGTGGCACACTAACATTAGCCTTCATACACACACTTCACAACTAAAGGTTTCTTACTGAGTGGCAGAGATTAGCTTTTTTATGTACTCGACCCTAATAAAAAAATAAATAAATAAATAAATAAATATCATCAGGGACAAACTGGACACACATTGATAAGTTTGTCTGATTCTTGTGTGGCTCAATAAGCACACAAATTTAAATTAGATATTACATATAGTTTGCCTCGGTAAATTGTGAAAGCCATATTTTATTACTATTTGACATTTTACAGCCAAATTAATTAACAGATTAATAAAGGACATAATCAGCAGATTAACTGATAATGAAAATAAATTGGGAATTGCTGCATTAATCTCTCAGATCAGCAATGACAAGGAAACTTGGTTGTGACTATTGTAGTATCACTTTTTTTACTATGGTCTCTGAGGAAAAATTGTGTATAGTGAATATGATGGCTATGCATTTGTAACAGTGAAATAAGTTTAGAAATGAGACTACTTTGACTACTTTCTTATGCAGTTAAAAGAACACATTTATGCATATTATTATTGTTGCTGTGTTACTTTACCACTATATGGACATAGTGAATGGGGAAGACTAGAGGTAACCCTACAGCGAGACAGCACAAAGACTTGAGAGACACCGGTAAGAGACTGGCAGGGGTAATGGCAATGGCAGTGATCAGTGGGAGGGGGAGGGGTGTTATACACAAGGAAGAAGCAAGGCAGGGTGACGGCGAGCAAAGAGCAGCGCCAGAGGCAACAGCAGCGGCTGGCAGTGACTGGTATACCAGTCAGCCATGTAGCACTCACTCATACATTTGCTCCCATACATTTCTTCTTACAGTCACTTCCTAAAGTCACTGCAGGTCTAGACCTGGACCTTGGGCTTGGTCAGTGGCAGAGGCTGGAGCTCAGGCCCCTGAGCTGAGCCCTCTTGCCACAGAGGAGAGCCCACGCCATGCAGTGTGCCAAGGCCTGCTGATGTGGGCGAGGTGAGTCAGAACCTGTTAACATGACTGGTGTCCCCAGCCTGATACGCACATGTGCACATAAATGTTACACAAACGTGTGTGCTTTCTCTCTCACTGCCCTCATGGCCCTGCCAGCACTCCCTTTCCTCTCATCCAGATAAAATCCTTTCAGACACAAATTTCAATTATTCACCTCATCCAAATAATGCCATGTGACAAGAATTATCCCTACTGTAATAATCCACTTAACTGGGAAAGAGCAGCTCATCAAAAAGAGAAAGGAGAAAAGGGGTTGGAAGTGAGAGTGGTGCTGGTGTGTGAGTGAGGGGGGGGGGGGCTTGTCAACCAGTCTTGAATCAGGACCCTCATAACAAGAATTTCTTCCCTTTTTGAGGAGGCAGTCTTGAAGCGCACTGGGATGATGAAATTGAAGTAAATTGAAAGAAAGCCTGGGAGAATGCTCCCACAATCAATAACCCCAGGATTAAATTAGCCTTGGCATGAAGGGATGATGGGGGGAGGATGAAGAGTGAATGGTGGTGAATGACATTGAGACACGTAGACTGAACACAGCACTCCTCTAACCTGGATATTGTGTCCATACAAGAGCAGTGAATGTACCTGTGATGTATTCCATCCCACTTAGCAATAAGAAACCCCCGGTTATGAATCTTGTCATCACTTGGGCCAAGCATATCACAAACACTTTTCTTTACAGATTATTATAAAGGACCATATCTTCTTATTATTCTTATTCTTATTAAATGTCACTATCACTGCAAGTATGAATAACAATAATTTGCTTTCCTGATTTTTTGGGGCAATTTTTCTTCAACAGTCCTCTCTGGAGACAAAAAAATATTAGGAATGCAATTCAAAAACTTTCCCTTTATTGTACTCTGGATGAAAAACAATGGACTAAACTTAGGATAACAAAGGTACACGGTGAAGATTTTATTCAAAACATGATTAAAGCAACTGCAGAACAATTGTCACCACTAAAAGATAACTTTCTACGTGCTTTTTACTCTCCACAGACAAGGAACATGAAATACTCTCTCATTATGGGCTTGGGACATCAGCGTGGTGCTAAATGACTGGCTGCTAATTGGATGGCTGTAACACTTGATCTCACTGGGGAATGTGTAATATCATCTGATTAGTTAAGGAAAAGTGATTTGTTGATGAAAAGATGAAAACAAATCCCTTTAAGTCACAAGATCATATAAAAAAAACCTGAACAATACTCTTCAATTGTGTGAATTCAAAGGACAAAGAAACAGCCACTGATTTTACTGGTAAGCAAAAAAAAAATCAAAGAGGGACTGAACAATGAAATAAAGGTTTTCTATATAATTTTGGGATTAAACAAAAATTGGCCTAGTTGACCTAGATTATCATTTTACTTCATAAACATTTATAACATAGTGGAACTTATATTGAAATAATTCCTTTCCACAAAACCTTTAGTGCAGGAATTTGTATTAAATACTAAATCCTTACCAGTGTTTCTCTGGGGGGAGCCGCAACACTTTGTCCAGGTGGAAGGCCAGGCTGTCAAGATAAACAAACACTTGTATTAGAGTGCCATCTACTGAGACACAGAGGGTACTGCTGCTCATGAATACAGCAGTGTTCAAGATGGGAGTGACATTAATAGCGAGAATATCTATCTATCTAAATGCTGATGATGACTAAGTACAAGATAAAGACACAAACATCTTCAACATCATATGCTCGAAAGCTTCAAACAACTTGACAGTCAGTTAAGAGAAGACAGTAACTACTGACACTTGACTTATATTACAAAATGTCTCGATAATTAGCTGCATGCATTCAAAATCTAATTATGCAAATGAAAGGAATAGAGTCCAAAGCTAATTGAGTTGCATCTGTCTAACTTCTTGTACTATTTCTTTTAATGCCGAATATTAGAGAGACTTGAACTGGGTGTGTGTGAATAAAGTCTAGATCATTTGGGGGGGAAATAATTGTTTTTCGTGCAGTGGCTGATTAATTTGTTCAGAACTAAGCGCCGCTTTTGAATGAGTCAGAGTTGAACTTTGCCCAGCTTATTGCATATATGCATGCTGAAATGATAGGACTGTGGGCAGAAAAGTACGAGGCTGCATCTGGCAAGCTGTGAGTCAAAACCTACTGTAGTATTTGTTTTCTGGTGCTGATTATAAGTCGTCAGCACCTTAAACCAGCCGAGTGCTCGTGTGAGTACAAACCAGCACGCGTGTCCGGCTAACAGTGACCCTTTTCACATCATATCATTAAGTGCACATGATGATGACAGAGACAGGGCGACATGGTCAGGTAGAAGGACACACACTCGGTCAGAGTTAACAGCTATCGGACAGCCGCAGAAAGCCACACCAGTTTGGGCAACATGAGGCAAAGGACAACAGCGTCAGCTCGGCCCTTCGTGGTCATTTGTCAACACAAACACGTCAGGGAGGCAACTTTTCAAACGCTACAGGAGCTAGCGAGCATGCTAACTAGCAAACAAGCTAACCCAGGCTAACTGAGTAGTTAGCCAAAGTAAGAAACGAGCCCACTGGCGCCCAGGGGTCACGAAATAGAAACACATCGTAAGAGTTCGGTGACGTATGTGGACACCGAGAGGTAAATGCCGTAGTTGTATAAACGTAGACCTGTGTTGGTGGGTCAGATTTCTCAGTGGATGCCATCTTCCTACTCCTCGCTTCTTTGAGAGGCTGCTCGACTGAGCGGCGCTCGATTGGTGCTCCTGGAGGGCGAAACTCACAAAATGTCACAAGTCATTGCTCATTAGACAAACAAAAAAACAAACAAACAAAAAACTAACACTGTTCACAGCTTGATCACGTCCCACCCCGGGCTGACAAATAACAGGACAGTCAACTGAACTGTTAAACAACTTAAGATGAATGATAATAAAAACTCAACACAACTGCTTTTCAGTTTCAGAATATATTGTGCTCCAGCAGGTGCATTTCAAGACATAAGTGGATTAATCAAGATAAATTAAAAATGGCTTTTTCCCCAGTACTTTTATACAAAGGTATGAAAAATTAATACAAGAAAAAAAAATCTTCAACTTTTTGGTCACGGATTATTTTTTTATCTGTTCCTATCCAATCAATCCTGACCCATCCTGACCTCCAATAGGGACCACTAGAGTAATCCACTTTATATATATATATATAAATAAAACAACAAAACTTCACCACATGTATAAAATGTTATTTTCTTTTGTTATCATTTGTTTTGTATTTTTGTATTACCTTTTGAGTTGTATTTTACAGACCAAGAGTCTGTAATAATTAATAACAGTACAATTCATCTTACATCTTACAGACTTAGAAATACGTAGAAGTTATTCATCTTATAGTTGTGTAAAATTATCATCATGTAAGGATTTAGTTCTTATACCATACTAGCCACAGGGGTCACTGTGCAGAAGACATGTCATTTAGCTCCTATGCTTAAAGTAGCCCGATATTCAGCTGAGAATACTGTTGTACTTGTGCAGGACTTTCATTATAAGTATTTTATATAGTCAGATTGGTCCTTTTAATGGCCTTTGAAAGATTCTTCTTTAACCTCTTACTAGAAATGTGGAGGCTTTTAATGTTCAGGGTGGGGCCAAAGATCCTCAAACACTTACTCACTTTGTCCTTTTCATAGCCTTTCCTGGCAGGCTGAGATATCACTGTAGGATGTAATAAGTTATTTATGAAATATTCGTCTTCATGGGGGCCTCCAATGTCGTTCCATTAAAAGTAGTAAAATTAGCTATTACAGACCATAATAGCTTGAGAGAAAATTATGTCTGGAGCCACAAAAGTGTTATAGCATATTAAATTTATATTTCTTGGCTTTATTATCTGGTGGGTGCAAGTTAGGAAGCGATGGTGTGGAAATACACAGTTATTTTGGCAGTTTGTGCTATTTCGCCTTTTCTCCTCGTGTGTTTGCAGTGCACAGCTATTAAACTACTCATCCCAGAATCCGTAGCGGCAAAGCGGCGGTTCCGCGTTCGAATGTGCCGGAGCTGAAGTGGTGGTCGGGAGCTGGGGTCTGTGTTTATCAGATTAAAGAAAGAAGATAAAGGGGTTTTCTGGAAATAAAACCTAGAATGACGGACAGGAAGCCCTGTAAGGTGTGCAATTTCACACGACAGAAATCATACGGGCTGGCTGTTCCCTCGCTGGATGAGCTGAAGATAAAAGGTGGGTGTCCATAGAAGCTTTAACGCTTAAACACTTGTAAATGACCTTACAACTGTGTGATAAGGATAAGAGTAATCCAAAAATGTCAATATAAACAAACCCACTCTCATGTAGCCATATATTTAGCTTGCTCCATTTAGCAGTGATGTGAGCTAGCATCGCTTGTCCCTCTAAAATGGCTTTTTGCTGTAACGTCAAACTGGGAAACACTTGTTGTGAGGTAGACACGGTGCTTTGCAGCCACTGAGAAGTCCGCCGATGGGGCTTTTGCTTTCCACTCCAGATTCCTTATCTTTGGTTATAACTAATGTGCTGTGCAGCAGCATATCTATCGTGTTCAAACATGAAAAGACCGACAAGACTTGCCCTCATTCCTGCTCATTCCTAGAATACTCGTCAGCAGGCGTTGCCCAGATCATTGCTCTCTTTAAGGAACCTGTATTTAACATTTTATCAGTCTTGTCTTCCAGGACAGTTACTGCAAGTTTATAATATTTACATACAGAGTCCTGCCATTTATTTATTTATTCATGCATGCCCAAGTCACAGTTTAGTGTTGTACTCATGTAATAAGTGATTTCTCTCTTCCTCCTACAGGGTGTGAGTTCCTCGGGTTTAGCGCCAGTGATCAGGTCACAGTGGTCCTGGAGAATGATGGGACGATAGTAGAGGATGAGGCCTACTTTTTATGTTTACCTTTAAACACAAAGTTCATGCTGTTGCACGAAAAAGAATCCTGGTCTCCAGTTCGCAGGCGTAAGCAGGTTTACTTCTACCGCAGATTTGGACGCTACCTAAATTTTAGTAATTGATTGAGCTGCCTTTTGTTCTTTTTTTTTTTTTTTTTTGCACTCTTTTGCTTTTCATTGTAGTTGATGGTGGCACAGCCTGGATGGCAAGGGAATCTGTGATGCTGGAGACTGATGTTGTGGATACTACCAGTGCTGTGGCACCCTGGTGGGACCTGGCTCAGCAGCTAAAATTGGACATGGCAAGCGTCATCCTCATGTCTGAGGCAGATCTACAGGTGCCAACATTATTCGTTTATTTTATTAACAGTATCTGCTGCCATCCCCAACACACCATTGGTAGAACTAACTCATTTTATATAAGTAATCCATGAAGAAGTGCAACCGCTTGAAATATACTTTCCTCTGTAGCCATCAGCAATTTTGGAAATGTAAGTTTTAAAGGAAAAGAATAAGGATAAGGCTGATGGTATTTCCGATTTAGGACCACCAGCTTCCCATTTAACACATTTACAAAAAATAGAAAGACTGTGACTGCCATATTTTATCTCCTTTTGTTCCATTATTTTAGTATGACTTTAAAGCAGCTTGCAGACATTGTCTTGACAATCTTACTCTTAGATATCAATTGTGTCACCTCTTTCTGCAGACCTTAGTCGATGCCCCATGTCCTCAACTAGCTGCTGCTCTGGGCTTCAAAGAGCAAAAGGCTGAGAGCCTCCAGGAAACACTACAGAGGGTTTTGGACCGAAGAGAAGAAGAGAGGCAGTCCAAGGAGCTGCTCCAGCTCTACCTTAAAGCTGTGGACAGAGAGGAAGGACAGCCCATAGAGCCAAGTCAGCCCAGCCAGGAAGGTGCATGCGAAAGTGTGAACTTAAATTAGTTTAATGTAAAAAAAAAAAAAAAAATTATACAGTATCTTTGTTAGAAAAACAATAGGCCTGTGAGTTTTAAATGTAAAAGGTATCTAAAGAAAAATTCTGATGAATAGCTCTGATCAACTGCCATGAGTACAGCATCCAACAAATGAATCAAATGTGATAGAATGAATTTGCATTTGCAAAGAATGTAGTTATAACAACAAATTTAATGAAGCAGGAAGAGTTATGCTTGAAACAATACATTTAGAAACATGCAGTTGGTGAAATTAACTCTAGATATTACTTTTACCATGTTTGTCTTAAAAATCTCTTTGCCAATTCTTACAGATAAATAAGTAATAAGTCCATTCCTTGTACAAATCCACTTACTACATGGCTCTCAATGAAAGAGGTCTGCTTATATATTTAGTCACTAGGTGGAACTGTTGTCCTATCTAAATAATCCCCTCACTTCCTTTACACAACCAATAGTCCTTGCCGCTGAACCTGTTTCAATGTTTAAGGGGCTGGAGATGTGGATATGGTCGATTCCGTGGAAGTAGACTCCACATCTGGGTTCATGTCAAGAACACTGATGGTCTTGAAAGGCAAAACAAGCCCAGAGACCAGGCTCTCCACTGAGGATCTGCAGGTACTCCACACATGCAGTCAGACTCAGAATCTCTACCTTCATACATGTTCTCTGTACAATTACTAATCCAGTCTTTCTTAAAAAAAAAAAAAAAAAAAAAAAAAAAGATGATAGACAGAACTGAGAAATCAAATACTTCATCATATTACTATAACATTCCTTCTGACACAAGAATAATGCTTGACATATTAAGTCAAATAAGATGCCATAAACATTGTTATGGAATTACCTAAAACTACAAGTCCGGACTCTTCCATGTGTCTTTAGATGGTTGTGACCAGAGGAGTTGGGGCTATGCAGCAAGTACTGGCCTGGGATAGCACAAGGACAGAAGCACTGTTGCAGGCCTGTGAAACAGAGCTGACCAGACGTCTCCAGCAAGTTCAGGCAATGCAGTCCATAAGGAGCAGCACACAGCGGGAAAGTAGCCAGAATTCCAGAGAAGAGCGAGGAGGAGGAGGAAACACCAGCTGAAAGCCAGAACTAGGCCAATTCTTCACCTGGGCAGAGACTGATAAGAGTTCTCTCTACCTGCTTCTGGGTCAGTAACCCTGTGTTACTGATCATATCCATAATACTGGAATATATGAATTTTAATAATGTTGATGTTTATAGCTTTTTCTTTTTTTGAAAATTTGCAAAACACTTCAATGCTTTTGCCCGAAGGGGAAAAGTGATTTCTATAAACATATCCATGTGAACATTTGAAAAGTCTGACACTTTGAAAAGTATTTTTTTTCCTTATGAGTAAGTTGGACACACTGTCTGCCTCATATGTGAACAACAGCTGTGGGACATCTTGCTTTATTTCAGCAGTGATGTGGCTATAGGTCAAAGCTGGAGCCTTGTGCCTGTAGCACATCATCTAGACTTTTTGCATATTGCCTATTTTTGACATGTGAAAGTCAGTTGTGCACAAAAAGAAATGGAAAAGATTTGTTGGTCATATTAACATCATACCAGCAGCCATAACCATATAGTTGTCCTGCTGTGTCTCTGCATATGAGAATGACACAGATATGAGAAAATACAAATATAATTAAACAATTTGTGTTTTTAGAAATTGCGTGTTAGCAATAGTTCAGTATGCGTGTTTATCTTGAATGAGGGTAGTGAGGTTTGCAATCAAAAGAAATGAAACATTAGATTATTGATGAAATTTTTTTAAGGCACACACCATCTAGAAAGAAAGAAAGAACCACTCTCCGTGGCAACACTGCAGCAAACATGCACACAAGCATCCCTACTAGGATGTGTGTATCCAACACACACACACAGACAGTGTGTTTCCCAGGCGTTAGATGAGATCAACACCACTCCCGTGTCTGTTTGTTCAATATGAAGCTGCAGGCAGCAGGCAGCCACCTTAGCTTCACAGAAAGGTGGAGACCAGGACAACACTTGGGTGGGCGCATCTGAATGAAACGCAGGCAGCCCTCAAGATCACAAATGAAAATGTAGTATTTCTTTAGCTTAACCAGAGTTTCTCATCTATCAGTCAGCAGTTTATGTCTCCTCATGTGCAACCTTTGTTTAAAGGTTTTATATAAACCTTTGCTGTTCAGTCAGTTTTGCAGTATTATTGTTTAAACTCAGTTCCTACTTAATGACTGCCAACTATGCACCGTTGGACTGAATACAATTAAGAAATATACTTGATACTATTTGGAGAAATCCTGGTGATCTCCAGCACACAATTAGCAAATATTTTGGTTGGATTAATTTGCACGTGGCAATTGACTCTAGCAATTTCAAACCTCAGAAAAACGTGAACACTTAAGAATTTTTCTAAATTTGGCGTGTTCATTTCCATTTTAAACCACTTCCTTTGTCTATGTGCAACTTACTGTTAAATGTCATCTTTCCTGAATAGCAAAATCTTTGTAGGAGAGAAATGATATTCAAAACAAACACAGCAAGTAATACCCAATACCATATAAGAATGACATATTAGTGCAGACTGAGACTGTGGACAGAATCTAAAGAGAGAATTGACTTTATATATATATATATGTGCAAATAATGGCATCAACCAATTAAATTTGTAACTGTGTATGTGTAACCGCTAATTCAGCTGACAGGCTAATTTATCATTCCAAAATCAGAGTTAGAGAAGACGTGTCACGTACATGCAAGCCTCACTGAACACATTATGGCTTGCAGTATGGGTAACAATGACAAAGCTCTACATTTTAATTACAGAAAACTAATATTTCTGGATGAATGCTCTTCAAGACTATCAATTATATACCACTGTTATCTATCAGTGTAGTAGCTGTGCAATATGCGTTGGTGTGTACATCTTGTACACAGATGATAGTCCGTGTCATACCTGTCACCTCAGCATCTGTCTTTTGAACAATGAACGCAAAATGATGTTGAATTTGAAATGTGTGTAAGGATCAATATTTTTTGTTGTGAGATAGAAACGTCATTGCCACCTTCTTCCAAATTTGATATAACAGAGAAATTCGTATCTGCAAATTTTTATAGATCATCTCTAGTCTCAGTACTGTATCTTTTTCTTGGAAGGTTTAGCCTTCGCACAACATGCAATTTTATTAAAAAGTAGCCTGCTGTTTTTTTTACTGAAATCCATAAGAAGCTTTTTTGTGAGTTCTCTATTTTATTCACATTTTGTATTCAAAATCGTACGACAATTGTTACAAAAAAAACAGTAATTGTGCATGTCTGCACAGTATGACTTATGGTACCTTTTGTACAAGTGTTAAATGGGAGGGCAGGGGTCCTAAAATAAACTACTCTTGAAAACATTTGAGAGTGCTGTTTCACTATGTTGTTTTGTTGTTTTTTTTTTACCAATTTTATTGAGTGTGTGCTCACAGAGTATCCTGGTGCATAAAAATTGTTTACATCATGTAGTGACATCCAGCATTACTCAAGGGCTTAAAGCAAGAAGCACTTCTTTGTGAAATTAAATGAAACACCCAAAAGTCAAGAGTTAAGGGTGTTTATGATTGGAAACAATAACGGAAATACCTCCTAGTTTTTCTCCCCATACACCAGAGTAAGTCATGCCTTCAATGCAGCGTTGTCAACAAAATAGTGATGATATTAGCTATAAGCCTGTTGGCTGCATGCTGCTGTGAGATATTTTCTAACAGTTGGTTAATGGGTTTCATGGTGTGTGTAATTCCTGTGGAATTGGCTCCAACTAGGCTAAACAGTTAGAGGTGTGTGTGTGTAATATGGGAACACTCGATTGTGTTACTATGTGTCACACTGTCTATGTGGACTGGATTATAAATGAAGAGTGCTTACAGTGGTAACAAGTGTAGGTTTGCTCAGTAAGCACCCAATTGCCCTGAGGGCAGTCTGGGCATTTCACGCTGAGTCTCATCCCACGTGGTCAGATGACTGCCGACCCATGGATGCTCTGAAGTCGCAAATACCAAGGGACCATATGGGTCAGTACGTACCTCGCTTTACTAAGCTGACATGGCCTTCAAACTGCAAAGCATATAGGAGCTTAACATTAATGTTGACGTGAACATACTGATGGTTGTGACGGACAAGTACCGTACACTATAATTCCAAAGAGCACAAAAAGAACACCCTGTAATGACAGGAACTGTAAAAAATAGATCCAGGCAAATGTAATTTATCCTTACATCACGCTTGCTCTTTTACCCCACTTGCGGGACCCAGATGGAGGTAATGTTAGTGAGTGAATGCAAAAGTGCCAAATGAGAGGCAATTTCCCGGGACTGAAGAACCCTGTAACAACTGTTTTGATAGAAGATTAGGTCTGGGATTGCTGAGAACGAGCTGCATAATGTATGAGCGTTAAAAGACTAGTGTTTACCGCTTCTTAGACAAGACTGACTCACGTCCAGACTGCTTTAAACTGAATTAATTTATTATTTCTGCCTGTTCCATCTTCAGCTGGAACAGAGCAGAATAATTGTTTGCATTGCTTAAAACACTTACGGGTATCTTTGTTGCACAGTTGTCAGAGTGATATAACAGTGACTCAATAAGATGTCTCTGCTGCAGTTAAAAACAATATAATACGTTTTGTTACAAAAGTTAGTTATTGCTACACAAAATGTCTGTGTCAGTCTGGCTCTAAGGGATGGATTTAGCCTTAGTACTAGTGTACTTGATCTTCCATCCCTTGTTTTTCCCACTAGAATCAGACGTGAATCTAACATGGACCTGATAGCTTCCTGTGTCAATATGGGCTGGTGCAGTTGATCCACAGAAGGGTCCATACTCTTGCCCAGCTGTTGATATCTAGACAAGGAGGAACAGCAAAGAAGAAATAGGGACGTTGTTTCATGGACGCTGGATGTTGATGTCTGACTGATTGATGTCCAGCCAAAATTAGATATGCAGGAGGCCGCATGGCTGAACGGTATATCACCCACTGCGGACAAGTCAGTGATAGACTGCCTCCACAAGCATGAGGAGGAATACATTGCTTATTCATTATGTCATGTGTGTTTGTGTATGTGCCTGGGTTTGAACTCGCATGACTTGCCTTCAACATGTCGTATGGACAGGGGGCATGTGGGTGTCCCTCAACATCAAAGTCCAGGAAGTTCAGGATGATTCTGTCGCCCTCTGGCAGGGATATAGTGTGATTACAATGACTCATAGGTGGGTAGGGATTTGGGTAGCCTGGGCTGGTCAGGACCCCTGATGGCGAGGTCATCATCTGGCTTTGGCATGGCGCTGTGAGGAGGAATCACACTTGTTAGGATGATGATGTAAAAGTGTTCACTTGAACCCATTTTAGAAATGTCTTCCTGTCAACACTGTGTAAATCTTTGCATCCCATAAATGTTCATTTGAAAACAGATCTTTTCATCAAACAAAGTAGTTGTGATCTATCTACAACTACTTTGTGAGCTGCAGAGTTGTGGTGACGTTGCTTATATGAAATGATTTTTTCTTTCATTTCAATTTTGATATTTTCTGGCATCATATAAATGGTGGGATTCATTTAGGTCGGCATTATTGCCCTGGTGAGTGTGCAGATGTTGTTGTATACAAACAAATTGCAAAAGCTTAGTTGCTGTAATTCATGTAATTAGTACAATTTGTAGACGGATAATCTTTTTTTTTTTTTTTGCCCATTCATTGCGTGATTTTTTGTCACCCTTTTTCCTCTGGCAAAGAATAATAATTTAAGGCACATCAACTCGTAATTGTGATAAATTACCCTGTGTCAGTACACTATTAGTGCTGCACACAGGTATCAATTTTTAATGTCATTTTGAAGTTGCTTTTCCCTCAGGAATCAACAGTAATTAACCCTGTTTTACACCAGCTGGCAAAGATCAACTACTTTATGCATCAGTGTGCCTTTTCAGTCTGAAATCAGTCAGTGCAGGCCAAGCTGTTACAGAATAAAATCCAATTCAGGACACTATGAAGTACGTGCTAGGTGTGAAATGTTGGAAAATAGTTTTTTTGATAATTAGCTCTACCCTACTGTGGAATATTGAGATCATTTTGAAATACAAATGGCTTTTTCTGACAATAAATGAGTTTATCACTGATTTACTTTGGTATTTTATATGTTGTTGATAGCCACACCACATTGACTAACTGTGCAAACTAAAACATTATACCACACACATACCATGCTTAAATTATCAACAAATGTTTTGGAATTAAAGTACGATGAAGCCTAATCTCTCAAGCAAAAGACAGTGAAGATAGACAGACATTGCTTTGCTTTGTTGCCATCTGTGTTGTGTAGAAGGTTGGAGTTACACTGTAGTTACAGGGTTGAATATACAGAATAACACTGTGCTGAACTTTTAATACCAGACCTCACCATACTACATAGGTTTTGACCTTCTGGTGAAGGGCGCGTCTATACAGCGCCAGCCTGCATGTCTCTTACCTGTACAGGACCTTTTGTTGTCATGTAGGAGATGTCCCTGTCTGCACGTGCAGTAATATCCTCCAATGTAATTGTGGCAAAAATGATCACACATTCTCTCCCCGTCCACCTTCAACAGACATTCGTTGATATCTGTGAGAGACAGAGAAGTTAAAGAGTGAAAGACGACATCACGTCTATTTTTCCATGCTTGAAAATGCTCGCATTGGTGGTTTGCACCATTCTGGGGTGTGTATGCAGCCAGGACGTTTATAAGTGACTCTGGTTCCTCAACGTTTGCTCACATAAAGTGGAAAATAAGTGGCAACCAGGTGCAGAAACAACATGAAGGTATCGCAGAGTCTCAGAGGTGTGATTGTTAAATCCAATTAAAACAAGTTTTAAATTGGAAAAGTATTAATTGCATGAAAACAGAAACTGTCTCTTCTGGGGCCACCTCCAGCAGACCATTAAGAGTAACTGGAAGATTAGCTCTGAAATGAAAATGATTTGGGAAATTGAAAAAGCTTTTGTTCGATGCAATGTTGATGTGAAATAAAGATATATAAACGTATTTGCCATTAAAAAAAAAAAAAACCTTACGTAATAAACTTGTGGTGATTTAAACTATTAGCTCTCCAGAAACTCTATCACACTCACAGTCTAAGCACAACAGCCATAAACATACCTTCCATCTAGAAACAAACATCACTATTCTGTATCACCTTCTGAGGTGTAGAAGGCTTGGAAGCCTGTGAACCGGCCCTCGTTAGAGTAGTCGCTCCGAAAAACCACTGACATGAGGTTCCCAGCTGATAGGATGATGGTGTTCCCTGGGCTGCTTTCGTAGTTCTTCTCTTCCTCGCCACAGAACCTTAATGTTTCGTTTCCCTCAGCCAAAACCTGGTTTGACAAAGTAAGAAGCCTTTCAGCACAGAATGCAATTTAATGGGAGTTAAGAGTTTCTCCAGCATTTACCTGGATGTAGTCATATTCACACTGGCTGGAGGGTTCCAAGCTGAAGTGGGTGAAGTAAAGCTTAACTCTGTGGCCGTCTGGGACAGTGATGTTCCACACTGTGAACTGGTTGTCGGGGTACGGCTGCGGGAAGTTAGGGGAGGTGAAGCTGCCATATAACCCCGTCATTTCCACACTCAGTGAGACGTGGATGAGGGAAAGCAGGATGAACACACAGTACCCACTGGGAAAAATTAGGTGTGTGGGCAGTAGTTAAAAAGATTATTTTGTGCAAGTGAACGCTAAGTGACACTCACCTGGTCATGCTGGCTTGACAGTCTCCGGATATATTGTGTTGAAAAGGTTCGCTCTGAGGGTAAATGAACCCTGCTGTCCTGGCCGGCTGACATTTAAGCAAACAAAGTGAGACGGACACATGATCAGTTTGTCATCAATTGTCCCCCACCTCCTTTGCACACCCACAAAGATCTAGTAAACTAATGAATGCCAGAATCGTTTATATTCATTCTTACTTTAATCTCACTCTTATTGGTTTATTGTCCCAAAACAAGTTTTATCTTAAAATTCATTGCATTCTACAAAAGACATCAAGGAAGATTATCAACACTGCAGTTGGTGGTCCACATGATCAAAATGTTTTTTGGACCTAATCTAAAAAAGTGAGGCCTAAAATGAAGATATATTCATAAAACATGAAGATCACCTGTCATCTTGTATCACACGTCAGTGCCCTGTGAAATGTACCTAGGCGGTAATGTTGATCAGACCAGACTGTAATTTTTTCAGGTCCTGCTCTACAGATTGCTGATCTGTAAGGCTGTAAAATAAAAGCCCCCCCAAAAATAAATCCACAGGACCAAACAGTATTTACCAGCTGAGACATTTTGTTTGTACCTAATTACTGTATCGGGGATGAAAGCAGCCAGTGGTATATCAGCGACATTTCCTGGTGAATGAAACCAGATTGCTTCTTTTGATTGATTGTTTTTTTATTTATATATATTATATAGCTATGTCTTCTCTGTGCCAAATGCTTTCAGGTCAGACTTTATTGGAAAGCCTTTCAAATGAGCCAAAGGAGAGTTCATGCTGTCTGTTTTGATTGAATAGGGATATTGGTGCTATTCAGAACTGGTGGGGCACTAATGGCTACGACTGAAGTGAATAACAATAATTATCCACACAAACATCAACGTTAATTCCCCTTTGCAAATGACCTCTCTGATGGTCCTCTTTAAAAATGGCACTATAACCTTTTCCTTTTTGCCGTATTGTCATGCTCAGCCACAATGGAGTCTGTGCTGACAGCAGCTGTTCTCTTGGATGTCGCCCAGCTGCTAGTCTGATACTTCAGCATGGTGCAAACAACAGAAATGATACTCTCGCTTACACTGCACAAAGAAAACAAACAAGCAAAAAAAAAACAAATTGATAATGTTTTTTGTTATTAATACTCCAACTGTCGCTCATTTCCTTTGCCCCTGAGTGTAAATTAATTTTAAGCTTCTGGGATTTTATTTCCAAAAAACTTAGTGGGAGCATGAAGCTGTAAATGGAGAAAGATCTTAGCCTTTTCCCATTTAGGTTTAACCACCAATAAGCTGCATCAACACTCAGAACTTTTTTGGGTTTTTTTTTTGTTTGTTTGTTTTTAGTTTTGTTTTGGGGTTTTGGTCCTGAGATGTATTTTACACCCCTTGCTCAAATATCCTGCACCTGTTGAATATGTGTAAGAAACACAACAGCATTCAGCAACTTTTATATTTTGGTTTTAAGGTGAAGGATAATATTTTTGTGTATTTATTAATTTTAGCATGGTCAAACTACAAAACTCTTCCAATTCACTGTCCCCGATTTGACTCAATTTAGTGATAATGCATTAATATTGCAAAATTCAAGGAATGCATATGTATTTTCATATTTCATATAAGCTGTTTTTAATATAAGAACATGAGTATTTGTTGATAGCGGTGTTTTATGGTAGACAGCAAGATAGGCTATCTGATTAAAAATTACCCATCAGATATCGGCCATTTCTCCAATGTCTGTTAATTAAAAACAATAATAATTAAATAATTTTTTTTTTAAAAGCACAAATTACCCGAAAACACTGCCTACCTGGACGACTTGCCCAGCGCGACATGATGACGTCATACGCGTCTACCAGCAGACAGGAAGCCTAAATTAAGAAATAAACAAATTAATTAATTAATTGATCACGAAGAAGCCAAACTTTCCGTTGTTTGAAAATGTGTCAAAGTTAAAATAGTATTAAAAGTAATTGTAATAGTGCAGTCTACAATTTATTTTCACTTATGCTGGATGGGTGTACAGTTGTATGATGCATTTCACATGTTCCCTCTGAAGAGGGGTTACGTTTACTTTGGCACTTGCGAAAGTTGACTAATTTTCCCTGATTTCCGGTTTTGCTTTGATTAATTTAAGAAGAGCATAACCCCAGGTCTGCTTTAAGTATGACAGGATGTAAATATCTGAATAGTTTTGTATAAAAACAATATTCATAAATAAATGACACTTTACATAATGTGAGTTAAAGCAGTTTTTAAATTTTTCATAAGCACACCTATTTTAAAGCCTTTGCTGCCTGTAACTTTATTTCATACTGCTTGTGTGAAATCTAAGGTTAACACCATCTTTCTTTTCACACCCTTCGTTCATGGATGCTAAACCCCTTTGCTTTTATTGCTGCTAGCAGTGGACTCGAAGCAGCATTCAATAAGATGGATACAGAAGAATTAGCACATCAGAGCATAAAATGAAACAAATAAAATCTGTATCTAAATTGTAAGAAACAATATAACCAATTTTGTGCAGCCAATTCTGAACAAGACTGCAGAAGAGAGACAGACTGACTGAAGTGTTCTTCATCTGACGTAATCTGCTGAATAATATGTTCAACATGTTTGTCATGCAGGGGTTATAATAACAGCCATAAACTGAATATGAAAATTAATGTAGACACATCTTGTGTTATCTGTTGTAAATCTGCGTCGAGGAGATAGCACACGTGCACGACGCTGGTTAAACTCGGTTGTGTGTTTGTGTGCATGTGCCACAGAAAATGTGCTCTCACAGAGCTGAACATGTCACGAATCACAAAAGAGGACCCCGATGCAGAAAATGGTTAGGTTAGGTACGATTAGGTAAAAAAAAAAAAAGCGACGCTGAACAAACAAGCCCGGATCAAAGATCACAAGAAGAGCAAAGAGCGAGGCGGAATGAGACACACCTCATAACCTGAACATCAACAGAGAGGAGACACGATAAAAAAAAACAGGTGATAACAGGAATGTACGCAGGAGATCAGTGAAGAGAAGTGCAGGGATGGTGTATACAGCGGACTGACCGCCGGTGACACCGGCAGGTGTGCCCCGTCAGCTAAAAAAAACACAGGAGGGGGCAGCAGGACAGGTAACAACGAGCCACAAGATCCGCCATGACTGAACATGGACACATTGGACAGACTCCTGTTTTGATTTCAGCATGATCAAATATTGAATCCATGTGTGAGTCTATGTGCGCAAGACAGACGCTGGCCTCAGAGAATTGTTTCCGCTTGCTGTCCCATAAAGCAACGAAATGCTTCCTTCTCTGAAGTCAGCCCGTCATTAAAAAAAAAAAAAAATGAGCAGGCCACTTGAGATCAATTCAAGTCGCAGTGACTGTTTGTTTCTGGGAAATGTAACAAAAGGGGGCAAAGTCTTTTTTTTTTCTTTTCTTCTTCAAAATATGCACAATATGCAGATGTTTCAGCTTGTTGTGTGTCAACCCAAATGTCTGCAAATCAGTGTCTCTCTGATCGTTTTGTGCCAGAAACAAATGATTTGCTGGGATATTTGCACTATGGCATCCCTCTGCCATCTTCATCCTGGCTCTCTTCCTCTCTCTCCTCTCCACCAGCTGCATTCCCAGCAGTCTCAACTACCCACATGCTATAAACTGTAATTAAGGACTTGAATAAGCGGGGATGTGTCGCTTGAGCACAACTCAGATGAACAATGTAGAGTTAATCCACTGTAATATGCTCGTCTACTGCGGTTATTCAGAAATGATAAGAGTTTCAGCTCCCACAGCATCATGCCTGCTTAAAAAAGAGCCGCTTCAAAAGCAGCACAGGCCAAAATATCAACTATTTTTGGCTGATAGCCAACAACTTTCAATGCAGAAGGTAAAAATGTTGCTTGCAGTAACAACCACATTCATTTCACCGAATTGCGTAAAGAGGTTTTACACAATGTTGCTTCATTCTGTTTTCAAACCCCAAACAATTGTGTTGATTTGAGCCTCCAGGCCAGACATCTACAAACCAAAGAAAGAGAATTGATTGAATGCCGTCAATATATATGAACACTTTTCTTTTTTCTAAGAGTGAGAAGCAGGCTTGGTTTAATGTTCTCATTAACACAGCTATTGTTCTTGCTCATTGTGCGTGGGTGCAGAGGATACAGTAGACAAGCCTACAACAAATACACACCTGGAAGTGCATTCTTGCCAAAGACTAATTCCAATTTTCTTATGTACAAATTTTATGGTCCAGTTGTTTTTGTTTTTGTTAGAATTGTAAAAACTCATATTATGAGTAATTTGATCTGTTCACTGATTGGGGTGAAAAAAAAATTGACATTATGCTTTTCAACAAATGTGGCTGAAAAGAAAATAAAATGGAAAAGTTTTACTTTTTAAGAATGTTTACAGCACTTAAAACATTTTCCATTAATTTTCAATGCAAAAAAATATATTGATAAAGGTTGTTGCATGTCAGGAAAATTGTAATAACTGTTTATTGTTGTACCAGAGCCAGAGCCACATGTTCAATATATGATTCATTATCCATGCCAGTTCCCCGTATCCTCTGAAACTAATGATCAAGAATGGCTGCTGATGACTTGATGTTGAGCTGTCTCGTGCTGGAATTCATTCCTGACGTCAGGCCCATTACTCTTTCAATTTGGCCTGGTATGGCTCTTTTTCACAGATAACAAATATGGTAATTTCCTTGCTAATTCAAACAGGCCCCAGCTTTAGCAATTAAATGGACTGCCATAAGGCAGTAAAGCAGTCAGTGAAGCTGCAGCGACGACACAATGATGAAAGATGGCACACAGGTGCTGCTCTTGCCCCTGAATCCATTCCCTCATTATGGTGCATCAACACCGCTGTGCATTTCTATTCATTATGTTTCAACAGCTCTCTTGCAAAAAAAAAAAAACAGAATTAAAATTTAGGGTCAATAAAGCATTTTGGCTATAGACAAAAACACAGGACACCCAGTGTAACTTCAGTGGTTGAGAAAATGATTCACTAATTTTAAGTACGATTGATGTTGAGCTAAAACATTGCGATCAGATGGGGCTAAGAAGACGTTGGATCCACTGTGGCATGGAACCTATAATGCCTCTGAATGTGCCCTATGTCCACCCCAAGACCTTAGCAGCAGGTCCAGTAAGTGATAAAAGTTGCAAAGCGAAGCAGATCAGACACACTGCTGTCTGTTTCTGATTGGTGCCTCCTCAGGCTGCTGCTGACCGGGAGGCCCCCCCAATGCATCAACCAGGTCATTAGGGCCTTGCCAAAGATACATCCACTCATCATCAACTAATATCACTGATATGAAATTAAATAATAGTGCTGACAGGCCACGACTCAATAATTGCGGCGATATTAATGGAGGGTTATTTCTTGTATAATTGATTGAACATTTTCAGGTCTGGTGGACATGAGAAAAATGACGGTCAGCCCGAACATTAAACATAGATTTCCAAAATGAGTAATGGCACGACTCAGGACTGCAGCAGCGAGGACTTCACATACCGTTAATAAACCTAAACCATCACTGTCACCCATAATGCTGTGGTGACATTTAGGCCGTCATGGCTTGCGATGTGTGCATGTGTGTGTGTATGAGAGAGAGGGGTAACCAGACCATTTGACATAAAAGGATTTTGTGTTGTTAGAGCAACTGCAATCAGGTGTATTGCCATCCCACAAGAGCCCAATTGTCTGTGAAAATAGTCATAAGTAGCACTACTGGGAGAAAATAACATTACTTGAGGTCCTCATCTGGCTCTACGGCAACAAGTCTATTACAGGTGCAAAGGCTGAGCCAAACAAGGACTGCTAATCACGGGAATGTGTTTCTTGTGATTATAGACCCTGACATACAGGACTCTGCAGTGCTTAAACAAGATGGTCAATATCAATCTTGAGATGCGTTCTTCTGTCCTTGCAATTCTGTTCTGTGAATCACACATCAGCAAGAGTGGCTCCCAATCATGAGTCTGACATTAGGCATGAATCCCAAACTAATGATCTGTGACGGTAACCCCCCACTGCTTTATCGTGACAGATCACATTTTCTCTGAAGGAGGTTTAGTGACTATAATACAGCAGAACTATGCAATCAAAAATCATAGCTAGAGTTTATGTCACTGCATATGACTTGAGAATTTTTTCCAGCATGCACAGTTTGTGTTTTACATCCAATCAGCTTATTTCATTGTGGGTTGCATGCTATAAGGCTGTTGAATATATAAAGTATAGTTTTAGTTTAGTTATTCAACCACTATGACTCCAGAGGATGTCTGTCTTGAGGCGAGGCTGCTGAAGGATTTAAAAACAAAAACAAAAAACAGTCCTGTTTAGCAGATGGGGCAGGCAGTATGAATGTTCCTGGTGCCTTGTTGTGAATTAGCTACCGGACTGAAGCTCAGGAGTGGATAGAAAGAGAGAACAGAGGCAGGATAGGGAAGATGGGGGGGCAAACACACAAACATCACAACAACAGCAACAACAATAAAAACAGAGACAGTGAGAGCATTGGTTGCAGGTCTCTGTGCATCGGCCCTGTGATGGACTGCTGACCTGCCCAGGGTGACCCCACCCTCGCCCAGAGCGAGCTGGAATTGGCTCCAGCACCCCCCCACGACCCTGAAACGAAAAAGCAGTAGAAGATGGATGGATGGATGGAAGAGTGTGGGATTATGTATCAGCTGTGTACCTTGTGTATGTATGCGAGTGTGTGTATGTGTATGCTACGGTTTTTCATTGGATGCTGTTGGTTGCGGACTGGAGCTGATGTGGGGGGCCGGAACATCACGCCCCCGGCCTGGGATAGCAGGCAGGTCAGGACCAAGCCAGCAACCCCCAGAACCTGTTCTCCTTACACCCCCTCATCCCAGAGCAGGCTGAGCTCAAGGCCACCGCTCCACCCGAAAAAAAGGGAGCTCCCTCCCAAGCCCACCCAGCCCCCTGCCTGCAAATGAGACGAGCCGAAGCCGTCCAGGTCTTGGCCCGCCACTCCCTGTCAAGGGAAAAAAAAAAAAAGAGAAAAACACCCCCATCCTCTTCCGCCCAAACAGTGGCCAAGCTGCAGATGTAGTCCAGGGCACTTCAGACCTAGTAAGACCCCAGAACAACCCGAGCCCAACCACCATGTCAGGAGGCAGATCGCCAACCGGGCCGACCCTGCCAACCCCCGCCCAAACCAGAAGGATTTAAAAACTTGACACATGCAGACAACAATAATTTACTCGAACAACACACTCACACAGAAGGAGTCAGAGCAGATGAAATAAGATTAGTTGTCGGTGTAGAAAATCATTCAGTTGGTCAATGAAGCACAAAACAATTAATTTTTACCTGTTTTTCATTGTCACAAGAGATAAAATCTCTACGCCTGTCTACACCACAATGCCTCAGCTCCTGAGCTTGCACATTACTCCTCTGCCTTGCTGCTTAACTTAAAAATTCAATGGTTTTGTGTGAAATATTGACATGGAACATTTTGCTGTTGGCACTGCAGAGACACAATCTTCTAGTTGAACTCCAATAAAGATGTAATGGTTATTGCCCTCTAAACTAAGATTAGCCTATAAACTTTAAAAGTGATGCATGTCATGAACTGCATAGGATGCAGAGGACATTGAGACATATCACTTTATGTCTCCTGCTGGGACATCATTCTAATATGGAGACAGATATTACTGAGATACCGAATACACAGTAACCCACACACCGTGCGTTGACAGTGTCAACCTCCATTAATAACCAGTACATTTCCCGAGTGCCACAGGGGGCTATGTGTGTGTGTGTGTGTGTGTGTGTGTGTCTGTGTTTGTCTGCCTGTTTGCGTGTGTGATCCGGGCTTTGACAGAAATGTCAGTTTAGTGGCTGATGAACTGCATATGATATCAGAGGAGCCTGTCTTTTAGTCGTTGCTCCACCTCTGCCTCTCCCCTGAAGCTCAGGGGTTGCCATGGTGACCCCTGAGCTTACCATGACAACGGCCCAAGAAAAGAAGCACACAGCTAAAAAACGAGTGGATCTTTGGCTCGGCAGAAACCTTAATCTGGGGCTATTTAAAAAAATAAAAAAAACAACTCTAACTCATAAGAAAAACGATTGGACGGTCCTTGCTACAGTAAGTTCCTGAAGCAGTCTATCTCTTTTGGCGTGCTTTTCTCCTGAGAAATTGGACTGGACCAAATAAGAGACATGGGGTGGTGGACGTGTCCTTCACAGGCTCCCAGATCAAATTCTGTTTGTCTTGCTCTTAGAGTAGACACATTGTCTGAAATACAACCAAAATCTCTACTGCCGTGGAAAAATTAGTGTGTGTCTAGCTCAAACTATGCGACTGTAAGGGTGAATTAAAAATGTCAAATTAAAAAAGTTTCCCACACTAGCCGATGATATCATCACCGTCACACACTCACTAAAATCCACTCCAAAAATGATTGAAATTGAGCTTGAAACTCAACTGAACAGTCAGTGATCCAAAAGTGTAACAGATATCAAAAGATAAATACATTCAGGGATAGATGAGACCTCTGACGACATTTTAAAGTTTGAACCGGGTCTGTAGCTGAAAGTATACAGAAGTCTGAAAAGGCCTCAAATGTTTCTTTTTTTTCCTTTTTTTTAACTCCTCTCATCCAGAATTAATGGAATTTTTTCACCATGATTCACCGTTTATGTCCCGAAAACTTTTTATTATGTACAGAAAAGTCGTTTCGATACAGCATTTGAGTGGATTTTCTCTAAACTCTGAGAAAAGCAATTGAATTTTGATGGAAGAGGCTTAAGAAGAAAAGAACATGAGTAATAACACGATGGCGCTCAGGGCCTTGCCTTGGGGCACTAATTATCTAAAGCTGTGTAAACCACAGGCATACAAGGAGAAAACTGACCTCTTCGCTTAGGTCTGGCTTTACCTCTGGATCAATAGAGAGCAGGTGCTCTGTGTGGCTGCTGCTTCTGCTGTCTTATTCTGTCCCACTGCTGTCTTATTCTGTCCCACTGCTGTCTTATTCTGTCTCACTGCTGTCTATTCTGTCCCACTGCTGTCTTATTCTGTCTCACTGCTGTCTATTCTGTCCCACTGCTGTCTTATTCTGTCTCACTGCTGTCTCATTCTGTCTCACTGCTGTCTTATTCTGTCTCACTGCTGTCTATTCTGTCCCACTGCTGTCTTATTCTGTCTCACTGCTGTCTATTCTGTCCCACTGCTGTCTTATTCTGTCTCACTGCTGTCTCATTCTGTCTCACTGCTGTCTCATTCTGTCTCACTGCTGTCTTATTCTGTCTCACTGCTGACTTATTCTGTCTCACTGCTGTCTTATTCTGTCTCACTGCTGTCTCATTCTGTCCCACTGCTGACTTATTCTGTCTCACTGCTGTCTTATTCTGTCTCGCTGCTGACTCATTCTGTCTCACTGCTGTCTCATTCTGTCCCAGTGCTGTCTTATTCTGTCTCACTGCTGTCTCATTCTGTCTCACTGCTGTCTATTCTGTCCCACTGCTGTCTTATTCTGTCTCACTGCTGTCTCATTCTGTCCCAGTGCTGTCTTTTTCTGTCTCGCTGCTGACTCATTCTGTCTCACTGCTGTCTCATTCTGTCCCAGTGCTGTCTTTTTCTGTCTCGCTGCTGACTCATTCTGTCTCACTGCTGTCTCATTCTGTCCCAGTGCTGTCTTTTTCTGTCCTGCTGCTGACTCATTCTGTCTCACTGCTGTCTCATTGTGTGCCAGTGCTGTCTTAATCTGTCTCTTCCGGTCTTGCTGCTGACTCCTTCCATCCAAGTGCTGTATGTTTCTGTGCCACTGCTTTCGCTTTCTGTCCCTCTTGTCTTTCTTCCCTTGTCCATGTCTTGTTATGTCTCTGTTCCACGTCTGTGTCCACTGTTTTCTTTATTCCTCTGCCTATGTCCTGTCATGTCTCTGTCCGGGCGGAGGATGTTTTAAGATTCATTAGCCCAGTAATTTCTGTCATTCCTGATAGAAAAAAAAAACAATAAGAGAAATAAAAGAATAACATTAACGTTAGATTCTAAACCTAAAATAACTGTCTCCCCTGTTCCTCCTCTTTCGTCATCACCTCTTGTGTTTTTTTGGAGCTCACACTGAGTGCGTCATGCTGATCATGCACACACATGCATGTCTGTTGTGACCTCAGCCGGCTTAAACAAACATTTGGCGTGCATTTTGTATTTTAGGAGTTGTAACCTCTGGGCATCATTCTTATTTACCACCCTTTTAAGTCAGTAAAGGATGAAATTATTCACCTCCAGAAACTGTTATGTGTGTATGGCAGACGCCAAAATATGCTGACTAGCTGCTGTTGATTAGTTAGCATGTAAATCTATTCATTTGCCACTTAGACTATAATTGCACAAAACAAAGACTGTGACAGAAATGACAAGACGAGCTGTCTAGTTATTCATTAACATTACTTGCACACATTTTTCTTTTTCGGAGGGGAGGCTTTACCTCAGGCATGTTAGCTCTGAACCTGGGAGAAGCCTCCCTACCTGCACATTTTACTCTTTCTGTGGATTGTATGTAAATTGCTAACACTTACGTTCTAAAGACACTCGTGCCCTGATGTGTTTCAGACTGTTTCCTACTTTGAGCTTCCTAGAGCCCACTCTGTGAAAAATTGCTGCAGAGGAAGCCACATGTCACTGATACTGCTGTTGTCCTGTCTGTCCTCCGTCCTCCTGGACTTTAGACTTAATAATTTACTTTATCTAGTTTTCACAGGCGCAACGGGCAACTCTCTATGAAGAGCTTTACTGTTTTCGGAAGAAATGTGAGGTATGGAGCTGAAACCAATGTTTTAGCTAACCGAATAAAATAAGCACAGCTTGAGCTAAATAAATCTGCGTGTCATTACATAACCATGATTGGCCACCTTGGGCTCACAAAGGTTACTCTGAGTGGAAGGATGCAAAGGGTGAACAGAGGAGGTACAAAAATGGGGGCCTTCAATTGATTTTCATGTATTAATGAGTGATGATTGAAAGAAAATGTATGTAGCTGTGAGCAGAGTGTTCCTGAGGGTTCACCGCAGATTTCTAATTTGTCCAGCAGTATTTTATGGTCAGTAGTATCAACAGTCAAGGATCTAACAGTATCAGGAGGATTATTTTACCTGAGTCTGATTAGTTACTGATTAGTTTTCAAAACAACCCTGATTTTAACTGCTAACTCCCCAGATGTCCAAGGGTCTCTTTTTTGGGAGGGTTTTGATTAGTAATTCTGGGAATGTGCCTGGAAAAAGGGAGCTATTTACAGTTTAAAATATATAGCTTATGTTGCAGTAATATCTTTTCAAGATTTATAGTAAATTCAGACATAAAGAGCGCACACTGTAAAAAAAATGTTAGAGGAATAAGATGCAGTCCTGCAAAACTCTCTCTGTCTCTTTGCCTGTCTTTCTATCTCTCTTAAAAGAGCCTGTCGTCTGTCGTTTTTCTCATTTGTACTCTTTCTTTCTGACAGGTTCAACAAGATCAAGGACTTTGCACATTTAGAATATAGTTGAACTCAATTGAAGCACACACCAAAATCAATCCATGTATCATCTATACCACTTATCTGTCAGGGTCGAAGTGGCGAACCAATCCCAGCGGAGATTTGGGAGAGTGGGGGGTGCACCCTGGACAGATCGCCAGTGAAAGGTCCAACACATCGAGGCGTTACATTCAGCACTCTGGAGCCCACAGAGAGCATGAAAACTCCGCACAGAAAAACTGCAGGCTCAGGAATCGAACAATGAAAGTTCTTGCTGCAAGGCAACACTGCTATTCACCGCGCCACCGTGCCGCCCTCTACATAATATTTTGGCTTAAGACCATACCCAACTAATGACATCCCCAGCTCATGAAAACATAAGCAGTGTTATCATTGTTAGCATCATCATTATTCCTCAACATGTTTCTATTAGACATTAAACCAACAACACAACGGGATCATGTCAGAATACCAAAGTTATGCATTTAGTTTCGTTTTAACATGGAGGCTGGCATTTCCAGTTTTCATCTCTGCTCTCCTAATTGCACTGAAGGGGTGATTGTTATGAGAACACTAATGAACCCCAGTTCAAGACTTCTTATAGAAAACTGATAAGATGATTCTTTTGCAAGAACAGATTTAAAATGTGTTTTTTTATCCAGAGTGCCCAAATGTCTTTGTTAACTAAATCCTTTAAAAGCTGTGTTACTTTCACACCACAGACCTGCCCAGCTTCTCTAAGTAGCGGCATCCAGAATGAACCGGGTCACTATAGTGACCAGTGTGCGGTATTTCCTCCTCATGCTGGTGACAGCTCATTTTCTGAGCCACGGCTTCAGCAATGAAAGAGCAGAGGGCCCTATAATGATGAGCTTTTAGCGCTGGCACCAGGAGGCTGAATAAGCCATCAGGCATCATTAGGCCCTGCTGGGGACAACAATGTCTCTGTTCCCATTGGTGCTCCTCAAACAGGAGAACTCTTTGGGAGAAATACATTAGAGACACTTTAGCTTGTGTGTTGTCTGTACTAAAATGCTTTGCTCTGTCTATGATTGGCATCATTCAGTCGTCAAAGAGTGCATCCTGTTGATGGAGAGCTTTATGATGCCTTTGAAAAGCTTAATTTATTTCATCCGTAACACCTGCACATTTTTACCAAAAAGAGGAGGAAAAGGGGAGCAGGAAGTAATCAATGACAGTAGGACTTGAAATTGTAACACTTGCAGCTGAAAAGAGGAGAGCCGCTTCTGAAACGGTACTAATGATCTCTCAACAGAGAAATGCAAACCTGTCGTGCACACAGAGAGACAGGTTAATTATTCCGACTTGGCATTTCTATCCTTAGAACAATTTTCAAAATGGTTACTCATATATTTTTTCGACTTCAAAATGCTGGTCAGCTAGTCAACCATACTGCATTAGTTCAGTGCTCTGGATACAACCCATCTCAAATGCCACAACTCAACAAATTGAGCCAGGCTGACGGAGATGAATAAAGCAGCTGCAGGCATGCAGTCGCTGGGTTCATAAAGCACGTTGTATGCTTACGTCTACGGACCGCACTGAACTTCCCTGTCAGCTTTTCAAAAAAAAGAAACATGAACATCAGCAGTTTAATATATCAAAACAAAAATTTCTGAAAGTATATGACAAGTGTCTTTCCTGTCTTGGATGAATGCAATTATGTTGTTTAATATTTCCAGTTTCCTCTGGTACACGTCAGCGGCTGTGCCCTGCGTCTTTAAAACATCTCATTTCAAGAGATAATTCCAGTCCTTTTTCCAGGATGAGGTTTTCTTTAAAGACGCCACAAAATCTGCCTGTTAGCACCTTTCCTAACAGCGTCGGCCAAGCACCAGGTGCTAATTTGGCCTGCCTTGATGAATTCAGGACAAGGTTAAGGAAACTTTTGATGTTAAGCAACTTTCACAAGTTTCATTTTCGCAAGTGCAGGATGAGAATACGTTTTGACAGCTATGTAATACAAGGACACAGTGATCATGTGCTCGTGAGGCTGAAAGAGCTCACAATAAAGGTTAAATAATCAAATATAACATGCAGGTTATATAAATAAGATGGGAGTAAACTTTTAGAATACAGATAATCCTACAGCCTGTGCAGTTTCCAGTTCGCCCTCAGAAATAATCTATTTGGTGTTATCCATTACTATAAAAATCTAAATATAATTGAAGTATCCAATTACTTTGATCTATGAACTAAACAGAAAACAGTAGCAATTTCATGCCTTTTGCTTACTGTAGTTATTTTTTCATCATTTTATCTGGGTCTGTCAGGACAATAGAGGAAATCCAGGGATACAGAGCGGAAAACCAGCATTAAAGCCCAGCCAGCCAGGAATTTAGCTGAGTAACTCCCTGGCCCCGTTTAATTTATTTTGAGTAATTTTGGTTTTTGGTTTTATTTCTGCAACCCATGTTTTCTCACAGCCTGACTATCCTCTTTTACTACCTAAACAGAGATTTCGCTTTTGCTATTTCTCTTCATGAAGCCTGAGGGCCGACTTCATTTGTGCATAGCAGAGTATACACTGTCCCCTCAGATTTTTTCTAAAAACTATGAGAACAAAAGGACTGAATTCATTCAGATTTAGTGGGATATCAAAGAAATGGTGGCTGACTGTATCCCATTAAACCTTTCCAGGTTGTGTATATTGTTATGTGAAGTCAAATTCAACTTCTTTTTCTTCACAGGTTCTTCTTCTTCTTGAAAAAAAAAAAAAAATCTAGTTGCAGTTTGGAATAACCATTCCTTTGTGCTATTACTCTTTGGTTGTCGGTGCTTATTCCCTAACACAACTGGAATCGTCAGTAATACTTAGCAGTAGTGCAACAAGAATGGATGAATTGTTAGAACAGATGCCATCGTGAATTGGATGGCAGGATGACGATGCAAGTAAGCTGTCAAAATGGGAGTTTTGGACACGCAAACCTCGCAACCTTGGAAATCACTTTATGGATGTTACATATGAATTAGGGAATTGTTGTGTGATCTTAAATGCTGCATCAATCCATCGCTATTATTTTGTATGGATGTTGCTATTATAAACACACAAGGAAACACTTGACCATCAAACTGCAGTCGAATTGTTGGTCCAGTATTTGCGCTGGTGATTTCGATTTTGATCAGCGTAAGCTCTTGATTCACTTGTTTGCCAGCTGGTTGGTGAATATGTCTGATATTTAGTGTTGGGCAGGTACTCTGCAAACGATTCAGAGCCTTCTTTACTGAAAACAGCTGCCTGCTGTTACTGAAAACATGGTGGTCTGACAAAATGGCAGGAATGAACCTGAAACAGAATTGTTGGGCAAGAAATCGTCCACACTATGCTGAAAAGCAGCACAGTTCTATGTAGCTCCTGTCTAACTTGTGACAGTGTTCACATGGAAAAAATATTTTTTTGTCAAATTTTTATCAATAGTAATCATTCCTCAGAATACTTAAAGACACTCATACATAGTTACTGAGTGGAAATCATCCAAAGTAACCATATATCTTGATGTACCACCATCCACAACTTTTCTACACATTTTTTAAACCATAGTGGGTTCACTTTGAAGAATTTGTTTTTGCGTCAACAAAACCTTAAGTTGTTATTTTTAACCACCGGCACATATGAAGTCACATTTAAATTTGAATTACACAGTTAGGCCTGAGCACTACCTTTCCTCCTCCTTCAGATCAAAAGGAAAGCCAATAAAATGCCTTGCTCGCAGGCGTAGGCTTTGATGTTGTTCCCCTGCATGTGCTTATTTGAGGCCAGAGGCACAAAGTCATGAGTGGACAGTGCCTCTCAGACATCAAATTGTTTTGTGTTATCTCCACCCCAGAGATGCTGATTGATATTAGATGGTGTATTTGTAGAAATATAAATATTTCTTACCTTTTTATCATGCTTCAAAATGGTGGTTTCTTTTATTCGGCCGCAGCACAGTCCAGATGTTCTCCCACATATCGTACCTGGAAATATATCATTTTAATACGGGTTTATTCATCTCACGGATGAAAGACAACGCAAGAAGAGTTGTAATGAAGAAGCCATAGCAGCCTTTATTTATTCAGCGTCGTTAGTGCAGAGTTCCCAGCGATTGGCAGAACCATGTGATCACATAGCGTTGAAACCTACATTAGAACTGCACCTCATCGTCAAATGAAGCTTTTCGGGATTTTGCATTATCTTTTTCAGTAAATAAGATTTCCCTCCAACAAACACAACTGCAATAAAAGGAAAATATGCCATCATGGTGTGGCATCAAGTAACCTGCAAATTTAAGTTCACTCATCTTTTCAGCACCTGCGAAGTGTCATTAGCAGCTATTCATCAAGTTCAGGAAGACAATGACACACGAACCCACCTGCCAGGAGTCCACGGAGACTGCTCTGAGCTTCCCATTTCCATAATTAATATGATTATTTGAGCTTATTTAAGATTTCACACATTTCACTTGCTCAGCAATTAATTAAATTCAGCTGTGCCAGTTTTCTCACCAAACACATGACTCATACCAATTTTTATTTCAACACTGCCAGTGAGGTAGTTAGTGTATAAAACAGACCTGCCAAAACGTTTTTTTATTATTACACAGCACAAATCTAAATATAATGAAAGTGCTTTTATGAGTGTGAACTATGTGTTCCCATTATTAAGGAGCCCTGTATCACAGAGGTAGCATGTTTTTGTTTTTTTTTAACTCAACAAAGTCTTAAAAAAAGAAGAAGAAAAGAAACACACTACATATTTGAAGTGACTCACACAGTGATATGTTTCACCTGCATGTAATTTGGTACAAGTCCATAACAACTAACGGGGACCGTAAACCTGCCTGGAAAGTATTCCATTTCGGCCGGTGCTCTCAGTCCTGCACCTCACTAAGTGGTTAAAGATCACAGATATAACAGTGACTATAAAAGCCAGGAAGGCTACAAGAGCCTCTGATAATTGCAGCATGACTGATGAAGTGAGTTGCCAGTAGCAGGGTGTTTTCTATGAGACCTAAAGACTGCGTCTCTCTGGTTGTGCGTCACGTCATTATTTCAACACGGAGCAGGATTCTCATATACGATTTCTCAAAGGTGAGGTCAAATTCAAACATATCTTAAGACCTGGTCAGACTCCTGTAACTGCTGGCAATAGTCAGCTTGGTCCGAATATGGGGAATCCTTTAATGTCTTTTCTGTGTTATCTTAGTGATATTTCAACAACCTCACACCCTCACACTGTGACCAGGGATTAATAAGAAACAGTGACCAAAAAAAAAAAACAAACCTAAAAACTTCTTTCACACTGTAGATTTTCAATAACAGGTTTGCTTAAAATATTTTGTGATATATATTTATTATTAGGATTTAAATTTAATTTAATGTGGACATCATATTTAAATGTTTCTTTCCTCCTCTTCTTGGGATATTAAATGATTGCCTGAGCGAGTGCAACTTGAGTGACATGTACATTAAAGCCACAATCTCAGAGGAGTGGTATTAAAAAATTATTGACTTTCTGTAAAGTGGTGGAAATTTGTTTCCATGTTCTCTGCGGGCTGCTAATGTCTACAATTTTTGCAGTTTTGCTTGCAACATTGCTTGCTCGTGGGGGATCTGTTGGGTCTCTTTGAATAATCTTATACAAAGTTTGGTCTAGACCTGCTCTATATGTAAAGTGCCTTAATGTAAGTTTGTTATGATTTGGCGCTGTATAAATAAATCTGATTTGATTAGATTTGAAGAAATGCGGAAGTATAGTTCTGTGATAATGGATACCCATCCAATATTTCATCCAGTTTAGTGCAGTAAATATACGCAATGCAAATGCAGCCATCTTTCACCAGGTGAAAAATATGACTTTTTTTTTTTTTTTTTTTTTTTAAGCAATCTGCAGAAATAAATGTTGGTTTCATCTCAAATATCATATTCATGCTTTATTTTTGACCCTGAAGTGAACAGTAACATACATAAATAGATACATAAATAATTAATATTCAAACAGACACACTGTCTCGGTGAAGTCCATTGATGCTGCATGTCTGACAGGTGTAAATGATATTTACAGCTGAGATCAACTACAGTTCATGTGGAGCTGGGAGGAAGGAGGACAAGAGGCTAGAAGAGCCAGGAGATTTTGGGCTCTGTTAGCAGGAGGTGAAAGTTTTCCAGAAGAAGTTTTTACAGGGGGCTTTGCGGTCGCGCTGAGGCAGGGATAGCCTGTTGTAGACAGCCCTCTCCTCGAGATGAGACTCCAGGGGCTCCTCAAGATCCACAGGTGCCGCTTCGCCCGGCAGCATGTTGCTGTCCAGAGCGCCGTCCAACAAGCCAGACACCAGCTTCAGGATCAGCTCCTTCCGCTCTTTGTTCAGCTCCTGACCAAAAAAAGACAGAAAAGAGGAGACCATATTATTAAGAAGGCTAAAAATCATGCAAAATGTGACAGTTCAATTACTGTGAGCTGCCCTACGGGAGAGCTCAAGGTAATGTTTCAGCAGGGAGTTCTTTCAAATGGAAATTGCAACTGTCACACACACTGCTTTTTTGATTTCAAAGTCATTTGTATCATAAGTTCAAGAGTCTTTTTAAAATTGGTCATCAAAAAGTCTTTCAATAACAAGAGCTGCAACTGAGAGAAATCTTCCCATGAGCGATAGTAATCTCCTTACCCTGTTCACGTGGATGGAGCTTCTGTCCTCCACAGGAAGCACGGCGGCGGCTCTAACACTGAACAGAACCCCCATGAGAGCTGCTAACACCACCAGGAGCTGCATGCTGTGACAGAAGTGCAGGTAACTGACCAGAGCTACAGTCACAGGAGTGTGTCTGTGTGTGTGTGTGTGTGTATGTGTGTGTGGGTTTTAGAGCAGAGGTCTGAGCAGCTCAGAGCAGCCAGAGATCCAGAGGAGAGCGATGGAGAAAGTGGAGTTCAGTTGGAGGCAGCTGCTGGTTGCAAGATTTGGAAACAACTGATGTTTCTCCTCCTCTCCCTCCAAAGTCCCTCACTCTCTTATACGCCTCTCCCTGTGGCTGCCGCTGACGTAGTTGGTGGTGGGTGTATGATGGAAGGGTGGAGGGTGTGTGTGTGGGAGCATTTTGGATGGGGGTGGCGGCTGTACGTGAATGTGGAAGGGGAGGGGAGGTGGAGGGGTCAGGAGACAACAAATGGATCCACAAGAACAGTTTACCTTCATCTAACACAACTCACTCACAGAGGGGACATCTGCAGCAGATGACGTCACTGAGCTGAAACCAGGTTTTGACATGGACCAACTCATCAGCTGTGGGATCCTACCAGATGTAGCCTAAGTCGGGATAAACCTTCTCCGAGTAGATGCACTGAAGATCTGAAAGAAACACAAACGGAGCACAAGCTGACTCATCATTGATCACCAACACATCCCAGTGTTTAGCACTCTGCTTATGTCAACATCCGATTCCTGCCTCAGTGCTCCGATGCGCATCTCTGACGCCTGCAGGGTACAATTGAGCAGTCTGACACGCTCCATGATCCGTCAGGAAATGAACATCACTAATCTATGGGAAAGTTAAAAGTTGTGAAGAAAAGGTGGGTTAATTTTAGTCTACACAGACACAAGCAATTCAGCCAAATGGCAGAAACGGATTTGGTCCCTCGGATTGAAAGTAAAGCGCTGGCAGTGACAGTGTAATATATATAAATACTGCAGGCTTTAAATTGACACTACAGACTAAGCTGATTCAAGTTTGATTCATCTGGTAAGAAACTATTTGTGGCCACAAATCCACTTTCAGTGTAACAGAGATTACAATATGTCTATTTTCCAAGCCAAATCTTCCCCAGGCGACATGTTCTGGAGGTTTTCCCTGGACTGTGTTTATGTGATATCTATACTAACATGGGAATGTTAGTATACAACAACAAATACTTACAAATACATTTGTCCGATGGGTTATTTAAGATAATAAGCTTCCATCTTACATAAGGACTAAATTATCTGGCATATTTCTTAATATTCTGGCCTTTGTGTATGGCTTAATAAGACTTCAAAGTATTTAACAAAGATTTGTGTTATGTTCACCTAAACTACTGCAAAGCCCAATTATACCAGTCTGCATTGCATGAATTGCATTCTCCCAGATTCATCGAAGAGAGCTGATTGCAGCATAAACATATTATTGTCTGAGAGGAAATGGGTTTCGGTGTTTGAGAAGGTGACCACAACCTCCAGCATATACCAGTGAAACAGCACAATTAAGAGAGTTTACTGGGTTTGCTGTTGTGACGTCTTAAGTTAGTGCTACTGGCAGAGAACATACAGTACTTATATTTCAGTACGCCTTAGCTGTGTTCAAATTGATTTGTATTGCTTTCAAAACATTTCTTGAGATGTTTCCTTCATACATTGCTAAGCTGAAGAAGGCCCGCAGCCAATCCAAAGATTATCTGACTGCTGAATTGGATATATTGACCATTCAGTGTGTGTTTGAAGAATCTACAACAATGGCCTTGCCAGCTCGAGACTTCAAACTGTGACATTTTTCAGCATGACGGCTGGTGTGTACGTGCTCCCGTATGATGTGACTGGAAGTTTCAGTAGATCTACTCCAAGTGTGGCCTCAAACTCTGGCTCAACAAAAGTCCCAAAGGTGTACTGAGCCAAGCACAATCTGAGGCATGTTCACTAAACTGTGCTCAAAGTCGCGTCACTGCAGCACTATCTTAATTAGCATCGTGAAAACAGATAAAAGCAGATGCCCCTTCAGTGGTTTTAGTGTACGTTTTTATTTTACTTCCTGTATTTCAGAATGTGAACAAAAGCCCAGCACACTATAAAGCCAGTGCGACAATGTGGTGCATAGTTGCAGGCTGGTTGCATTTACAAGGAAACCAGTGACAGTGACCTTACACAACAATAACTAGAATTGATGCAACTGAGGGCAACAGACTCGCTTCACAGTGCAGAATAGCAAATGATCTGAGCAATTTCACAGAGCCAAGGGACTTTATCCCCAATGAGTGAAACTGGCTCACACGTTCACAGATCAAAGGTCGCCATCTTGTGCCTATATGCTGCAACTGCACTTATAATGCTTAGTGAGCAAAGTTGTGCTTTTAACATGTAAACTGCTCTGCACTGAAAGGCCTCTGAAACACCCATCACATCACTTGTGTGTGGTTGAAAAATGACAGCGACTGGTGATTAGCTTAAAACTGGAAGAGAGATTTTTGGACTAATGGACAACTCCCGTCCTTTCCACTGTCTTTTTTTTTTTTTCTTGCAGCCCATCTGGTTTTCATTGCATGCAAAGTAACTGGCACATAGATGAATGAACACACATCAAACTGCCATTTTATGTTATCAATTTATTACAGTACATAATTCTTATAAAAACAGAAATTCTTTGCATGGGTAATAACACGTTTCTCAACAAGGGTTCTTTGAGGATTTAAAAGTAACCGATAAGAACTGATCATATTTGAGAAACAAATAAACGACACTGAGATGTTAGATTTCCATTGAGAGAGAAAAAAACAGTACTGTCGAATGAGACTGAGCATACAGGCTTACAAATGCACAACCTCACTATCAGTGGTTGATACCCAATTCTGCAAGTAACAGTTGCATTATGAATTCACATCTTAAGACATTTCTTGCATTGCAGCTCAAATGCTCTTCATTTCACTTAGTTTGCATTGTAACACCATCTTCATGTTCTACATGTCAATCAATGGTCAGAGCTCAGCATCGATTACATTTAATTCATTTTAAATTGATGATATTGTAAAACTATTTTTCCAAATTTGTTACGTGAGTTTCATCTAAAGCACTATATGCCTGGTACACTATGATAATAACCGAAAAAATACTTTAAACACAACAACCAAATTCAGGCACTATAGGGATATGTATAGAGGACACATTAGTATTCTGGATTAACAGTAATGTTAGATGGCAATTGTGTATTTTCCTATGAGCACAAACTAATAAACAGTACATGTACATACTCTATATGGTATGTAACATATTGCATATTTTGTGGGTGCAGTGTATCCAATAAACAGTACGATGTTTCAGAGTGAGGTCAGGTTTGATGACAATGGTCTTCCCACTCAACCCAGCCCGTCAAGTTACTCTTCACAAAAATACTAACAGTTACAGAGTAAAAATGAAAATAAATTAACAAGAAGTGAATCTAAGACTGGAAAGAACAGAACCAACTAACACTTCTTCCGTGTAAATCAGCACGTTTCCACCCACTGAATACAAGTTACCACCAAATCGACATTCTTCAGGTGGCTGTTTCAGCGGTGGACAAACAGTAGAATGAAGTTCCTTACTTATATGTGGTGTGAGGGCTAGGTGGAGGGTGATCATGGTGATCTGATGTTGCTTGTCATGCATCACTGAGTACCTGTTGAAGGCAAAGAAAGTAGGATTTGTCAAGAGTGCTGAATTGTGAAATAGTTCTTACCACACACACGTCAAACACAACATACCTTTCTTGCAAACTCGGGGAGAACAAAAGCTGCTTTGTGAATTTCAGGGTTGTAATATTTAAGTTTCATATTTTCAATGTCTTCTTTTCCCAGAGCTTTCACTGGTTCCTTGAAATTTGTTTCCTGGTGAAACAGGGGAAGGAGACTTCAGTTATTTGATAAACATAACCAATTGCAGACAAACAGCAGGCAATATATCATTCAAGGGAATGGTTTTTCATTAATTCAGTGGCATTTTTATAAGCCGGGTGCTTGATAAATGGCAAATATAGAATGATGAACCCACTTACTGGATCTTTTCCACAGAGCATGAATCCAATTTGGCCACTGGGATAAGTTGGGATGGTGCTGTAGGCGTAGTCCACTACTGGGAATAGGGTCTTGCAGAACGTCCACATCTCCTTTATCAATTCCAAATGAAGCCACTGACACTCTCCTGTGAAATAGACAAAAGCCAAAGAATGGTCATGTTAATTTCCTGTCTGCCATTCTTCCAACTTGATATATTTGAAAGGCAAGGATATGCCCAAGAGATGTGACTAAAAGCCATAAATAATATCAGTACTTTTGGTAGACCTACAATGAAGCGTAGCTTGTTATCTGGAAACACAGCTGTGAGGGCCTGACTAAAAATTATTCATTAACCTTTTTCCACCTTTTGAACAACAAAACTGTATTGAAACGTGAAGTTACCCTGGGAGCAAAGAATTCCTCCTTTTCGCAACGCTGCATTCATCAGCTGAAAGTAAGATTCCTTGAACAAACTCTCAGCCGGTCCTGCAACAAAAAGGATAGGACTGTTTTCTACAAACAGTTGGCAAATGCTGTTGTTGCAACACTTCTCAAACAGCACTCACCAACTGGGTCAGAGGAATCAGTTATAATGACATCAAAGGCATCCTGGTTCTGCTTCATGAATTCAAAGCCATCTCCAACATGGAGGGTGAGCTTTGGACTGAAAAACCCTTTGGCCATCCCGGGGAGGAACTTCTTGGACACATTTATGACATCCTGTATGGGAGACAGAATCAGCAATGACATAAGAGGACTTTATGCTGGAAATGGCTTTGGAGAAAAGCTCTTGTAGCCTTACTGCTCTTACCTCATCTATCTCACACAGAACCACAGACTCAACCAGCGGATTCTTCACCACTTCTCTTAGCACACCACCATCTCCACCACCAATAATCAGCACCTACAGCATGGGGAAACACGCCATTTAACTGTAATGACAGAACAGCCAACTCCTCCACAGAACGCCTAAATGGACACCTCATGAATTTCCCCCATAGAAAACAAATCGGTTAGTACCTTCTTGGGGCAAGGATGGCTGCACAGGGGAAGGTTAGCAATCATCTCCTGGTAGGCAAACTCATCTCTCTCTGTACACTGGATCACTCCATCCAGCACCAGGACGTTCCCGTAGGTTTTACTGAAAAGTGACATTAGCAAAGAATGAGAATAACATTCGAAAGATCTGACACCTGAAAAGTGTTCACACAATGTTCACACAACTTGACCAGGAGCCACATGTCTGCTGACAGGGCCATCTTAAGTCACACTGTGCAGCTGAACTGACGCTATATGTCCACAGATGATGGATGGATGGATGGATGAATGAATGAATGAATGAATGGATGAATGATACCATGCCTTTTATCTGAAGAGGAAGTGGAACAAAGAATGACGTCAGCACTAACATTAAATGTCTATGTTAACGATGAATGGGAGACCGTTTGCTAAGACTGCCAATTAGAAATGAACCAAATAAAGACTGCCATTGTGGCTTTGGTTCCCCTGTCAGCTCCGGCTCTTTGGCTAACGGGGCCAGCCTGCCTGTTGGCCGCAGGTATGAGGTACCGACCACCTGAGGAAACTCATCTTCGACCCGATGAGCCCCAAACTGCTCACACTGCTGGAAGCTAACAGCTAGCGGCGTCCGAAAGGCACCCACTCACCTCTTGAAGACCATAACATCTTGAAATTTGGACTTCTTATCGTAGAGGACCTCCTCCACCTGCAGGCTCATGGCCTGGCCCGGCCATAAGGAGCCCAGCTCAGTAAACCAGCCCTCTTTGATGCGGTCCATGACAGCAGCATGCAAGCCACAAGTACCACGAACGTGTTTGTCAGTGTGGCAATGTGGATGCGTTACACTGGCGATGACGTAAGGACGTGCCCTGACAGCTAAACTTGCTGCCGCCTCCCTTCGACCAATGGGCTGCTGCTGACGTAGCCGACCCGTCGTCGTGTCAGCCAATGGGGAGGCAGTATGGACGGGCTCGTGTATAGTTTGTTTGACTCGTCACTTCCTGCAGATCGATACATGTGTCCCTGCGAGCAGCGGCTCACCTGTGTGTTTATATTTATTTTATTTCGAAACAAGTTATTCGTTGTTTTACAGCACGATCACAGCACTGAACAACTCAATCCTTTCTCCACACAGTTTATTGGGCCACGCTGCACTTAGAGATATGCTGTCAACACCCTCCATGCTGAATATTAGTTGAGGCTTTAATTTACAGATTTTCTCCGGTGGCCTGGTGTGCATGCACTAATATAAAAACAGATAAAAAGACACTCGTTAAATTCAAGCCTAAAGCATGTTGAGGCCATTGTTGCTAAAAAAAAAAAAAAAATCAGGAAGTTTTTCACAGAACTTTAATTGTGCAAGAACTGATCAGGAGCATTGTTGAACATTTCCCCGTTCTTTTCAGCGCAGCAGTAAGCACAGAGCATGATGGGCCTCTGGTGAGCAGAGCAAGTGATTCACATGCAAATGCTCAGTTGGGTTTAAGTCAGAACATTCAAGAACAGCCAGAGTTGTTCTGAAGCCACCACTCATTGTCTTGTTGAAGGGTGAACCTTCAGCCCAGTCTGAGGTCCTGAGCACTCTGGAAAAGGTTTTCGTCCAGAGTATCTCTGTACTTGTCCGCATTCATCTTTTCTTCAATTGCAACCAGTCGTCCTGTGTCTGCAGCTGAAATTCACCCCCACAGCATGACACCACCATGCCTCGCTGTTGGGATTGTGTTGGGCAGGTGATGAGCAGTGCCTGGTTTTCTCCACACATAATCGCTTAGAACCAAATCCAAAAAGGACTTATTTCTCATAGTCTGGGAGCCCTTCATGCGTTTTTATTGCAAACTGTATGCAGGCTTTCATGTGTCTTTCACTGAGGAGAGGCTTCTGCTGGGCCACTCTGCCGTGAAGCCCCAAATGGTGGAGGGCTGCAGCGATGGTTGACTTTCTAGAACTTTCTCCCATATCTGCATGTTTGGAGCTCAGCCACAGTGACCTTTCTCCCCCAATTGCTTAGTTTGACCGGACAGCCAGCTCTAGGAAGAGTTCTGGTCATCCCAAACGTCTTCCATCTAAAGATTATGGAGGCCACTGTGCTCTCAGGAACTTGTAAGTGCAGCAGAGCTGTGCGTGGCCACAAGTCTGTCTCTGAGCTCTTTGGCCGTTCTTTCAATATCATGATTCTCATTTGCTCTGACATGTGCTGTAAGGTCTTGCAAGGTGTGTGCCTTTCCTAATAAAGTCCAATAGATTTAATTAAACACAGCTGGACTCCAATGAAGCTGTAGGACCATCTCAATGATGATCAGAAGAAATTGAGAGAAGCTGAGTTAAATATAGTGTCACAGCAAAGTGAATATTTAGGGATGCGATATTTCAGATGTTGTTCTTTAATAAATTAGCAAAAATGTCAACATTTCTGTTTTTCTGTCAAAATGGGGTGCTGTGTGTACATTAATGAGGAAAATACTAAGCGCTGATCCCTGCTGCTTGTGGGTAGAAAGAAAATGACACCTAGACTCTTTTGCTGCTCAGATCTGAATGATTGCACCAACAAGATGATAGTTCGGAGAGAGTAGAAGAGTTGAGAGAGATTGAGTGTAAAATGACTTATCTGACTCCTCTTCTGTTTTGAATCAAGCAGATTATGTTGAGAGAGGAGGTCTGAGACCTTGTACCGCACATTCAGGAACATCTCTGGGAAGGGTAGAAAGGAGACCTGACAGTAGTCTTCAGGTCTGGTTGGTTTGGAGTTATCTACTATGGGACAGGCTTGATTTGAATCATGTATTTATAAGAAGTAGTTTAGCCTACTTTTTATTTTATTTGGTATCTATTTCTTACTATTAAGTATATATGAAAAACAAAACATGAGGGGACATTTAAAATCTCTACAAATGTAACATTGAACTTTGAAAATCCAGGATTAGACATGGCCATATATTTGTGGTGGTTTGTTGTGTTCTTGCAGAGACTTCTTTCTATTTGATCATTTTTCAGAAAGTTCCCTTCAACCATACATTTGTGTTAAGTACGAAAGATCGGTGACCCATGCTATGAAACAAATTCAACATACCCAGGTCAATGTTTCATTATCTTGCTTAAATGAACCTAACATTGGTTGTCCTGGAAACCAGGCGACATAATAAAGGCTGGGCATTACATGGTTCATTTAAGACAGGTTTTTCTTTTTCAGTTATGACATTCACAACGTTCATTATAAGCGGCATCATGCAAATAAAGTGGCCTAGTTGGTAAGAGAAGTAATAGTGATACATTCTGGCAATTTAGTCATTGCAAAAATGAACACTGATATTCAGTCATCATTTAAACAATATGCTCAAGTAGAATACAAAAAAAATCAGATAACATTGAATCATTAGAGCCAGGCTAAGGACATACAGTGCCTATAGTATTTACAGTACCTGACAGAGCTTGAATAGTTTTGAAAAGAGGAGCAGAGTGAAATGGAAGTGCTGGATGTGTTTGAGAGAGACTTTATATTGCCAAAAAACCCATTTATAAAAGCAATAAAAGGGGTATTTTATGGTAGTACTTTCACTCTGCGGTCGGATAATGACCAAACTGTCATACCAGAAAAGGCAAAATTCACACTATTAAACTAAAAAGAGAAGACAGATGAAGAAAATCAGATGTCTTGTGAGGTCTGACTGATGTGTTAAATTATAATTACATAAAACCTCAAACAGAGTGTGGATAATTCTTGTAATAATAGATATTAGAGGGTCTAATTTTAATAATATCATTTATATCTGTTAAAATGAAGCAGCAGTAGTTACTATGTGGCCAGGCAGACCAGGCTGGTCATTTAGAGCGACTTAGTTTTCTGTGTGACTACAGTTGTAGAAATTCAAGCTGTATTGTTTATTTAAAAAAAAAGGCAAACAGTAGCTTTTTCCTCTAAAACCATTTTTAATGAAGAGCTCTGTGTGTCCACATATTTACATGATAAACTGTACCACAGACTAGAAAAAAAAAAAAAAAGACATTCATTAAACACCTATAGACTGAATTTCAATTGCAAGAAGGCAAAAGGAGGTCATTGTTTCTGGTGAATGAAAGGTTTTTAAATGGGGAAAAAAATAACGTGAGGGTGTTTATCTTTTGGGCCAGTTATGCCGGAATCCTCTGTAGAGAATAAAAAGGCAGAAAGGTTACCATGAGGTGGATGTCTGAAAATGCAGAAAAATATAATAAGCTTACACTTTGTGTAAGTATGTCGTACATAGTTACCTGTCAGATTTTCCAGCCAGGTACGACATACTTCGGTTTCCAGCTACAAAGTTGGATTTTTGTCCTTTTGCAGTTTTCTGTTGAGCAAAAGACTTCATTAAATTTACCAATTACTGATAAAATACAGTCAACAAACAAATGAATGAACAAAAATTTTATGTTACCTTTTTCTTGAAGTCATGGGCCCTCTGGTTTGGATCAAACTGGGAGTTGTCCCTAGACTTGGTGTCTATAAAACAACAAGGGTGCACTGGCCTTAGTGAATTCTTATTGTCCAGCAACGTTAAGTACCGATTTGTCCAATGAAATCAAGGAGGAAACCCTCCGCTTATGCATACCAGCAAAGACTTTGAGGTCTGACTGACTGTAGTCGAAGGGAGTGAAGCTGTCTTGTGAAGGTGGTTCGGTCTTGTGGGGTTTCTCTGCTGATTTCAGCTGCTTCTTACTTGGTTTGGGAGTCGACTCTCCAACCTCACTGGCGACCCTCTCCCTTTTATTTCCTCCAGCTTTTGTGGATTCCTGATAAAATTGGTCCACAACATTACACAATTAACCAAATACACAAACTATAGATTAATTAAATAAAGTAAGATAAGTCATAGATGATCGTTCGCAACCAAGCCGTTTGTTGTAATCGCACAGCTCTTTCTCACAGATATATATATATATATATATATATATATATATATATTATGCAGATTAAATTTAAATACATTGAATTACATGAAAAACAAATGCAAAAGGAAATGTTTATGAAATAAAGGGGATTAAAAGGATTGACATTAACTGGAAAACACATTTTCCTATTCTATTTCATTGTTCAATGAACTCAAGAATTCACCTTACGGGCCTCCGAAGGGAAGAATTAAATTGCAGTGACTCCTCAAGTCAACATATATTGATTCAGTAGTGCTAGAACAGTACGGAAATGAAAAGCCTGCATCTGTCACTACCTATGTGTTCCATCATCTTCTGCAACAGTGAAAATTCAACTTTCTGTTGACTGTGCTGGGTGGTGATGTCAGACATGCACAGAAGACATGAGTTGTGTAATTGTTGTCCAGTTGTGTTGTCTCCATTTTCACTTTGAGTCATAATCTCAGCAAAGTAAAAATGTATTACAATAGCTTCTCTGTGGCTTATAACGACAAAGAAACACAATGTCACCATTGTAAAAACATTTAAATCTGGACTTTGTCAAGCTAAATATAAATTTTGCAGTTGTAGTTCTCAGTATCAATAGTTGATATCAACATACCTGAATATACCATCATTTTGACCTTTTTTCAAATAAGGAGCCTCTTTGTGTCGAGCCTGTGTCATTTAATCTATGAGGAAAGATTTTCTGCAGCATCACAGCTACAATCACACTGTATGGTGTGAATGACAACACCAATGTCACCTTTCAGGTGAGACCTTCTTGGCTGCTTGGTAATTACAAATTGGACAAAATGTTTTCCTCAAACAGTGAGGTTCATCAATTGATTAGAGGATGTCAATGATTTTCGCTGACAGTTTATTCTGATTACCAACCTGCTGCAGCCTGATCTAAGCACTCACCATTCTTGATATCAATCATGATATCAGTGCAGGGGAAGTTTTGGATAAAACCATAAAGCTTCTCTCAAACTGAAATTAGACAACAAAAGTGCTGGCTTAGACTGACAGCACGGCTGCACTGCCAATATATGCCTGCAGTTGGCAGGGTGACTAGTGTTACTGCCAACACTTCTGACTGTGATGCATGCCAACATGAAACCGACTTTTCACACAAGCCATCATCACACAATGGATGATTACAGTGTGCACTACCCATCGATGGCTTGCACAGTGAAAGACTGAGGGGTGTCCATCACTGGTATGGACAGAAACAAAGATCAAATGGTGGTATCTAATCTTTCTGTTCACTGTGCCGTGAACAGAAGATGAAGTACCAAGACTTTTGTCTAACTGGCCATTTAAAACTGAGAGGAAACCATCCTCAGTGGTGGAGAGAGTGTGTGAGTGACCAAGTGGGAGGGTGCTGAGCAAAGCTCAAGAGAGAAGGCGATAAGAAGTAGGAAGCTATTATTGTTCCCTTGGAGGAAAGATGAGTGTTTGAAGAGTGGAGGACGTCTCTAATGCTCCAGTCTAAAGCTAAATGCTACTCTTCCCCAGACACAGCATGGGACAGATATAAATATTTAAAAGGCACCGAGTTGCTGGGGGCTGCTCCAATGAAACATGAGGGCCACTCTACTTAGGTGCAGAAACACCAGCCACATCTTAGAAAATAGGGGGCATCGCAGGGGGTTACCGTATCTATTACCACTCTAATATTTTTAAACGCAACTCAATGCTTTTCTTGGATTTTTACTTTCCCACTTGGGACATCAACAATAATGTCGACAGAGTGCGAGGCCTATCTGAGGTGGGAAAAAGGATATGGAAAATGACTCACCGCTGCTTGCTGGCGAACGGTGGAAACGTTCTGCAGAGATTCCTGGTAGCTCTGCTTAGCCCTGTTTCTTTCCTCTGCAGAAATCAATGTTAAAAATACAGTGAGCAGAAAACTACTTAAGAAAATGCATTAGGTTAGGCTGGGTTAGAGCATGTTACCTTTTACTTTCTTTGCATGTTCCTTTGCTTCTTCCTGGGCTTTCCTCTTGGCCTCCAATTCCTTCTGTTGCTGCTCAATACTCAGCAGCTTCCATCTTTTACTAATCTGTAAATGTGAGATAGTACAGCGATCCGTGATCAAACACAAATAAGTCTTTTCATGAATGAATGAATGTATGGAGGTGTTTGTTTACCTCAAATATTTTTGAAGATGGGTCAAATTTGGCATTCTTGTTAATGTGCACATCAGTGGAGGGTAAATACTAAAAACGCAAGGGAGATAACTGAATAACTGAATACTGTTTCATTAAATAAGATACAAATAATAGAAATAACAGAGGTCATCTCTTACCATTCTGAAAGGGTTTTCAAAGGACTCAATGATACGTCTAGCTTTCATATGAGCAACAGAGAGGGATTCTTGGTCATTCTTTGTTTCTAGCTCCTTATAAGAAAGAAATCAGAGTTCTCACATTGTTTTTTTTTTCAGCTACACACAAATAAATTTCATATTTTTTATTTTAAGTTTACCTCAAACAGTGGGATTTTAGGTGGTGCTATGAGAGCATCTGTTTTATGTACATCAACATCCATTTTGTGGTCATCTTCTGAGAAAAGCTTTCCTTGTTTAACAGGAATGTCTGAAACATATGAGCGAAGCCAAAAGGATTAGAATATTAAAATCAATCACAATACAGCATACAATACAAACCTGTGCATCAATCTTACCATCAGAAGAGAAGCGGTGGAGATTGCTCTCAGAGACCCTGGAGGTGTCATGAGGACCAAACAATGTGATCTGTGGCTGTAAAATAATAAGATGACCGTTTCTTTTAATCTAACTGTTCCTATTCCCACAATAACTGAATCCAAATTTGCCATCTAGTAACTTAACCTTTTTTATAGGTGTGAGTCCCTTCTTCTTTTCAGCTGCAATCTCAGCCTGTGTGAAGTGCAAAACCATGATCAGAACCTTTTATTGATAAATAGCAGACACTAAAATTACATAAACAAAACATGATTTATCTGAAGCAGACATTGATATTTTCTTACCTTAAGGAGAGGCATCTCTCTGGCCTGTTGCACTAGCAAATGCAGCTCATTGACCTGCTGCCTCACCAGTGGAGGTACAGGGTTACAGCAGGCAATGATGCCCTGAGGCTCTCTGAGTAAATAAAGAGGAAAGACTGGGCTGGAGTTTATGAATAAAAACACTAGAAATTTTTCAAAATAATTAAAAACCACATAAAAAAATAAGCGTGAAATCTGATCATCTTACTTGGGTAGCTCTTCAGATATCTTGCTCATCATATGAGTGGGCAGGACATAACTAAACACACAAATAAAACTAGATTAAAAACATACTAAGGTGGATGTGTTTTGTAATAAAACTTGGGAGATTGCACAAAGTCATGAAGGTTGCAAAATCTGGCTAGACACGAGAATTAAAAATAGGACAGCTCAAGCACATTTTCGAGAACGGCCCGTTTGTCCATTTCCACACAGCCTACCCGGTGCTTTCATCTTCCTGCCTGGCCAGCTTGTCCCTCCAGGCAAACAGCAGTCTGAAGGCAGTGAGCTGCTGGGTGTTAAAAGACATTTTCTGCTTCCGCTGCAGCTCCAAATAAGAATCCTCTGTGAATATAGGCTTCAAATATTTCTGTATGGTTGGCACAAGGGGGGGGGGGGTGGTCAGAAAATGTAGGATTACGAAAAATATGAACACAATAAAGAAATTGTTCAATTGTTTAATAGAGAATAGTGGAACATGTATGTCAGTTTTTAATCTTGGTTTTATATGAAGTGAGTTTTGCGCACACCTTTAGGGAAATATCTTTGCTCTTGTTCCAGACACACTGTAGCAGGCCAGTCTGCCCGTGGCTGACATCCAAGAGCTGCGTCTTCATACAGTCATAGATGTAAAGGAGGTAGTGCGTATCTGTCCGGGCATACTGCACCATCTCCTCTGGCAAGGGGCTACAGAGCCAAGTTATAGAACAATTTTTTACTCCACCTACCCCAAGTCAGTAATAATTCCACTGTGTTACAAATATCCGTAAACATGTCAGATTTCTATGAACAAAAGTGATACAATTAAGCATCAAATGGCTGTCAGCTCCATACCGAATTCTCCAGTCGGCCAGCTGGTAGCGTTTGTCCGAGTCCACATTACAGAAGTGTTTGAGTAGGTGGTCGAGGGAATGTCTGGCCAGATTCAGTGCTCTGCTGGCCTGATGGGTGTCAAAAAGGTTGACGACATATAGGCCGAAGTCCCTTTGGAGCCACTCCATGTCAGAGTCAGCACCATGAAACACCTGAAAACCGGTAGGAAAGCACATCCAATTTTCAACATTTTAAAATTCATTCATTCATCTTCTACTGCTTATCTGTTTCGCAATCATGGAGGTGCTGGAGCCGATCTCAGATCACACCGAGCGAGGGCGAGGTACAACCTGGACAGGTCACCAGTCAATCACAGGGCCAACACACAGAGACCAACAACCACTCACACTCAGACCTACGGACAATTTAGAGTCACCAATTAACCCAAACACAATGTCTTTGGACGGTGGGAGGAAACCCACACAGGCACGGGGAGAACATGCAAACTCTGCACAGAAAGGCCCCAGGCCGGGAACTGAAGCCACAACCTTATTGTTGTGAGACAACAGTACTAACCACTATGCCGCTGTGCTGCCCACATTTTAAAATACTGCATCAAAAATATATAAAAAAATTGGGTGCACACCATGTGACATTTTGTGATTTGGCTTATTTTCACAGCATCTTTCTGCAGATCAATCCCACGCATCACATTTTTTCACAGGTGTCCTACATTGTGTGAGTCATGGTTCCCACGCACGGCAGGACACGAGCCAACTTTAAGAAACATAGGGCTCTGAGCCAGACCAAAGAAATTCACTCAGTGGTGCCATTCAGTTTCAACAAACCAAGGTTTTCTTTTCCATGTTCCTAATCTAATAGAGATTATTAAAATGTTCTGATGGGAGCATTTTGTATGGCAGTCAGTTATTACGGCTGCTAAAAAACAAAAAAACAAAACAAAACAAACAAACAAAAAAAAAATTCCTGTGGGGCCATTTTTGTACCAATCTTCATTGCGATGTGGGAATCCTAAGACACAGCTAGATAGGGCTGTGTAATTGGACTCAACAACACAATATAAAGTGGTAAGGCAACCTGACTTGCTTCTTTTAATATATATTCAGAGTTTAATTATCGAATTAATAAACAAAAGCAAACAGCTCCACTAACTGTTCACTGCGTTGTGAAATTCCTTGTGCACACATCTACTGCATTTCTATTAAGTCCAGTAGTTGAAATGTTACTTTAACGCTCATCTTAATATTCAAGTTAAAGTTTGGATCCTCTGTCATTCTGTTGTAAAGCTAACAGAGATGCCTTGTCCTAAGACATGTCATACACAAATGTCAGAGCAGGAGCAGCATTGTTGGCAAAAACTGTACAATAAAAATTAACAACCACACAGACTGCAAAGTTGCCCATTTTAAACCCCCCCCCCCAAAAAAAAAATAAAAAATAAAAAAATCAAAACCCAATGACACATGCAAACTCATCTTTATGGAACACTTCCTACCTTGAGAATAGCTGGGTCAGTGAATGACTCGTTCAGGATGTACATCTCGCTGCGGAGCTCTAAGGTGTCGATGATGAAGTCCTCCTTTCTGGTGGAGATCTGCATCAGACAGGTGATGCCGAGGAAACTCCGGTAGGAATGATGCTGCGACAGAGGAGAGGGTATTAACAATTTAACTTGAACAACCATCAACTTTACAGCAACCCAAGAAAACAGCTTTAAACTTTACCAAAAGTGCATGAGCTGTATTATCAGTCTCTATAACATAAATGACCTTTGTACCTCAAGGTCCACTGCAAATTCAGATAAACCACACAGCTTCTCATTCAGAGCTACCAGGTCCTCCAGAGAATCAATGAAGGTGCACTTGGTCTCTGCCATTGGCTTGTACATCTAAAAATAATCCACACATGACAGATCAGAAGAAGCCTAATGAACAGAGAGACGATCATAATGAGGGATCACTATAACTTGCCTGTGGCTCTGCTTTAGACAGAAGGCGCTCTGGTACTGTGAGATGATCCAGTTCATATTGGTATGGGTGTGCAAACCTACGTGGGTCAAAAATATTAATTTTAGATAGATAATAAGAAATAAGAGAAAATGATAATAAAACACAACAGACAAGGCTTACATGTCTTCAACATGTTCCTGAATTCTCTGCTGGTGAATGAAGTCAGCCAGGGCAGCTGGGACATCAGGGTCCTCAGGTCTCACTTTGTGTATTTGTTTGTTTGTAAAATCTATGATTGGAGAGCAAGGGATTTTTACAGCTCTTTCAGATTCAAATTAACACTGCAGGAAAAATAAAAGAAAGAAGGCCGCGGTTTCAGTTCTTGGGCCTGGAGCTTTTCTATGTGAAGTTTGCATGGGTTTCCTCCCACTGTCCAAAGATGTCATGTTTGGGTTAATTGGTGACTCTAAATTGTCCGTAGGTCAGAGTATGAGTGTGAGTGGTTGTTGGTCTTGTTGGACTGGTGACCTGTCCAGGTTGTACCCTTGCCCCATGTGAGCTGGGATTGGCTCCAGCAAGCCCCATGACCCGGAAACAGATAAGCAGTAGAAGATGGATGAATGAATGAATTTTCAATTTCAGTAAGTTGTCGATTGGTCTCAGTTGAATGTGCGGTATAAGGATAAGTGGTAGCAGATGAATGAATGGATGCATGAAAAATAAAAGCTTGGAGGAAAATAAGAGAAAGAAGGATATCTTACAGGAAGGAAGAGGTTTTGTTGCATTGGGCTTGATGAAGATCTTGGGAACAAATGGCGTGTTGCTGTTGTCAACTTTTTCCTTGAATTTCAGCTGAGGCCTTGTAACGTTCTTGGCGTGGAGCAGTCGGAACGTCTCAGAGTGTCTGCCAGAGCCTGAGCCCTTATAGATAAAATCTTTTGTTACTGAAAGGTCTGAAGCACCAGTATGAATATAGAGAGGTCAGGATAACAAAAATTTGGAAGTTACTATTGCATGATTATAAAAATGCTAGTTAGATTTCAGGTCTTTAAGCTGCGTAGATATGTATGAAATGTTCCATTCTTTCATTTGAAATGTTCTATGAAACCAACTTTTAGTTTTCCATAGCTCGTTCTTGATAACGTGTGTCAATTCACAAAAATGTGAGCTGACCTGTTGCTGCAGCCTTGCCACATACTGTTATTGTTATCAAGGCTGCTCTCCTTTTATTCCTCCCTTTCTATAGTGAATTTGTTGCTTCCTGAGAAAGAATTCACAGTTCCAGTACCTACAACACGCATGATAGCTATGTTACTGTAGAAACAGTTTCCAGATTTCAGTAACAACCTGGTACCCCAGAATCAGTTCTTGTGACACCCCTATATCAATATTTTGCACTTCTTTAAATAATCGAGAAAGTGAACATGCTACTGATGTAACTGCTTGATTGCCAGAGCTGGCAAATAATGTTTCAGGTTAAACAGAGCCCAAAACAGAGACTGGGATATGCAGCAAAGGAGCTAAGAGGTTAATTAGCCAACCTTGCGATTCCAGCTGGAAACAACAATCTTGGGGGGCTGAAACCCTGCAGGCATAACAGGCTGTTGGCTTCTGTTCACCCCATCAGCTTCATCAAGAAGAATCCCCTGGAAATCAGATACAAGAGCTTGGTTGGTGTACAGAGACTTTTCCATGGCAAAATTTAGACAACACCAAAAGTGCAGATCATACCGCTCTTTCAAGGATGACATCATTCGAGTCCACAACCAAGTCAAATCTCTCTTCCAGCCCTGTCAGCTTGCTGCGATCCCTCAAATGTGATCTGCAGCCATGGTGCTGCATTATCTGACTCATACTAATGGGGAAAACAAATGAATTATTTTTACTGAAAACCAGCACATTGCAGTTTGCTCGACAAACACTTGTTTGCGTGCGTATGTTGCCCAGCCAGAGTGCTTCGAGACAAAGGGGTGATTTAAGGTGTCTGACAGAGGTAACCAGGAAATATAAAGCAAAGGATTTAAAGGTTGCAAAAGAAGACTGTTAGTTGATTGGCCCAAAATGTTATAATGACTGATTCCACAATTTTTTAAGTCGAGGCACATTACAACAGCACAACCCACTTGTCACAGCGAATGACATGGAAGATGAGAGTAAAAGTATTGTGGCCTCCTTCAGCGACATGGGGTCATGAAGCAAACGGTGGAGCCAGTGTTGGCTGACAGATGGAAGTCTGACTGAGCTGAAATTCACAGTAGCTGCAGCAGATCACACTCACCAGTGCAGTAGTTTATCTCCTTGACTCTCACAGAACCCCTGGAAGCCTGGGAAGCTGCGGTAGAAGTCATACTCATCGCCAGCTTGAGGCAAACTGGCGGATGCTTTGGTGGCAGATAATACAGCACCCAATCCATACTGTGGAGAGAAATGGGGGGGGGGTGAGGGTTAGTCAGGTGCCAAGTCAAGTGTTTTGACTCCTTTTTGAGTCCAGCCTGTTTCAGAGCAAGTCTATCTGCTTTCATCTTCACCATGTCTCTCACTTCTTTTTAAATGTAGCATTTTCTCTACTCCAGTTATTTTCTTTTATGCACTAAGTGTTTGTTTTTGTTTTATTACCTTTAATCATTTTTTAAATGCTCTCATTCGTTTAATTTTCCGTATGTATGGATTTTAATTACTTCGTAAAACACTTTGTAATCCATGTGGTTTGGAAGGGTCTATATAAAATTTGCTTGCTTAATGGGATCAATATGACCAAAAACAAAGGACAACTCAAAGTTCACGGCAGGACATGTAATGGTAAGAGCCTGCAGATATATCTGAAGGCGACAGCTCCTCATATTTAGATAGAGATCAGCTCCCTCCTTTTAAAGGCCATCACTGCAGCTAGCTAGATTAAACCACGTTGAGTTTAGGGACAATAGGTTTAAAGTGAGAGATGACTTCTACACATTGGTCTGATATGATAGTTTACTTTTAGTCCCACTTGAAATAAACATTTAGCCCATTTAGATGTTTTAGAGCTAACTATTTCACCAAAGAGGGCCAACTGTGGAGCGTTAGCTTGGCATGCAATGAGCTGTGACTGTGTTTACAGTCAGCTGTTGTTTTTTAAACGCAGGTAACTTTTCCTGGGACTCTCACTCGGAGACAACCAGCTCATCCACGTTGTCAGCCGGACACCGACTGTTAACACAAACACACCGCATCCACTTTAGTGGTTGTTGTTATTTTTTTTATTTTTTTTTTGGCTCACTTTCACGAAGGCGTCCACGTCTTTAAAGCCCGGGCACAGGTCGGTGTCTTCCCCGTCGTTGGTGTCTGAAGAGCCGCCTTGAGGCCCGCTGTTTGTGGGGACATTGGTCGCGGGAGAGGCCATCGTTTCAGTCCGACTGTGTGTACATGTGAGCCGCAGGAAGCAGCCTCTTTCCTCGGTGTTGGCTGCGGGGCGGACGGTCAGGAGGCCACAGCGCCGCCCGGCGGCCCGGAGCGGTACTCCCTGTCGCTTATTGATCAGTCCTGTTGGAAATATCGCTGCGTGATCGCATGTGAAAATGAGTGAATATGCAGCTGAACGCGCTGCTGACATGTCTAACTTCAACCTAAGCAGCCTGGGCTGTTTTAGGTTCACCCTCCATGACTGTTGTGTTGACAGGGATGAGTTTGTGATGTCCTGCTGATGGATGTTGTGTTTCCTCCGGTGCGGGGCGAGGCTCAGCCTGTCAGTGCACCCATTCATTGCGGTGACACTGCAGACAGCCTCCTCCGTGTTGCCTCACCCATCCTGCCCTGACAAAAGGCATTGCACCGGGGTGCTGCAACCATCAGGGGGCAGTAGAGACATTTGTGAGCTGCAGGATCAAGGCTGGAGCCTTTGAACTGTGTTGGGTATGTATGGAGGAAGGCATGTCTTGGCCAATACCTCTGTAAGAACTATCTGAACCACACCTGAATGGGTTCAGGTGTGGTTCAGATAGTAACCTTTTGGTGTTTGAGCCATAGAGGTGATAGGTGGGTCTGCTAATTCAAACACAACTGCCTTTACTTTGGTGTCACATGTAGAAGTTAGAGAGGGCTGTTGAGATCCACTGGTCAATAACATGTGAAGAGGCACTGCTGAAGTATTGACACACCAGCTCATTATGGATGATCTGCGGTGTGTAGGGAGAAACCTCTCTTTTCCTCACTTCCCTTTCCTATTGATCTCTTCACAGGGTCCTCTTCCTCTTATTATCTTAAAAGCATCACTGCAACACTGGCTCAATCAATATTTCACAGTAGCTTTCCATGTTATTCCTCTGTTTTGGGGGGGGGTATCAGAAATTCAGCAGATATGAGCTGAAATAATCCAAGGAAAGAATAATCCAAGTTCAAAACCAACTGTGTGATGTGTTAGTCTGACGCTGTCTTCTTTCAGGTATTTTAGCATTCAAAACCTTAGAATCTCTCTCATGAAAGTCCTTATTATAAAACAATTATAATATGCAACCCTAGCCTTTGTGAATGCATTCTTTATCCACTCAATAGGACATTACTGTTGCCGTTTGAGCTCATTTATATGATTTTTGAAAAATATTATGCATTTTATGGCTTTGATGATGCCCCAAGGCACCACTCAAAACCCTCCTGCAGTAGAAGACACTAAAAACTGCTGATGCCGAAAATGACACATAATTAAAAAAAAAAAGAAAAGAATCCAAGACAAAAATCCTTAGTGAATTGTTTTTATTAACTCCCTCATTTTAGAAAACACAAATGCACCAAACGATATCATACATGCACAGCTTCAGCATATCAAGATCAGCTGATGTCTTTTCAATGTGAAAACGACTATGCCTCGATCTCATGGAGATCACCTGGACATCAAAATACTGAGGAGTCACGACAGAAAGGCCAAGCATTGTCACCCAGAGCTGTAATTTTATCTTTTTGATGATCTGTATGGAATTAAAAATTTTGTGCACTAGTTTTTTTTATTATTATTATTTTTCATCAATTCTGTATATTCTGATTCTGAAAGTAGAAAGAAAATTGTAAAGTCTCATTGGTATAAAAAGGCAAACTGTGCACCGACTGACTACCTTGTAACAGGCAGCATCACTGCACCAAAAGGCTGCGTGTGAGCAGATTCTGGGTTTGAATTGGAAGTAGGAAACCATGATTTGGTCTCCAAATTGGGGGCTCTTAATTGTTATGTTAAAACAACACTTGACCTTTGTGCAGAATTTTTGGAAGAAAAATAATGATTCAAACAATCAGGAACCATAGCAAACATTAAAAAAGAGAGAAAATCAAATTTAAAACATCTCCACAGTACTGATACGTTACAAAACAAAGAGGTTGGCGATGCTTCCCAAGTGTTTTTTTTTTTTCTTTTTTCAGTTTATATATAATCAATAAATCTGGAAAGATGCATTTCCTGTTCCCGTGAAACACCTGTTAGCTTAACAATGACATTCTGTAATGAAAGAATGGATACAGATTAACCACACATAAAGCCACAAAAACAAAACAGGATCGAAAGACTGTTTTCAGAAAGATATTAACACTCATCGGGGGAAGAAAACCTTTTGTCTTCACATTTAATACAAATTTGATCTTTCAAGGTACACCTGACCTGGCCTTGGATTCTGGAGCTTTTTTCCCCACTTGCTCCTTTGCACTTGAAGTCTTTTGAAATTTGATAGAAAAAAAAAAAAAAGACATTTCACCTTCCAATAGTGACCTTGTATTACTCTATTTGAATGTCCCCAAAGCTACAGTTGCTCAAATCCCTGAATCATGGCTAAGTGTGTAAAAAAAAATGAGAAAGAAAAAAACTTTATTTTTTAGCTGAATGATCATTTTTAAAATACTTTCCCATGACACTCTGGGGAAATGTAATAACCATGCTCAGAAACACACACACAGGCGCACACACTAGAATATTTCTCCTTTCATCTTGATGGGATTGTCCTGATTTACTCCTCCCTAAATCCTGACATATTAGTCTTGTGTGGGTGTCATTAGTACCATCACTCCAGTTCCTTTTCCCATACAAGCCCCTCAGGCCTGCTCTAATTTATTACGATGGTTTAATGTCTTAAATCAGGGCACAAGTCAGGCTTTCCATTCGTCAAGTATGTTGAATAGAGCTTTGTGTTCTGTGGTGACAAATTTCTCATCTATTTGCTCCAGCCATTTTAAAGCATTTGAAAGCCAGGATGAAGCAGGTCTGAATACCTGAGCAGTGGGGTTACACTGAGCTATAGAAATGAAAAAATGACAACACATACCACATAAAAAAGGCCAATAACAACCGACAACAAAGAACAGAATCACAAAGTGTTGAAACACAGCTGAACATACATTTTGCCAAGTAACGCCTAAGCTGGTGACTAGATTTCAATATTCAGACTGGCACAATTGGCAGCATTTTAAACCTCTTGTTTCGACTGCAGTGGCTGATGATACACGTTGACTGGCGTTAGCTGTGTGCTGCCCAGATGGATGCAGTCTAAGGCTGCAACTGATGATTATATCCATTATTGATGCATCAGACAGTTGTATTTCCTTTTTATAGATCAGTCTCTAAAATGCCACAAAATAGTGAAAACTGTGCATCAGTATTTCCCAGTGCCCAAGATGGAGTTTTCAAATTTCTTATTTAGTTTCACTCACTGACTGTATACAAAGGTGGAAGACACAACAGCTCCACAAAAGCAAAGCCCCAACGTTTCAAGCATCCTCAGGTGACTGAATACAGTATATGTCTTTAATGCCTGCCTGCCTGCCTGCCTGCCTGCCTGCTTCCACATCATCATCATCATCATCATCAGATGATACAAGAGCCAAACCAAAAAAAAAAATGGAACTACTCGTTGAACAGATTATTTGTCTTTGTAAATAGCTCATATCATGATGATGCATGTTCAATTGGCCATATTTCCTCAAAATTAGTTTAGAATTAGTAATTTGATACTATAAAAAGGGGTATGATGTAATGATTGACACTTGTGATATAATTTAATGTAATATTGTGACACAATTACAATAGATTACAATAGATTTTTGTGGGGTGCAGTGGTTAGCACTGTGTCACTGAATGTCAGCTAAGACTGGCTGCAACATTGTCGTGGATGGGTAAATGCTATAGATAATGGATGGATGGATGATTCTTACGGGTGTATGGAAAAGACCTCATTGCCAAAGAAGGTCGCCAGTGCAAAATGGTTTCACAAGTATCCGGATAGTTTGGCTTCATATTTGCCAAGTAGGAGGGGGTGGAGATGTGTCATCCATCTTCATATATCCATGGGTTCGACCACAAGTCCAAAACCTTCAATCTGAATATTTCATTTGACTATATACCATGACCACCGGGGGGTCTGGAGTCTGATTTCCTGGCAGGTCTTGCATCATGCCTCATAAACATGACAGTCAAACATTACTGTTCACCATTATAAATGAATGCACCTTTGTTGGACTGGTCGGGAAAAATAATGTAAACTCTTTGTCCTTTTAAAGTATACTCAATAGTCTCAATCAGGAAAATTAGAATTGTGTGTTGGCTCATAATTGCTTCAGCTGACAACCACAGTCAGATGACTCAAGTAATGAACTTCACTTTCATGATAAACCTTTACACCTAATATAATTTCAGAGCATACGATTGAAAACTCTAGATTAAATTACTAACTGGATCCTGGGGTGAGATAACCCCCCCCCCAAAAAAAAAAAAAAAAAAAAAAAACTAAACAAAACAAAACAAAACAGAATGAAACCATACATTAAAAGTTGAAATTGCTTCTCCCTTTTCTTGAATTTTCTTTTATTTTTATTCTAACTTTGCCATTTATTTGCATTGAGTGAAATGACTCTTTAAAGGAATGGTTCAACATTTTGGAAAATGTGCTTATTCGCTTGCCTGCTGAGAGTTAGACAAGAAAATCAATACCACTCTCATGTCTCTGCATAAACTATGGAGCCAACCATCCCACAAGCAATTCTGATGAAGTATGCTGGCCCCTTATTGATTCAACAAACAAAAGATACGGAGTGTTAATTAGACAGCTTCATATGTGCTGGTAAGTGTATTTGGGAACATTGCACAAAGTCAGCCTTTATGCTAAGATAATCATCTCCATAGTTATCGAGGAGCTGCACACATGTGAGAGTGGCATTGATTGTCTCATATAACCCGAAATGTGATTTTATAGTGAGCATTTCCATTCTGCTATAGCCTGATATTACATGATGTGAATTAGGATGTGGTTTCACTTCATGTTATAGAAGATCTTGACTCAGGCAACACTTAGTCCAGCACTGTGCAAAGTAACCTCTCCTATACAATCAGCTGTTTGTTCCTTAACCACAACAGCATTCTAAGATACAGATGATTACTGTGTGCTTCATAATATTCAAAGTAATCCTTTGACAACACAAAAGTGAGAAAAAAAACTGTTATAAAAGCCAGCGGTGACATACATTATGGCATTTTTTGGGAAAGTGGCCATGGTATATAGTGGGATAATACCCTATGTGGGGGCAGATAGCTGAGACATGCACCTTGCTGGGTTTTATATGCTTTGATGACATAGAACACATAGAAAAGAAGCAAATCCTTCATTTGAGAAGCTGGAAGCAGTGACTGTTTGGCATGTGTCCTTGATGAACGACTTAAATGATTATACTCTTGGTTATGCTCTGTTGATTGTTTCAGCACTATTGTTGAAGGAAATAGACTGACTGCTATATACCTCTCCCTCTAATGCTGTATACGGGCAAATGTAATCTTTGTAAATGCAGCGTAAAGTCCAATCCATCAATCAGCAGGCTATCACAATAACCGGTCTGAGGCTTTAAAACCCTCAGGAGCCCTCGTGGTACACTCAGCTTTCCACAATCAAATGATAGAAGGTAAATGGCTAACACTGGCACCACAGGCTGTTTTATGAGTTTCATCTGGGGCACATTCACTTATAATGGAGCACGTAAAGATGAGGATGGCTGCAGTATGTCCTGAAACACTAACTATTATTGGCTAGAGTCAATAAGTGGCGCCGTCACAAGAATCTCCGAAGGCACGGGCGAACAAACATGTTTCTGCTCACCAATTCAGATGCAGAGGAAAACAGAAAATATTAAAAAATACAAAATACAACTTCTCATCATGGCCCTCAGCAAAGATCACACCGAGAGCTTCAACAACAATAAACTGAGGAGTAAGATGCCGAGGAAAGCATGTAGCTATCTTAGCAATAACGACAAGAAGGCTGATACTACTTTGGCACATGAATGGAAGTAAGGCATCTGTATCATTCTAGTTAAAAGAGTTAAAATGGAGCATTGTTTCCAACCAGCGAAAATGTCAAAACAGACCGATGGAAGCGGGGGGGGGGGGGGCCTCAAGCATTTACTGTCTAGCAAGTATCTGACAGCACATTCCATTCTTGCACTGCTTCACCCCTGCAATCTAACACTGCAAAATAATGTGGTGTCACCTCCAAAAGGAGAGAAAAAAACATTCACAAATGAAAGAAAAAAACAAAATAGCAATACCGAATGTCGAAAAAGAGCTTGAGTTCTGTCACTGTGTCACGATGTTGACCTGAATGTTGATATTGCAATGGCGAGGAGCAGGGAAAGGGGCAAGATGTCCACACTCAAGGCTCTTGAGCCACGGGCACTCATACCTGTAACACAACACAACACAACAAAGCAAAGCTTGACAAACTGATGTTAAAACCTGCTGGAGGAAAGTATCATTGCAGGCAACATTTCCGTCTGAAATAGACATGTTAAAATTTCAGCCCCCCATTACCTGTGTATACAAGTTAAAACATATTTTTTTTTTTAATAAGATAAGCCCACTTGTGTTTCATCGGGGCATTTAAAACAAATTTCAGCTCCAGCCTGTCACTGCAATTCTAAGTAAAAAATGTGTTAAAGGAGCTAGATGTAAAGCGACCAGAAGTGTAATGCAATTTGCTCTGATCATTAGTTTCTCATGTATGATTTAAATTAGTCAATTAGCTCTTTAGAGATCACTGGCTGCTTTCCTGTAATGACATAATATTCAAATTTCCTTCATAAACCATAAATATATATATATTTTACTCATGCAAAATAAACCATTGAAAACACTTCTGATATTTTTACAACTAGTGTTGTAACACAGCACACTCTTTTGCCCTTCTAGTGTGTTTTGCACACTTACTTCTGTTTGCAATCTCCAAAGAATCTCTTGGAAGAAATGGAGCTTATTTTTCAAATTAAATATCTCAAAGAAAAGAATGCAATGGATTCTACCTCTCTCAACTGCAGTTTTCAGCAATTCAACAGAATATCAACAATGCAAATTAGCATTTAGAGCAGAAGAAGAGCATCTCCCCAACGCCTGCCAGTGTCCCATAGGACAGTAATAGCATCTAGTAAAAGTGGAAGTCAACCTCTGCAACAAAGATGGATTGTGCTGCATATTTGAGTAAAATATTTCAGGGCTGGAAGAGCTCAACAGGAGTGCCTAGGGATGCAAGTAATGTCAACAAAGGACGAAATGTCCCTGTCAGGTTTCAAAAGTGTTAAGTGACTTCATTCACAAGAGTGAGGGAATAATGAAAAGCCACATCCTCTGAAAGATTGAGGTCCTTGTGATTCTTTGTCAAATTTTGCCACTCTTCTCTGTTTCTCTGGAACACAGTGGCATCGTGTTTCATGGCATATATTCCTCTGCTGCAGCTGGAGACAGGAAACCTTGATATAACTTCTTTTGTATTCCTGAGAGGACTGAAACATGCAGTAATTGCATCTTTTTTTCCCTGAAAGTACAACATAACATTTCTATTTTTAAGCACATAACAACTGGACGCTGATACATGCACAGCAGTATGCTTACTTTGTTGATGGATTCGTATGGGATCTGATGCTGGGCCCAGTCCTCCCTCACTCAGTGTTTGAATGTGGATGATGTAGTCATCATCGTCCTCAGAGAGGGTCAGCTCTGCTGTTGAATTGGTTGTTGTGAGTGTGTTTACCTCTTTGTGTCTCTGTCTCCTGTATGACAACTAAGGGGAGGGATGAGGAGGGTAGACACATTGTAAATATGTATCCCTAGAGCCTGACAGCTTAGAGTGAGCCACCGCACAGGTAGGGCCCATGCTTTCGCTGACTCTGGTGCTGAATATGCTACTCTGAAGCACTGAGAGAGAGAAAAAAACTCACTTGATAGCCTGTAACTTCAGACTCTGATTCCATCGCCACCACAGGTTCCCAGGAAAGAGACAGCTGAGAGCCAATTAAGTTCCATTCAACATTGAGTGGAGGTTGGGCTGGTGCTGAACAATGCAAGAATAATTCATTTCTAAATGTCAGCACAAGAACATGTTACACATCATTTCACAGGAATTATAATATTTCTCTTAAGAGATAATACAACTTCAAAATAAATACATTAAACAATAAAAATAATAATAATAATTAGAAGAAGAAGAAGACTGTCGACATCCATATGACATCAGTGATATGAGAACTCAACACATATTAGCTTTCTCTGGCAAAAGAAGAGAAAGCTCACCTCACTTCACTTCAAAAACTTGATTCAAACCATCTGTTTCCACTTCTGTATTTTAATCAGTGCATACACAATCAGACTGCTTGGCAGCAGGGTGTTAGCAGTGCCAAAACTTACGTGGCTTTTTTGTGGTAACATTGATTGTGGGGAGAAAGGGGCCGGTTCCCGCTGTGTTGAAGGCGCTGACTGTTAGGAAATACTGTGTGGTTCCTGCTAGGCCGCTGACTGTCACTGAGGTTTGGTTACCAGGCACCCTGACCTTCCCCATGGTCTCTGGTTTGGTGTCATCCTCCCAGTAAGCCACCTGTTTGACAGAGAGATCAAAATGCTTACAAGTTTTTTCTATCACATGCAGTATTCACACGTGAAATGTGGTAATTATTGCTTCTGGATGCCTCGTCTATAGAGCGATCATTGTTTGATCTTAACTGTTCAATACATTACAGTACAATATCCAGTTGGAAAGTTTAAAGCATGAATGCACTTTTACAACTCTTGTGAATATTTCACTATTGTTCAGGTATCAGAATAGAAGGGCAAACTAATTCCTTTTGCTTAATCAATAAATCATTAAAAGAATAAAAAAAGTAAGGTTCTATTAGTTTCCCAGAGCCCAAAGTGATGACTTTGTTCAATCGACAGTCAAAAACCTGAATGTATCAATGTAAGACTGACACAAAACACAAAAGCTTTAAATTATCACATTCAAGGAGCCAGACAGTTTAGCCTTTCTACTTGATGACTGGCTGATGGCAGCTGATCAATTATTAAAATGAACAACCAAGATTTTATATCACTTTACTGGTGGACTCATTGTGCAATCACGTTACAATACATGTCTACAGCAGAATGTGATGGAATCTGCATTTAATTTTATATATTTATACTACAGTTTCATCATCTTCTCTTATGTTGTTATTAATCACTGTTTGCTGATGTTGATGAAGTTGGAGGTAGCTCAGACATAAAAAAAAAAGCACTAAGGGTTTCTTTCCCAGATGGAAATATTAAAAGATCTTTGACTTTACTCAGCAAAAGAATAACAACAGCATTTTACACCAAAGGCCTTTGATCACCCTGATTATTCAGTGGGAAGCACACATGAAGCAATCATGCCGTCCCAGTTTTTGAAGGCTGGAGGGAATGCAATCAGCTGTTCTGGGTATAAAATGTAATAAGTCAACTTCTATTTTATCTAGTGAGAACAAGGGCAAGACCAAAGATCGACCCTCAAATGTGCTGCAATGTTACTAAACAGTCTTTGTTGTGGTGCTATGCCTCAGGTACTGCAGCACAGGCCATCGTGATATCCCATTAATGTGGACAGACAATTTTCTTTTGTTCTCTTGACAACTCCCTGACATGTATTCTGTCATGCCACTACAAAAGGACTATAATTTTGGCTACACCATTTGCCTATCTGAAACAGCCATTTCCATGGCAACACAAAGTTTGGAAGTGACGGCTTCCGAGTTACAGCAGGGGTGACAAGCATGAGAACTGTGTTGTGTGTGATTTCTATTTCCATTTAAAAGAGGGAAAGTGTACCTCATAGCCCAGAACCCTTTCAGGAGTGAAGGAGAGAGCCTGCCAATTCACCTCAATCTCAGAGGCTGAGACACTTCTGGCCCAAACTCCTGCTGGCATCCCACTTGGCTCTGAAAACAGACAACAGGAGACTGAGCTCTGCTGCCTGCCTCCAACAGCACAGAGACAAGCAGAACAAATCTCTTCAAATTTTATACTTATAACTGTGCGGCATTCCTGTTGATCTCTACTTGGGTGAATCATCACAAACAGGTGCTGCTGGTAAATAGACCAACACTTCACTGCAGGCTGACCCCCCTCTCAGCATGTTGAGAGGAAGCATAGATCTAAATGCCAACAGGGTTTCACTTTCTCATATCCAACCAAAAGAGAGGGGACTTTTGCAGGTAATCAGCCTATCCTTACATTAATGTACTGCACCCCCCTTAGTTTTTACCCCTATTCCACAAGAAGAGATTTAGTTTTTATTATTTATGTTCTCGCGGGTGTCTTTACTTATTAAACGCTTTCATCCCAGGAGAAGCAGTAAAAATCACTTTCATGATCTTTGTGCTTTTGAACAAAGGGAAAAAAAGCATTAATCCCACTCATGTTTTTTGCCGTACCTATCTCTGCAGAGTAGATGGTGACCATGGGACTGAACGGACCCTGCCCTTTGCTGTTGTAAGTGCCAACCTTGACGTGGAACGGAGAGAAGGGCGCAATGCTTTCGTTACGGTACACATAGCGTGATGCACCGGGCGCAGAGGTGGCAACGTGGGTCCAGCTTACTTCCCCAAAGGCGCGGAAAGCAATGATGTAACCAAAGCTCTCACCATTCTGTAGTTCTTCGGGGACAGGCTGAGAGTGAAACACAAAACTATAGTGATATTAAAACATATACAAACCACTCACGTTCACCCCACCACTGGGTTGACACAATCACCACCCACTCTCATGGTGCCAAAAGAAGGGCATGACCCATAAATTGCTTTTGTGACCCACCTGATGAAATGAAATGAGCAGCAAAAATATATAAAAAAACCCAAGCTCATTACAAGAGTGTATGCTTAGCTTTTAAAGTGAAAAGTTATTCCTGAATTGAATGAAATAAGAAATAAGAAAATTCCTATATATATATATATATATATATATTATATTTTTTTATTTTTTATTTGGCTCAATTAATTGCTAAATTTGAGCATTGTAGATTTGCCTGAACAACAGTAATTCGCAAGATATCCAAGCCTTACTAGTGACAATAACTGTCAGTTTCAATGTTATGCTTGTGTAGACATTGCTGCCGCTTCACATGCAGACACTTTTTAAGTAAGAAATTACAAGGACTGCAGCGCCAGACTTCAACTGACCCAAAATTTATGACTCCTACAGGCCAAATAGAGCAGGAGCTTTGATTTAGTGTGAAATAGTACGCACCCGACTGTGTTTTGAAAAACAAAACACAAGTCTAACAGCAGCCACTTTGAAGAAAGAAATGGAACATAAGACTGATCACTTACCTCCCATGTGATGACCAGTTCAGATCTGCTTCCACCGCCTCCGCCCACGTCACCTGGCGCTGCATCAGGAACTACAAAACACAGACCATGTTCACACTTCCTTATAAGACACACTTTAGGACACACATTAAATTATACAAAAAAAAAAAACAAAACTATTTTAACCCATTTGCCATTTTCAATCTGGTCTGGATAAATGATTTCAGTAAAATAAGGAAGCGCATTCATGGTACCTGCGTCCTCCGTCCTGGTCTTCACAGATACAGGGCTGGGTTCTCCAACCCCAACGCTGTTCTTGGCCAAAACCCGGAACTCATACTCCACCCAAGCATTGAGGTCCACCACAGTGGCTGTCAGTGTGTTTCCACTGATTATCTCAGGAACTAGAAGACAAAAATCATACAGTGCATGCATTGGCCTGCAATAAATTACAGAAAGACAAGCACAATATTACAAATAATTATGATCATCCCTCTTCAGATGATATCATTATACAAATAAATCTGATCCATAATCCCATTACCTTTATGATTAGGAGATGAGCTTTGTTTTTTTCCAAATTGGAAACTGATAGGTCTGCCACAGCACTTCTGATGCATATAAGAAGTCAGCTCTGTGCTATCTGTTATTCTTCTGAAAATACCTGCTTGCTACTGCAAAATGATGTGAATGAGACCAGTGAGACTGAACTGAAAAAGTGAAACTGTGGGATATAAAACCAAAACAATCAGTTCAAAGATACACATGCAAAAAACAAACCTCAAGTGGAATTTGCAGAATTTGTTGATCATTGTCTTTGGGTTCATCGTAACAGCTGACCCAGTTTTAATCAAACACAGTTCTTTGATCCTTTGTTAGTATAAATACAGTGACTATAGCAGCTTTAATGTCACCTTGTTTTTTTGGTTCGTTTCTTTCTTTTTTTTTTCTTATAAATCCTATTTTATTCATTTTTTCTGATTTCTTTTCACCCTGTGGTGAAAGGTAAAAAGGACCAGCATTAGTTGAAATAAACTAATAAAAAGACTCATTACTTCACTTTCATTTCGCAGATACATTTTTTTCTTCAACCGTCATAGGAACAAGATGTCATCAAACTTGACTTGAGTGCTTTGGTTTTGATCGAGCCACATTAAAAGGTTGGTTAGGTGATTTAAACAAGATAATATAAAAGCAACAGCACTGTCATTCTGTCACAAGTCATTCTCTTGATTCAGTCCTTGTATTATTTCCTTCTCAAGAGACTTTGCTCTGTAACTCTCCCTTGACTCTGACCTCTCCACAAGAGGATTATTATTCATGAATTATCTGAATAACACCAGTTATTAACCCTGCCAGGAAGCTGACAAGGAAGAATCCAGGCTCCAAGCTATTTGATTGTAGCCAAAACACAGCAGTTTGGACAAATCAGCATCCTTTGAAGAAGGAAAAGCTGGATGATTTTTCATTGGCATTGTCTTTTACGTCCAAAATTTCATTACAAAGGCATTAAGAATCCCCTAACAAACCAGCTAGTTGTCATTCTAATTATCTCTTCAATCTTCTTGTTGTTCTGTTGTGTGGAGTTTAGCCCTTTCTACGTCACACTATATGATAAACGGATGTAGCATCAATTCTTTGTGACCATAAACAGTTTTCAACTAAACCTTTCCAGATGGTTCTGTGTAACAAACCATCTGTTGTGTTAGGGTTAATCACATGTGCTATAAGATGAACATTAATCTTCAAGAGCTGCCTACCTGTATTAACCCTCTGCCAGCCCACAGTGAAGGGAGTTCTGGTCTGGATGAGGTAATTGGTGATGGGGCTGCCATTGTCTCTGCCGGAGCTCCAGGTCAGCTGGGCCGTACTGTCTGTCACCTCTTCCACTGTCACAGAGTCTGGTGGGCTGGGAGGGCCTGGTTCAATTAGAGAAACAGATACTGTGAGGTACATTCAGAGGCACAGACGCAACTGCAGAATGTTGATTTATGTTTAAGAGTGTCCTCAAAGAGCCTTTATACCACCCCCCAAAAAAAAAAAAGTTTTAAATTTTTAAAAGAATAGTGAACAAGAAAGAAAAATATCTCTTAAAACTCTAAATTTAATAAGGTGAAAGTATGAGGACAAGGTGAAGTAATGCCCTTCACAAATATTAAAGAATAAATTTGAAATTTATCCTCAAACATTCAAATTCACTTGTAATCCCTCCATTTTGAGGTCCTTGTGGTATGTGATTGATGAAACAGCAGCCGTAAGAAGACACAGGGAGTTAAATTAAAAGGTAAAAGATGAAAAAGGCCTTCATGACCCCAAAGAAAACCAGACTTTTATCATTTATTTTCATTATCCCACCAATTAGGCAGTGTGATGTTTTACTTTAGCCTCATCCACAGTTTCCTGTTCTAATGAATGTGTCAGCTCATCAGAAATAATAGACCACAAGAGAGCTCTGAGACAGACCGCAGAATAATAATGCTCTCAGCTCTGCTCACACTCCTTACTGCCTCTGAAGAGGTTTCTAATCTGAATAAAATTATTCTCATTATTAATAAACATGGAAACATTGTAAAAACTGATTTTGTATATAGAGGTCATGCAGTAAATATCTGTCACAGAATATATAAATGTTATACGAGGAGCACAATGAACACATGGCTGCTTAGCTACAGCTTTTGTTTACAGAGGGCTTCAATATACTGCCCACTTACATTTGGACTTAAAGCCCTGGCTTTAGAGATATTGATCTCTGTAAAAGTCATTAGCCGCTCTTGATGATTAAAAAAAAAAAACAAAAAACAAACAAAAAAAAAAAACTTTAATACACTGGCCCCATTAATACATATTAATGGAGCACACAATCATGGATCAATTCCTTATCCTCTTAATTATGTTTCATTGGCTAAGGCAAGAGGGTGCAGTGAGTGTCTAGAGGGTGTTCAAATAATGTGTTATTAATATGGACAGACTGAGCGTTTATTGTTCTGTGAAATTAAAGCTTCTTTAATATGCAATCAAATTTTTTAGAGTGAAACTTAATAACACTAAGTTACAAAAGTGACAAATTTTTAATCATGAAACATAGTGGTTCCATAGTGGTTGTGTTGCCCTATGGGCCGTCTTCCAGGTGGATGATCATGATGCAATTATCAAAGGAGCATGAGTGCTCATCAAGTGGTTTGAATGCTTAGGACCATTATGTTTTCGTATCACGTGGCCTTCTCCCATCCAGCACCCAGTGGAGTGTTTGTGAGACACTACGGAGTGACATCCAAAACACTTTCCACTGCTTTAGTTAAAAAAAACAAACAAACAAACAAACAAACAAGAACCCAGATTGATCACTCAAGAGTCTTTGTGTCAAGAGTGATTATGATTGACCTTCAGTGCTGCAGATGAGAGGAGCTTAACAGGATCAGAAATAGCAGCCAGCAGAGCGACTGAGCTACCGCCAGTAGTTAATATTACATGATTGCAATAATGTGTCCACTGCCAATAACAATAGTTGCTTTTGGCGGGACTGTAATCTTATATGTTGTGCAATCAGAGTCATTCCAGCTTCATGCTGACCTTGTCACTTTCACAGCCACATGATTCCTGCGTAAAATTGCATTTTTGACCAAAGGTAAATTCCAGCTGAAATAAATAAAAAAAATAAATATATATATATTTGTGTGTGTGTGTGTGTATGTGTGTGTGTGTGTGTGTGTATCTGGATGGAAATTTGTGGCACTACCCACTTTGAAAAATTACATTTTAAAATAATTCAAGAGCAACATCTCTTTCCAGATTCACTGTCACTATTTCTTCGACTAATCCACACGACACAGGACAGCTGGTAGGAAGTAGTTCAGATGAAAACAGCATGTTCTGTCAGATATCCAGCTGGGGATATGGGCACTTTTTTCTCAAAAGATGTGTGACTACCAGTGGCAAAGACAAACTGTGTTTTAGAACAATTTGTCCTTAACTTCAATACATAAAAGAGGACATTATTTTGTAACTCCAATACATTTATTTCTTTAAGTTAATTCTGAAATAATTATTGAAAGTGTGAAGAAAATAAAAGCGATTATATTGTTGAAAAAAATTGTAAAGTTATTCAATGTTCTATTAATAAATGAGAGAAAAACAATGCTTGTTTTGCCATTTCTAATCCATGAATCCTATCAAGATGCTAATAATGAGGTTCATTATATTTTTCGAATTGTGTTTTTACTTATACTTTTATTTTATTGTGACTTAGAGATAGTAAGAACTGGCAAAGAAATGCATAACTCCATCCTGATTAACCACAAGGATTAAATTTACTGCAGGTAAACGAGAACTGCTATGTGGGGCGCTTAGTAGTGCACACTGTTTAAAAGTGTTATCCAGTGTCCTTTATAGGTCATAGGTATGGGGGGGGGGTTACAAAAAGGAGAACAACTGCCCACTTTCTAGATTGGAAATAATATATTAATTGACATGTGACCTCTAAACGACTGTTGTCGTTTAGAGGTCACAGCTGTCAGCACTTGTGATCAAGCCTTTCTTTCTCCTCCATGACTGGGTTTCTTTTCAGCTTCATGCTTTGCCACCCAACATTTGAAGCCATTCGATCCAAGAAATGAGACATCCGTGACAGCTGCCGTGAGCACAAACTGTAAATAATGCACAATCTGAGTCACAGTGAAGTTTCCCTACAGTCAATACTGGGGCAAACCATTTCTAGGGTTCTTGATATTGCTGCTACTTGCAAAACAGCCCTTTATCTGCTTAGTCCTCAGCCATTTGGAAAGGAGTGCTCATTATTAATGCCATTTGCCTAGGAGATCTTTGGCATGCCAAGCTGAATCACCGATGGGTATCCTTACAAGACAAAGATATGGATCCAACCTTTTCAAATCTTGACACCAAAATCATCCCTCACCTCATCTGACATTTCACATATTTACGTAGTGCCAATTTGCTAGGTTTTTTTGTGTATTGATCAAAGCCAGAGACACCCCTCTTCTATCTCTGCGCACAGCTTCCTAAAACATCTAGCCAAAGTAGTTGTTCATCCCACGTATCTCTGTACAACAGCGTTTCTCTAGAGCTATACATACTGCATGAGTGAGCACTGAGAGGCATCTAGACATCCAACTCTCAAATTTGTTGCAGCAACACTGAAATTTGGGGGGAAAAAAAGAAGTCATAGCTGATATTCCCTTAATTTCACACAGTGTTATCAAGTCCTCGACTCCCTAAATGCAGTAAAAACAACAAGCAGGCATCCTCTGTTTTATCTAATCAAGAGACTTCTAGTAGAAATGTGATATGAAAACTAGATTCTGGTGATATCCAAAATAATTTCCATGAGGTTGTGGGTCTCTTAGAGGTGCTGCAATCATCAACTGAAACAAAAGCTATTTGAATTGATTAAAAGCCAAAGTAAACATTAAACCCCCCAAAAGTGATCACTCCTGTTGTTTTCGCTAAAACAATTCCATATTATATCTTTGTGCACCTTTTAAAACACAGCTTTGTTTAGTATTCCTTATGGAGAAGACACAATACTGCCAGTGTTTTGTTTACCCTGGTTTAATGCATCACCCACTTTTTCTTTTTAATAGTTAAGTCTGCATTCCTAATTTCTCCTATTTTAAAAAGAGGAAGTCTTAACAACAATTCTGGCTGTGAGCTGTTTTAATTAGAGACTGTGGAGCAGAAAGTAGGTTTCCTTACCTTTTACAATCAATACTGCCACAGCTGAAAGGCTCTCCACATCCGTGTCCACCACGCAGATATATTTGCCTGCATGGTATAGCTGAATGTTCCTGATCATCAGATCTCCTGCTGTTCTCTACCAGGGAGAAAAGAAAGATTTATGTGGCATGAAAGATAACAGACCTTGTGACAAGTTATTAAAGAATGTAGTGAAGCATACATAAGGTGTGTTAGTAAATAGAGGTACCAGAAAGGATTCTGGAGTTAGTTAGCAGTGGAAAACCTGACCCGTTTTTAAAATGACATTTTGCACACATCTATGGACATCCAACCCCTTCCCCCTTGAGGTCAAAACCGTAAAAGCAACCAGTGAACCCCGCCCCGCAAAACAACAACAACAAAAAAAACCCAACTGTTTGAAAATAAGTACACTTTTTTGTCACCTGCAGCTGGGTGAGATGAGCTCAGATCAAAAGGAGCAAACTCTATCCAGCAAATATTATTATATTATTTATTATTTGTGTCTAAAAGGGCACAGGTGATTTTACTTGCATTTTGTAGCGGTCATCATCATAACCTTCAAGACGTGCTGCGAAGAACTACACAAAAATGCTATTATAACAAAACAAACAAAAAAAAAAAAAGCCCTCTAGATTCTCATCTGAGAGGACACCCGTAAGCAGCAAATGGAAAATTAGTGGTAAAATTTTTCTCCTGGCATTGGCAAGGAAGCGTGGCAGTAGAGCCAATGTGGTTTAATTATGGAAATTAAATTCCTTGAAGCAGCAAAGTTAAGTTGATAATCTCTTTAGACTGGGGACATTCTTGCATTTCTGAGGAAGGAGTCTCTTCAGATAAGAACATTGTCAGTCAAACACACACAAGAAGAATGATTAATCTCAAAGGGTGTGAGGCTGTTCTGAAAGTGTTTTGTCATTTGGGGCTCTGCCATGCTTTTATTCCTTTAAAAGACACATCTAATGATGTGTATCCCCTTTCTGTTATGAGGAGCAGAGCAGCAGGCTATGTCAAAGTGGGATTTAAAAAAACCAGCCCAAATACTAGAAAATGGATTACTTCAGAAGACTGAGTATGAGAGGAAGTGTACTCAAACAAATGACAACCTGTCACAATGGAAGTGCAAATAACACATTACCTACGTCTTGATATTTATGTAGGAGGTCTATTTTGACACAAGAGTCACCATGTTCATTCAGAGAAGTACAACTGGCAGCTTAAATGGGCTGAATGATCTATAGGCCCCTCCTTCCAAAGATTCCCACAGTTTATTAGAACTCCAAGGAGATTAGGAACACGAAAAGGATGGCATCACACCCACTCCAGCCAAATCTGTCCAAGAAATACTATAAAGTTGAACCACAAGCTGTCCTTTTGAACTGCTTGCAGAGATGAAATGTAGCAAGATGGGAAAAGGTGCCAACTGTCCATTTGCACATTCTGAAGAGGAATGACGGTGGGTCACTCACCCCACCCACTAACTCAAAGTGACCATCCCCCTTGACAATGAGCTGTCCATTGAAGGCCCAGGAGAAAGACACGTCAAGGACGGGGTCACTGGCGACCTGACATGGTAACACAATGCTCTCGCCCACAATGATCTCCATGTCCACTGGGCCTTGGATGATTCTGGTTGGATCTGCCTCAGAGGGAAAGAAAAACAAAAAACAAAAACAAAACATCATCATACTGTGAGATGAAGTCATTTCTGGTGGAGCAGTTGTCAGATACACAGACCAACCACAGTCCTTTACTGTTTTTCCTGATATAAAAGCCAAAATTTTATAGGACACATGCTGAAAGACCAGAGTATGTTCTTAATACACCAAATGAAAGCCAGCGCTGTGTTATCTAAATGAAGAAAGGTCTTGTGAAAGCCGTAGAGCAATAATGTGATAACATACAGCCTGCCACCACTAATATGGCCTAATACTCCAGGCTGACACAGCCAGAATAATCTTATGAAATCCTGATAGCAATTACAATACACTTTGGATCAGATAAAACTTCATGTAATGGGCTCCACAGTGCATCCAGAACAAAAAATGAGGGCCACTGCTTCAAAGCCAACTACAGCAATCATTTGACTAAGTCCGTTGTGCTTCAAAACAGAAGATAATGAAGCTGCTGTGATCAAATGCACAAGGTTCAGCCCCAAGGAAGAGGATTCATGCTTTCTCTTCTTACCATACACAGAAAACCAAGGAGTAGAAAAAAAATGACATGTCCGTTCTTAAGCTTATAATAATCAGTGTCCCCGTCAGGGCTTTGTATCATTGACTGCATCATGACCTTGAAAAATACTCCAGTAATTTAAAAAAAAAAAAAGGCTATGGCAGAGGCAGAAGGGAACAACAGCACTCAGCACATTAATACAAACCTACAGTATAAGAATCCTGGAGAACTATCACTCCAATGGAAAACATGCAGCTCAATACAATAACAGCATCTATAACACCTCCTCACTAATGCTTTCATTGCTTCCACTCACAGTACTTTCATTTGTTGCAGCAAATTGGTTGTTTCAGCCGCTTTGAGGAAAACAATGATCGAGTATTTTCTCAAACACTTTCCAAGAGCATTATTGCAGTAGCTGCAAAATAAAGCCGGACAAAAGAAGTCAATATAAAACTAAACTGAAAGACAAAAGATTCATTTACTGTATTCTATTTTTTCAAACTGCAGGTGAGCTCTGGTAACCAATACACATCCTCAAATAAATAAATGAAGAAAAATAACTAAAAAGTTTAATCTGACAGTATATTAAGTCAAAGGGAAAAATTTATTTTTTTCTCCACACCACTCAGGCATAGTAGCTCTCTCGTGCTATTCCATACAGAGCAATAAATTCAGCTTACTAAGTGAGGCAAACAAAGAAACATTCTGCTATTTAATACTGGAGCTCACCGGTAACAAGAAGCCTTCCTGTTGTACTCGACATGCCAAATCTATTCCGAGCGAAGCATGTGTAGCTGCCTGCATCCGACTTGCTCACGTTGGCAAGTCTAAGCGTTCCATCTGGGGAAAGTGTGATCCTGCAGGAGTGTAAAGACAAAGGCAAAAGTATCTAAAAACAAAGAAACTTTCTGTCATTTGCTGAGTTATGATTCAGGATTTGCCGTCATGTCAGTATCCATCATCATGGAGCTCAGGTGGTTTAACGGTGTGTATGTGAATATTGATCGGCTAGACAAAATGAAGACCGGGAAGAGCACAGGTGGTATTAAAAAAAAAGCCCCCTTCTCTAATATCACCTACAAACAAAGAAATAATAATGTTGATTTTTTTTTTTGTGTACACAGATGTACATTAATGTTTTGAGCAGCCATCAATCTTCTGCATCACTTGCTGGTAACGATAGAGGTAAGTCATTACCTGTCATTGGTGTGGACAGGCAGGTTTCCTTTCTTCCATAAAATGCTGGCGACAGGATAGGCCTGGGGTTTACACTCCAAAGTCACTGTACTTCCTGCTTTGGCTTTGAGCAAAGCTCTGAGGAGGTTCCCTGTGAAGTCTGGAGGAGAGGCTGATGGGAAACAGTAAACTGACTTTAGTTCAAGGCTGCAGTAAATCTCACAGGGCAAGCCTCACTTTGATCTGGGAGAGTCTAATCATCAAGTAATGGAGACAGGCATTTTAAACACGTGTAAAGGGAATTAAATGGATATATAATCAGTCGCTGCATTACCTATGTATGAAATGGATTTATATGTTGGATAAAATAATGCAACTTCTAATTGGTTTTACCGTACAAGACTTATTATCAGTTTATTGTTCAACTGGGAATTCAATCTCTATCACCCAATCCTCTCCAAACATCAAGTAAATCATGATCATGAAGGAATAAAATATTTTTTAAATGTGTTTGACCCCACCAAACCATCCTTGCTGACCCCATTATCCGTTAATCCAGACAACCTTTACGAATGACAGTAAGATGACCTTTAAGAGTCTTTGGCAACAATGATTTGAAGACTTAAGGGACAGATAAATGCCATCCTACCTAAAACCATTAGTTCAGCAGCAAAATATATGATGCCGTGTTTATTCTCAGCCACACATTGGTACATGCCGGCATCGGATAGTGTCAGCGCTGACACCGACAGAACTCCATCCTCCACATGGACCCTGTCCTGTGAAGCAACGGATGAAAAGAAAGCAATTATTGCTTAAAGGTAGCTTTTGCATTACTCAGCGTGCTTTGACACAGCTCAATAAGCATTGGATTGAGTTAGAGGCATTGTCAATAGGCATAGATCAAATCAGGATTATGTTGTACAGAATGAATCAGTCAGTGCACAAAACCCATTTTCGTTTTCCAAATACAGTGCTTTTTCTCTCCATCATGTAAACTAGACTTTATAGTTTCTAGTTTGTGTTGCTCAACTAAGGATCCTGATACATTATAGATTTAGTTTAAAGGTATTACCTGCAAAGGTTTTTGAAGACTTCATTTAAGGGTTTGAAACCCTAACCCAAAAAAAAAAACAAAACATCCATATTCAATATAAAAATAAATATATCATAGAAGAATAAGGGCACATATTTATTCTCAAGGTCATTTTAATTTAAGTATATACAGGAAAACAACAATATTCCTGTCATAAGCCATATACTACATATCTAAAATGGAAATATTAATACTGTCCTTTTAAAGGCAAAAATGTTGATCACATTCTGAACCTTGCAACACTGAAAGTATTCGTAAAACCAAATCAAAGAACGACATTTAAAAATGTCTTTTGAATAATAAAATCAGACAGGTTATATTTGCATTCTCATTTAAATGTCTGGCTCTGAGCTTTATTAAACTAGTGCTACGGAGAATAAATCCCAGCAGCATGCAACAGTCAGCCAGGTTTAAAACTCTGACTATGTGTTTCTGGTGGTCTTCAGTGAGGTGTGTCACTATATACAGTGTATCCCAGAGTAGATTAAGCCCATTGTCCCTAAATCTGGAAAAGCTTAGACATGCACCATGAATAATTAAAAGCAACCGCTGGCTTCATTCAGATGAAATGGAGCAAATCTCCTGGGGACTACACTGATCCACTCACTAAAACTGTGTAATCTGCCAAAGTGGAGCAGAATAAGAGACAGAATAAGTCACATCCAAGTGTCATCACCGGCATACCTCGGCAAGATGTTTACACTCACTGCACTCTGAATTGCACTTGGAAAAAACAGCAATGTGTTTTTGGGACTCTTTAAAATGAAAAGATGAACCGGAGCTGAAGATTAAGTCTTTAAAATGAAACATTTGTCGGTGGCAGGCAGTAATTTACCTCTGAGAGAAGCTGCTGGCCATTCTTCAGCCACATGTAGGAGGGTTTGGGCTTGCCATTGGCTCGACACTCCCAGTATAGTCTCTCCTCAATGGCCAGGGCCATGTCCTTCATGGTCTGGATCCACTGAGGCTTGGCTGAGGACACAGAAATATCCGCCAGTTAAATAGAAGACAAGAACCAGGAGGGCTGATTTTCAAGGGAGCATAATTATCTCATTAAATTTTGACAGCTCAAACTAGAGTAAATTATAAGGCATTAGAAGGATGGGTTCGTGTTTAAAGAAGCTGCAGAGAATGTGGGGTATCACTCAGTTTCATCACAAAAATGTGTCAGCAGCCTCTGGTAATTCAAAGATTAGCACCCAACATTGCACCACAAAGTAGCAGGAAGCTGTTATTGCGGCGCGTCGTGTACCCGACGTCAGTGCTGACGCCAATTTGTCACATAAATTCTTCCATGTATTAATAACCATCTTCCTTGTCAAATTCCCATTGAGAAACACATCTTCTTCATTCTTTCACTGCTGTATATTGACATCTTTTCAGGAATTATCATTGGTAGAGAGTTGTGCTCATAACAAGCACAGTTCACTTCACAGTGACTCTACATACCATCAGTTCCAATTTCACAAGTGTCATTTTCCCTGTCTCACAAATTCACAGGAAACGCAGCAGCTGAGGCAAGCCAAGAGCCCAAAATGTGATAACTGCAGGAAAATTAAAACCCACACAGCTTATTATACGGGAAGAAAGTAATGACATTTTATGGCTCCGTATATGCTGTAACACAAGACCGTTAAATGATATTGTAAAATTACCAAATTTTGATTCTTAACTTGAACAGATTAAACTAATTCTTGATATAACATTAGCTACACAGTGAAATCCAGCAAACGAAGGACGGAGCTTTTGTTTAATGCAAATATCTTATCCGAATTCTTTCCATTGTTACAATTTTTTTGTGAATTGTTAGATAGCCCCCCAAAAAAAAGTACCATAGAAGGCCAGTCGACCAGCAGCCATGTTCTTCCCCATCTTATTTTCAGCCACGCACTCGTATCCTCCTGTGTCGTCCTGCTGAAAGCTGGGGATCTCCAGCACGGCTTTGGAGTACTTCATTTTGACTTTGCTGGGGAAGGGCACGCCATTAGCCCTCTTCCAAGTGATCTCTGGGACAGGGCTTGAAGAGACACAGGAGGAGTATGATTGTGATCCAAGTTGCTTTGAACTTCCAACATTGTCACACAGGTTGCAGGTGTCTGTAATAATCCTTCAATAAAGTGTCTGATGGAGCTTGAAGCCAATTCACTGTATTTTTTGCAGATGAATGGTTCAGAGTTAACCCAATCCAACAACAAAAAAGAGCTGTCTCACACGGCTTTCAGACCAATCAAAACTCGGTGCTACACTCTAAGAAATATAATTACCACAGTAACTTTACTATATAGAAATCCGAGGAGGTTCCTTGTCTGGAATAAAAGACAGCAGAAGATTAAAAACATGCTTCAAGGAATCCAGCTTACTTCCCAAGGGCGAAACACTCCAGCGTAACTGTTGATCCTTTTGCGGCGGGTACATTGTCTGGGAAATTAACTTCTATTTTCGGCTCGTATTCACCCATCACTCCTATGTAGAGTAAGCACAAGTACTTGCTCAGTCTTCCATTATGCATGACTTACAGGCAATATGGTTTGCATTATGGACGAAACAGTAGCACTGTAAAACTAACAGAGGAGAAATAAAAGACACATGAGCAAACATTCTCTCATGGAGAAACTCAAAGTAGTACATCCCTTTAAGTGTGGAGTGTAGTGAAATATTATCACTTCATGGTGGAATAGACAGTCAGACAAGATGAAAGAATGTATATTTTACATATGCTATGTTTATCTATTATTTCAAAGCTAGAGTGGGCAGTTTCCAACCTCTGCTGTTTCGTTGTTTATATCAGTATTCAGGGAATACGGGATCAGAAAGAGATGCGGTGGGATCTAAATTTATGCAGCTTCATGTACAGTACATTGAGTGGAAACTAACTGGTTCAGCCACCAGAACACTCAATGTAATGGTCCAGTGACGTATGGCTAATGTTTAATTCATTCCACGGGCAATCTTTATTCACTCTTTCTATGAAAGGATAACAGAGAATAGAACAACAGGCTGCTGAGAACTGGCCTGAGAATTCATGTGAAAGCACAGGGAAAGCTTTTAAAGGGAATGCGAATTATAAGAAAGCCAAGTCAGCAAAGAAGAGATTTGGGTGCTTTGTTTGCTGGCCTACATTGAGGAGCAACTATTTACTTAGAGGCATTAGCACTCGATGACTCAACTACAGTGAAGCACGACAGGACAAAGAGCACTCACGCTAGTACGATGATTAAAGCGGCCTTTAAAGGGAAGGTCTTTAATGCACGGCTGAAAGAGACACTTGTCACATCATAGACAGGGGCTGTGTCTTACCATCTGTCCTTAGGATCAAAGACGTAGGTGAGCTGTGAACTTTGCCTTTTGTGATGCTGTTCATCACTACACAGGTGTAGTTCCCCACGTCTGAGGGCTCCACTTTGGCAATGTAAAGGTTTCCTGTCTGCTGGGAGACGAAACGCCGACTGTCTTGCTGAACAAAGTATGGGTACTCATTAAAAACCCATGCATAAGTAAGGTCTGGAAGACAAAGAATGCATAGAATGAGATTACTAATACTAAAATAAACAAATAAATAATGGTAAAACATTCAAGGCTAATATTTTTCAATCTTGCCGAAACACCTCGTCAAAATTTTAAATAAGAGCTGTGTTGGAGGTTAAGATGAGAGCCAGAGTGTTTACCTCCTGAAGAAGTAGGTGTTCCACAAAGTAACACCACTCCTTGTCCCTCTCGAACTGACACGGCACTTCTAGTATGGACTTTGAAATGATCTAAATCTGAAGAAGAACAAAATGAAAAGAGTGATCACGGCCGGATCTCACACATCAGTGTGAAACAGAGCAGAGTAAAAGCTTTCAGCAAGTCATGGACTCAAGCCCATAAAGAAACTGTCAGGAGCACTGAAGCTTTCTCAGTGACTGATTCAAACTTCAGAGCTTGAGTCAAGGACGTTTCTTGAATATAGGACCAAAAGACAGTGCACAAACTTCAACCCAGGATGTAAATGAGATATAAAATGCAAATTTGATGAAGCGGGCCAGCAGGGAAAAGTTATTGCTCCTGTGTTATCTGAGCAATCCCATGAGTTTGGCACAATCTGTTCATTACAACCATAATTTGGGCCATAAAATAAACACAAGGAAAGAATTAAGAATACATTTTAAAGATTACTTGCAAATACAGAGTGTCACTTTTGCAAAACTCTTGTAAATTTGATACTCTCATATGCTTTGCTGCTAATTTGCACTGTTAAGAAACTACGGATGACTATTCATCCTTTCTTGTGTCTGATGTTCAATATTACTAATAGAATCTGAGTTGAAGATAATGTTGAGGCCAAGTCTTAAAATGATTCCAACATTACGTGAGACATAACAGACTAAAACTAACATTTACCTACAATGCTGTCTTGCCTTGCTCTTGCAAATTATCTCCCTGGCACTCTTTGTAATTCACAGACTTTGCTGCAATCATTGTCCATTGGGGACCATTTTCATTTGAAGATTAAAATAGCTCAAACTCCTACCAGCCAGGTCTGTAGATTATCCAGTGTAACCAGTACATTATTTCTGCAAAGGCTCATTGTTGTTGAGTTTTTTTCTTTTCTTTTCTTTTTTGAACACCACAAATCACAGTGGTGCATATTTTAAAAGCTTTTCCATCAAAACCAAAAATATCAGCATGGGCTAAATGCCACCATCAAGGGAGAGGTGAGAAAAGATGTTTTATGTGCATGAAAAGAAGCCTAAGAAAATACTGCAAAAAATGTATTCAGCTCTTACACACACACACACATATATATATATATATATATATAGTTGTTGTATTCAGCTCTTTTATTTATATATATATATATATAAATAAAAGAGCTGAATACAAGCTGAATACAACAACTATATATATATATATATATATATGGTTGTTGTTTTTTTTCCTGGTATAGCCACTAGATATCTGTGATGTGGAAAAATACTTTAAATACAGTCAAGCTTACAGTTTGTTTTTTTTTGTGGCAATGCAGTTTTAATATGAAGGATTGCACAGTAGCTTTTATTCATTTGCATTACTTGTATTTCCTTTTTCATTACAGAGTCGGCATATTACGCTCCAGTCAGAGTAAATGTTTGCTCAGACTTCAGTTCTTATTAAGTTATTATTCAAACACTGCTCACACAATTTGGCTGAGTACTTTACCCCCAGAGTCCACCCAGTGAAGTACCAATGACTTTTGATGGAGCAAAGCAACAGAAAAAGAAGCAGTTAGTCTGAGGTTGCATGTATGACCACAGTGAATGCACTCAAACTGCTCCCATGTCACTTTAACATTTAATGTCACTTCACACCATCATTGGAGGGCCTGATAAATATTGCAAATATCACAGAGTCAGTTTGTTTTGTTTCTGCATCGCCGCACTTATATTTTCATGCAATTGCTTAGGGGTTAAAAAAAAAAAACAAACAAAAAAAAAAACACAGTGACTGTAACTTACAGGCAAACTGGAGACTGGCTCTTCGGCTGAGGATTCCTCCTACAGTGTTGTAGGCCATACACTGGTACAGTCCTACATCCTGCTGGCGGTCCAGACTGCTTATTATGAGGTTGCCCCCAGACAGACGCCGCCGGCCATCCAGGCCCAGATTTATGTGAGTCCCATTCAGTGACCATCTGTGAGGGCAAAGACACCATCAGTCATTGGCACCATCCAGACCACGATGATCCGACAAGAGGTAAGTGGTAAGTAAGAGAGAACACAACTCACAGTGGTAATTCAACTGATTTAAGAAAAATGTCCTTTGAATCCGTGGTGATTTTAACGAATCCACAGCCTTAGAGGATGAAGCATGACATAGTTTGAACTTCATAGTTTGCCATGAAATCTTTTCTACCACTCCTCACAAATAAGTCGACAAACCAGAGTATTATTTAAAAGGTCCCATATTATATAAAGTTAAATCTTTTTTTTTTTTTTTTTTTTAAACAACCGGGTCTTTATTTTATATTACTACTGTGAAAGTATTAAAGCCATCACTCCACAGAGAGCTGTAGCTACATAGCCTGTAGTGAGAAAGTGTGCCTGAAAATGAGCTATCAGGACCTCAGTGACATTTTGATGTCACAGCAAAGCAGTCATCTTCCTCAGCCAAGCCCAAAGGCCTGCTCGCCTGAAAAAACCATCACCATTTCTCTGAGAGTTTACCAAATATCTGCCAATCAGAAGGCTGAGGCTCAAATTCACTCTCCTGATTGGCTCACTGATCTTTTGTCACTAAAGGTCCAGAAAGAGGCCTGAGACAGGCATTGTAAAACTACAGTGAGATGTTTTTTGGGTCTTACAATTACAAATATATATACTTATGAATATAAACATGTAAAGTACATTGTATAAAATATGGGAGCTTCAAGTTAAAATAGGCAACTTTGAAAACATTGTGATAAATGTGTGCACATCATAAATTCTTGTCAACTGACATATTTATAAAATGAAAGTTTCTGGTAATTTTATGCTTCTGCCTTTTCATACCTTTTGCATATTTTTCATCCTTGCGATCTCATAATCCTGTAATCCATACCACTCCAACTTCCATGTCAAGAGTTTTACTTGCACATTCTAGTCTTATTGGTCTTTCTCTAACCCCTGAAATGCGACTCTCCTCTTTATATAGTATTTTTCTCTTTTTATTATACTTTCCTTTATTTTACTCTATCACTATTTGCTCCAGCAGCTATCCCATTTTCCCCACAGGGATCATTAAAGTTTAATCTAAGCGTATCATACACAAAGCTGTCCTCTGCTATTTAAGGGAAGTAGAAGAAAAAGGTTTTAGGAGCCATCCTTGATATCATCATCAGTCTAACTATAATCACCTCTTCTCTGTCACATTATATTTTCATAATATGACATTATTCCACCTTTGACTTCTCATTAGGACAAGACATTAGCACTTGGCAAGAGGTAACAGAGGGCTTATGTAACAAAGGATCCCTTTTACACTCCTTTTCACCTTCTATTACATCCTTCCCACACTTAGCAGGTGTGGGAATTTAAAAGAAGAAATAATACTTTGCACAACAGGTTCATATTGTATTATCAAATAAATGAAGCACATAAAAGAACTCTTGAAAACACGAGGTTAATTCATTGATTAAAACAACTTCCATTATTCATCAAGAAAAGACTTTCATTCTCTGTCACCACAACATTGCATCTCTTTATAAATGCTATTCAAAAATGGAGCATTGATGGGCTCAAGGACACAGCACTTTTCAAGAATGTTTCATCATTTTTCTCAAACCACAAAAAAAACAACATTTTCTTTTCTTCAGCCACATTCTTCATCTTTTCTGCTCTCCTAAAGTGGAAATGAAAGACTTGGAATTCGTAATGGCCAACTTTCCAGAGGCTTTCAATTCTAACCTTCAAAATGATTTCTTAAAGACTATATCCAAATCATTGAATAGTGAGTGAGTGAATGCTGCCACATTTCAGACAATTGCCTGTGATAGCTGACGGCATATATTGAGAAAAATCACACAACTTCTTCAGGTTATGAAGTTTCAAAGACAGTCTGTATAATGAATAAAGAAAGTCTGGATCTGCTAGTGATACATGTCCAGATCTATGCTTGCATACATTCAGCTCTTTATTCACCACTTTCACATCACGCTGACCTGTGCTCAAGTGCTTTTGCTGATCAGGGCTGCCTGGACACTGGGCAGATGATTGAACAGCAGCTATGAAACTGAATTGCTTTGAATGGATCTAATTGTGTGAACATGTTGTCTGATCACCTAACCATGGGGAAACTCTATTATTTGAGGCACGGGCTTCAAATCTCAGATTAAGTAAAGGTTAGAAAAGTCACCTTTTCTAACCTTTTGAAACTGACGCTGCATTACTTTAATGGTGGCTGTGATGATGATGCTTTACCATAAGAGATGTGTTTTTCTCCCATTAGTTATTATGCTGCTTCAGTGTGTGTACTATGAAAGTCTCATATCTCTGTAAATGACAGGACTGGCAGAGGAGAGGGAGAGAGAAAAAAGAGAAGGAGGAGGTAGGAGCCGTGTGAGCCCATTTACACTTCAAGAGAGAAGGCAGAGAGGTGCTGAGGGCATGCAGAGCCTAGCACAGCCAGTTTGACAAGACACCACGTTAAACATGCTCATTTCACCTTTAATCAGTGCATGCAAATACCTGGTCTTAGGCGGGCAATGTGAAAAGCCTGAAATAATGAGTGTAAGTACTCACTACCACTATCATTCACTATCATCTGTGTCGTCTCTGCTGCAGTAATTCCACTGTTGAACACCAAAGACACATGTAATCAATGCCTGTTGGTGCCAAATGATGTCTAGCAACCTGCACTGTTCCCATGGCGTTTTACAAAAAAGAGGAGATCATTTAGATGCTACACGTGCGCCACTAAGACACTATCTGACGAGACACAAGGCAGATTGGCAATGCGCTCATCAATATGAATTAGTAATGCCATAATCACACCACTGCTTAGAGTATCTGTATGCATTTCAGTCTAATTTGAGAAAATAAATAAGAGTGAAAGCTATTCCAGATGATTTTCAATTAAAAAAAACAAAACAAAAACAAAACCCATCTTAAAATGACTGATGTGGGTTTGTGTGAGTGGGAACCTCTCAGGCTTACAGTAACATGAAAAATTTGGCTATCTTTCTCCATGTGTGTTTTGGTTATGCAAGGTTGGTACCAAAGAGTGTCCACAAATGTTTTTTTTCCTAAACTAGATCATTTCAAACAGTGCATCCAAAAACCTTCTGCACTGATTGCTGTATATTCAACAAGGTACTCTTGTGACATTAACAGCTCCCAGTGATGAAAAGTCAGGAAGGTGCCATTTCTTGGCTGATTATATGACTAAAATTGCATTCAAAAACAGCTCTAACTGTTGTACATGAGATTCTCATTATGCAGTTTTTTTTAGATAGATTTAAGTATTTTGAACTGACATTAAAAGCCATCTATGGTGCTCTTACTTGTACTGCGGAGGTGGTGTCCCCTTGGCGTCGCAGGTCAGGGTAGCTTCTTCCTCTATGGAGTCGACAGGAATGAACAAGTCACCTGGCTCCATCCTCCATCTTGGACCATGATATGATCCACTGTCCAGACAGTCTGAGACAAAAACAATAACAGTAACAGTCTGAGCATTATGACTGAGAAAATGTGCCATTTTAATAGGGCCATAATTCAGGAATGAAGCAGCATCTGTGGGCCTAACAGGCAGGCACTTCTTACAAACAACAGGTGGGTCATTACTAAACATGGGACTCAGAACATTTCATTTCATCATCGATGAAAAAACAAGTTCCTTCAAATGAATCTAAGGAAAAAAAAAAAAGTAATAATCAATGCATGGACTAGGAAGCCTTAGTTGTTCGTTTTAAAAACACGTTCAGGCAACAGAAGAAAGAGAGATTGAAAAAGTCTTTATTATTGGTTGGTAAATCGCTGCAGCTTGAATGAAAAGTAAAATTTCAATCAATCTTTCATTATGATGAAAATTATGAACAATAAATTTTCCTAATTACAGCAGAGAAACTCCGCAGAGGTAAATGATAAAGAGACAAGATAAAATGTTTCTATGACAGCTTCCAATCAGTGGGGGGTGAAGAAAAAGACGAAGCACATTGTGTGTTCATTGCGATTGGAAGTCAATAGTGAGGAGTGTTCCTTTAAACCTGGGCCATCCTCTCATCTCTGACACCAACATAATTTTACCATCCCGCAAGTGTAAATGTCCAAACGTGAGAGAATCATTACTCTCATAAAAAGGTGGTTTACCTGCCAGACAGTTGATGATTGATAACAGTAGAAGCTGTTTCCATAGCAACGTCATCTTTGGCAGCCAAGGGCAAATGAGACTTTCATCCAATGAGCTTTCAAATGGCACTCGTGTTTTCTGAGAGAGGGGAGCTTGACCTGTTGAAGCGAGAATTTTGTTGTAACATACCAAACTCGGTGAACCCCAACACTTTTATCCCTCTTTCAATATGCTGCCTATCAGACAGAGGAAGTGTAATTCCAAATAGGGGAAATATAATTACAGTGAAAACTAATGTGGAGTTGGGTGCAGGACGTGTGTCGTCTCTTCTCTGGCCTCATATTTCTGACTGATGAGAGAAGATCCAGGCAGCATCATGTGGTGCCCTGTGCTGTGGCCAACTTGCACCAAGAGATGTCTGACGGTGATACCAGAGGCATATGGGAGGAAACCCATGCCAATCTATTAAGGGAGCGACCAACGCCTAAACTCATCCTTCACTTGGATGGATTCACTCTCTGGCTGCCTGAGGAGACTTGGACCTGGGAATTGGGTGCCATCCAATCAATTAGATTCATCCACAGCAGCATGTGTCTCCCCACATGCTGGGGTGAATAGAGACAGCCTGATGAGGAAGCCATTCCACCCAGGTCTCTAATCAAGGGCAAGTGTGTATCTGTTCATAGCATGCGTTGCAAATTGCGATGCACCCGCTTCTTGCGGGAGGAGACCGAGCGAGTAATGATGCAATTACAAAAAGTCAAACATACACACAATGGTGAGCTGGCAGTAACACAGCAGTTTAGTGAGCAGTCACAGAGTATATACAGAAGTGTGTACAGTGGAGACACCTGCCTGAAGACATGCCCATGAATGGGATGTTCTCCGCACACAGACACACACATTTCTTCAAGAGGTGTTCAAGATATATTAAGGGCAGTGGGAGATGATAACACTGATGTGCAAAATGTCACACAATCCACACACACCTACACACTGAATTTACTTTTTAGCAGTACTCAACACATGCACACACAACACCCTGCCGTCCTACGCTCACATGCATTTACTCTCCATTTCCAAAAGATAAGCCATGATATGCAGCTCATTCGTGGTCTAATCCTGGGACAAGCCTGCTTCAGAGCGCTACTTATGGAGGGTCTAATTGTTTGTCAGTTGCCTGGATGTCAAATCAGACATGTGGGGTCTCAGGCAGGATTTTTCCCCTACCTTTCATGTTTGCTCAGTCCTTTTTCTCCACACAACTTCTGCAAAATTGGATTGGTACGCTTCCTCTCAAAAAGACTCTTGCACCCTTTACCTCAGTGATGAATGGCAATGTGCAAACTGCTGGCACCTTGAGACTGAGGACTGGTATATGGAAGGCATTATTAACCTGCTGGAGACTTTGCATGTTATGATTGTCATTTGTAGAGGTTTTTTTTTTTTTTAAACACAGATGGCACTGTGTAACAGCTGATGCCATGTGTTCCTTTTTTTATTTTTATGCAAATCTAATAAATCATTTACAATTGCCAAACAGAGTAACAGAATCCTGTCAATGATCAGATCATTCTGTGAGTCACATGTATATACTGTATAAACCAGTCATGCACACGCACAAACATGTATACACCCACACCTTAGCCTGCACACACAGATAATGGTGATAATGATGACGATGATAGGGAAGGGGTGCCTTCTTGTTCCAACAACAGTGTTAACTGACACACACAGACAAACGCATATACAAAATGATGTATTATCACTACATCTACCTTCTACATCACATTCTCCCTGAATACGAAGTAACATACTGTTTGAACAAATAGCCCTGCTAGGAGAGTGGGAGTATACTTACTTTTAAGACCTGAGGTACATTTATCAAATATCTCACCAAACAGTGAAATTACCAGATGGTGTTTTTGGTGAGTATGACTCTGCATCCTTTTCTACAAAGTCCTCAAATTGTATTTTGTTTTTACTTTTTTTTTAAGAATTAAGAACAGGGTCCATGATAATTACTTATATATATATATATATATATATATATATATATAAGTAATATATGTGTGTGTGCGTGTGTGTATAAGCGCCATAACATCAAACTTCAGTCTGATTTAGCTCCAAAATGTGTTGCTGTGATTGTATTTGCCTGAAACTGCACATTTCAGAGGGGTGAGGTGAAGCGCTGCATCACACCAGGTAGGAAGCATAGGAGCAGTGAGAGGCTTAAACCCCACATGTGACTGCATCTCTGCATCAATTCAACAAAGAGAAGCATGGCTGAACAACTCCTTACTTAAAAAAAAAACAACCAGTAATATACAAATATATTTATATACATCTTTAAATTGTTATTATTAATTATAAGCATCACTTTGTGTGTTATTGCAGCTGTAAAAGGCAGACTGCTCAGTGTGGAGGAATCGGCTGCAGTTGTGGCAGCACGTCACGCTGCTCGCAGCCTAAAACAAACGTCCAATATATGATAATATGAATCGGTGGGCCGATCCGGGATACCAGGCGACACAGGTCGAAATGTGAGCCCGAGTGAGAGAATAAATATTTTACCATATAAATATCACTGTGTAAATTATTTAAGCTCCCCCGTCCGTGCACGTTCACAGATGCAAGAAGCGCGCGCACGGGCCAAAAAAAAAAAAAAAATAATAATAATAAAAAAAAATAATATATATATACACACACACATACATATATACATCATCCTACCTCTTATCTTGCGATATCTTGAGACCAACTGGATCCGGATTCAGCCCTCAGGGGAAGAGCAGCAGATTGATCCTCCATGGGAACCTCGTTAGGAAAATTTCAGTCACAATCGCAAGGTCGTTCATACAGGTGAAAGTGAGCCGGTGGTCAGTCAGAGATATCGGGCAGCAGCGCAGGAGATATAAACACACGCGTTTCATATCGCTGCTCTCCTCCGTTTCCTCCACTCCCCATCAAATAAAAAGAAAGAAAAAAAAACCACACACACAAACACACGCACATACACTCACACAACACCCACGTTGTTTTCTGTGCTGAATCACATTTGAAACACCCCCCTCTCTCCCCAGTCAGAGAGGCTCCACTCGTGTTTTTACGCGCTTCTTATCCAACAAAATGCGGCTCTGAAACTGCGCTTGGAAGATTCTTGCGTAGATGATTTATTATGCGCATCAAGTCGGCTCCCTGTGCGAAGAAGAAGAAGAAGAAGAAGAAGGAGCAGGAGGAGGAGGAGGAGGAGGAGGAGGAGGAGGAGAAGAGTGGGCTAAGGGCGGGTGAGGAGGCAGCAGAGCAGCCGGTGCCAGCAGCGCCGGGATGGGGAAAGTGCAGCAGCACGGAGGGAAGGAAGGAAGGAGGGCGCACCTGGCGGAGAACTGCGCCCCCCGCGACACACCGCAAAACTGCACTAAAACGTAGACCCCCCCAGTTATCACCAACTGTTACGGCAGCATGCGGCCATAAATGATTTAAAGCATTTCCCCTAAACTTCGATAACAAGGTAATCTCTCAAACAGACCAAATTTCGATCAGCTGACTGATTATTGATGCTCTCCTTATGCGCTACTTTTGCTAGTCTAACATTACTCCTTCATTGTTTTTAATTGTAATTGTTTTTGTAACAGATGGCTAAGAATATGGCCACGATGTATAATCATCATCCTACCTGGATTATTTCTCCATAACGATCGGGTCATTCTTCATCATACATCGTGGCCGTATTATTACCTGGAACACATTAGCTTGTATCCAGAGTTTGGATGTCTTCTGTGGACATCACAATACGGTCCAACTCCTCATCACTCACAGCTGAATACAGGTCTGTCTTTCTGCACAAAAAAACCCCCAAAACATTAACAACGAGTAATGTCCCAGTCCTTGTGTGTGTGTTTTTGTGTCTGAGCGGTGTACTGTAATTATCTTTGGGAAATAGCGCCAACAACTTAAATAAATCCCCTACCTGTCCCTCTCTCTGTGACCTGACTGTGACCCTCTCCTCTCTGTCTCTTCCTTTCTGATGGAGCTACCAAACTCAGCTGTTTCTGTCAAAGATAACGTTTTGTGTCGGGCTTCAATACAAGCTAGGCTAACGTTAGCTTACGTTACAAGCTAACTGTGCTGTTTCTTACCTTGCTCTAGGTTTCTCGTCCGAGCTTCACCGTCACCACCTTTTTAAAAATATTTGTTTAGAAAATGTCTTCATCCTTTATTTTCTTATTCTCCTTTCTTTTTCCTTTCTGATCACCGGACTGATGCTGACCGGACATTTTCCTACCGAACTTCAGACAACAGAAAACAGCCTGGCAGAGCAACAGTAACCAAGGGGGGCGGGGCTTAGCGAAGGATCGGTGGCCAAACCATTTGTTGGGGAAAACAAATAAGAAGCTTATGTAACTCAAATATTACATAACATTTCACATAAATAGTGAAATAACTGTGTATATTTTCACATTCAATGACCTGGTATATTAAATTCAGTCCCTTTTCCTCCATAAACAAGTCATCTCAGTGGGTGATTCCTTCAGTTTTTCACTGGCCCATATTCTCTGGTCTAGTCTGGTTCGTTCTCTGGAGGGGTGCCGTCACCGATCTAGTCTGGTCTGTTTCGGCCCAGGTGGGACGCAGTACCTGCATTAGCCCAGTCCATTACTCGTAACCGATTAACTAATTAACTTAGACATGTTAACCCTAACCCCTCTTTAGTACGGCGGGAGCGCTACCACTGCGCCACAATGCTGCTCAAGTTACCGCATACATCTACGCCATTTAACCTGGGCAAGGCAGGGAGGTTTATTTATAAAGCACAATTAGTACCCAGGGTAATTCAAAGTGCTTTACAGATACCGAAAAAAATACAAGGCAGAATCATTACATAAATCATTAAAAGAAAACAATACTAATTGAATGAATTCAAAGCTAAAAAAAAAAGCACAGATAAAATACTTTCAGTTGTCATAAGTACACCTAAATCGAACAGTTTTCAGCCTGGATTTAAATGTCAGAGTTGAGGCCTGTCTCACAACTTCTGAAAGACTGTTCCAGACTTCAGCAGCATAAAGCTGGAACACAGCCTTACCAACTTAGAAATATTCAGGTGCCCACACCGGGAATCAAACCTAACCCTCCTTATTAGGGGGTGGCAGTGATAACCCCTACACTGATGCTGCCTGTCTATTAATCCAGGTGATTAGTAGAGACAGCAACACCAACAGAGACCAACACACCTGATTCAAATGAGTGACTTCAGCAAAGCTTGATGACGAGATGATCATTTGAATCAGAGACCGGTTCTTGGAGGGCCTCTTTAACTGAAGGTACTTTTGAGCTATACACGTCTATACACACTGATGCAGAATCGCATCATTGTATTGTACAATGACAATAAAGCTACTTTCCTTTAATGAATTTGTTTTACTATTACTTAAGTAACTTTTTAAGCAAATACTTTTGTACTTTTACTTAAATAATATTTTGATGAAGCTACTTTTACTTATATTGGAGTAATATTTGAAAAGGAGTATCTATATTTTTATTCAAATAGCGAAGTTGTGTACTCTTTCTTTTTCTTTTTCACTCTTGCTCTTTCCATCACACCGTCACCGTCCAGGTCGCTCATGTTTACATAAGGGGAGAGACTCACAGGTCTGGGCAAAACCAAATTAGGGCGGGTGGGGGGAGTCTCTATTCCTTCTTCCCTGCTAAACTGAGAGAATCTACCACATTGTCGTGTTTATAATACTTAACATTCATTATCGATCATTAAGATATGATATGGCGGGGGGGGGGGGTTGTTGTGTGTCGTTGTAACCCACCCATAAATTACGCCTATGCTCTAGTCAGACTCAGCAGGTTTCTTTTTTCCCACAACTTACACTACGACATGATTGACATGAGTCCTATCCAATGTTGTTACTGATCAAAGGTCAAGCCCTCCATTGGTTAAGACCCTTTGAGGTCCCGCCTCCTCACCTGACGTTTAAAGTCGTTAATCCTACGCAGCCGTCTGCTCTTCTGACAGCTGCTGCTGAACTAGGAGTAGGCTAACATCATCCAGAAGTATGGAAACGAATTATAATTAGAAAAGAAAAATGTGTAGGACGGGGACAAACTCGCCCCAGCCCCAGAAGATGGCTCTCAAGCTCTCTGCAAGTAACACAGAAATCTGAGCGCAAAACAACGATTTGAAAGAGCGTGGCGCCACAAAAAGGCAACACAAGTCACGGTGTGTGCAAAGTTCAAGCTCAAGAGAAGACGCACCTTCTGCCGAAAGGTAAAGGAGTTTCTATACAGCCTATTTGCACTGTGACTGATTTATTTCATTGTGGCTGACTAATTCGGTGCCATTTACTGGTCAGTGTACACAAAAAAAATTGTGTACGTGCTGCAAGTTTGACAACCTTCCGAAATTAGCAATAAGAATTCACCAGAAATAACGATGCAGCCTATGTTTGCAAAGTTTAACAATTATTATCCACATTCAATTTTAATTTTATATTTTGGTGCATTAATTGCTTTATACATTTTCATTTGGGATCCCTTTGATGGCTAATAATCATATTGTTTATAAATATGCTTGGTTGGCAGCGGTGACAAGTAACGAAGTACAAATACTTTGTTACTGTACGTAAGTAGATTTTTCAGGTAACTGTACTTGAGTATTTATTTTTCTGACGACTTTTTACTCTTACTCCCTACATTATGTACGTTCTAATACATAAGTCTAGTGAGTGAGGGGACGGTAGAGAGAGAACCGAGAACTTGTACTGGAGCAGAAACTATCAGGAGCATGTATTGTGTTTTACTAACGGCAAAAATTCATTTTTGCTTTTTACTTTTACTTTGAAAGTACATTTCAGAGCCTTTACTTTCTTATTTTTACTTGAGTAAAAGAGTTGAATCAGTACTTCTACTTTTACCAGAGTATTTCTTTTACACACTACTGAAGTACAGAATATGAGTACTTTTGTCACCTCTGTTGAATGGTGTGTTTTTGTGGCTCTTATTTCATTTCTTGTGGTTGCTCTGCAGATTTGGTCGCCTGACTGTACTCTTTGATGTGTTTCCTCTTAAGTATGTTATGGTTTTACCCAGTTTCCTGCCAGGTTGAGATTGGGTCTTTATTGAACTGGGCAGGTTTTAAGCTGTGATTGGTCTGGAAACTGTCAGGTTTATCTGGTAATACTGCTTATAACTCCAAAATACATTGTCCAATCTGCCCGAAACTTTGCTAATATGTTAAAACTCCCGCTCGAAACAAGAAACTAAAGAAGAAACCATCCATTGCATTGAGGAAGTCAGCCTTATTACTCAAATATCGTACAATTTACATCATATTTACAGGATGTATCCTCCACATTGTACACCACCACATGACAAAAAACTGATCGGTGCTCTCTGCTGCCAAATTGTAGATATTCACAAAACGTTGCACCCACCGTACTCAGAGTGAAACATTGTAAGGTTGAAGGTTTTGGGCTCTGAGTTGCAGACGACTGTGACGGCCCATCGCTGCTCTTATTGTTATTGAAACTTGATTGGAGGACAGTTGTCTGCAACAAGAAGGAAAACTATGAAATGATAGAGCATAATAAAAGTGTAAAGTCAGACTGAACAAAATGGGGTTTCAAATTGGCATTATGACAGATGTGGTCTTGTTTCACTCATGATTCTCAGTCGCATCTGTATTTCAATGGGAGAAATTACTATTTAAAGAGGGCACAGATTTGAATGCAGCACAATGCCAGTGTGCCAACGTGTCTTGGCTATGGCCACAACTCCTCTAAGTCAGATACAGTTGAGAAATGAGACAGTTTGATAGTATTTTCATGTGACTGTGTACTTGGTTGATCTCACATTGAATATGCAGTTTAAATGAAGCAAAATTCATACTGCACCTATAAGACTATATTATTGCATTATATGGCACTGGAATAAACAGCTGATGACCACATATGAGAATGGTCGTGTAATAAAGTTCATTTGTGACTTCAGATGATTGGCACCTCTTGGAATTCCTTACCTTATGGACATCCCCTAATACAGCGCCTTACTCAGTCCAGTAAGGAGAAGGAAGGAGCATCGACAATACAGATCTGTTAACATGCTGCTAACCTGTTGTCTCCTGTGTAGACATTGTGATAGACTGACAACTGGCCGGCTGGAGCTTTCTGCAGAAATTTCACAGTTTTAAACAGAATTAAAACAGACCAGAAAGGTGGACAGGCAGCAGACGGAAAGGTAGACTTATTGCATCGTGTTATTACTGAAGGAAATGAGGGAAGAACTAAACCCAAACTCTGCCAATTGGAACTTGAAACAAAAGTTTTCATATTGGAAGAATTGAAGGAGCGGGTTCAAATCCATCTGACGGTTCACGTTTGCATGAGGGTAAACCAAAAGAAGTGTCTTTGAACCGGTAAATGTGAACCCTCTTTATTTCCAAAGGAGAAGTCAAATGGTGTACCTGCAAGATTTGAGGTTGCATTGCATTCTGGAATGAACATGTCACCACATAGAGAGGAAAGTTTTATTTACTTATTTCTTGTCTATTTTGTGAACTCTGAAAAATAAGTGCCAACTTTTAAGATTCAGATTAAAAGCAGATAGAAACCAAAAAAACTTCAGCAAGAAATTCAGCCCTAGAAACTGAGTTATTCAGTGATTAATTTTCCTTTCACAAGCTCACTGTCCCATGAATGTAATGAAAGCCATGTCACTGCCCATTAACCTACCTCTTTGTCAATGCTGTGTATAAGATTATCTTCCAGATAAACACTGATTTAATTACAATATAATTTCTAAAATATTTTCCTACTTCCATATTAGAGAAAGTCAACATCGCTGCAAAGTTTGTGGGTGTGTCTGCGCCTTCCCCATTAAATAGAACCTCCAGAACAAATATCGCTGTCTGTGAGGGGCAGAGTTTGGAGACCAGTATGGGGAAAAAATAGCTCACTGATGTACTTGTAAGTTGGTTCAGCAACCACTGATGGTTTGCCAAAGTTGTCATTGTTGCTGTTGTCTGTCTGTTGCACAACCTGGAATAATTTTTCCGTAAAACACATTTTAATTATTTTGATCTGTGAACGCTGACAGGCTGATAGAATAACAACTGTCTACAAAGGTAGCGTCATCACTGGCTTCATCTTGCTGGTTAAAATGAATTATACTTTGTTCTCATGGAGTTATGTGCATTGGTATGCTACTTTTTAACCTGTCAACAGTGCCAGGGTGTTTTTTTTTTTTTTGTTGTTGTTTTTTTTGTTTAGTCTTTTGAGTGTAGCTGTTACTCTACTGGTAATATTTCATGTAGAAAAATAAGAAAAAAAAATAGTGAAATGCGAAGGTCATAGTGTGAAAGAACAGGAGGATTTCCTGTATCTCATATAGATCTGTGCTGAGCTGCATCTCAAAAATTTGGGATTAAATTTGTCATAGTTCAACATCTGTCTTTTTGTTTGATGATGATGCCGTAGTTTGGCAACCCCACTATTTATTTGGCCTTCAGCAATTGTTCATTGCAGTTAAACTATAACCATTGTATCAATGCATTCAGCTGGGATTATCCCCTTCTTGCTTTCTTGTATTAAAAAGATAAAAACATGTTGACAGCTGATCTAAAAATGTCCCAGGTCTTCATTTAAGAAATATAGTTATATCCTATATATTCTATGAAGTTCTTCACAAAACATGACCAGCACTGTGAATATCTACATCCTTTAAAACTTCACTTTATCAGATACACATAAACACCTTTTTGTGCAATAATTCAACCAGCCAATCAGGAGGCAGCAGTGAAACAGATAAAATCATACAGATACAGGTTAGGAGCTTCACGCAATCTTCTCAAATCAGATTTAAATGGGAATTTAAAAAAGAAATCTCAGTGACTTTCACTGTGGCATGATTATTTGTGCACGAAGAGCTGGTTTTAGTGTTTACGCCCAATGGTGTGAAAGAAAAACATCCAGTTAGCAGCGGCTCTGTGGACAAAAACATGTTTTTGATCATAGGTCAGAGGAGAATAGCCAGACTGGCTGGAGCTGACAGAAAAGCTACAGTAACTCAGACAACCGGTCTTTACAACTGTGGAGAGCAGAGAAGCGGCAGGGATAAAACAGCATGTCAAAAAATTTGAAGCAAATGGGCTACAATAGACCAACAACAGACAATAGTAATAATTTGGTATCAACATCATATATTCATTCACCAAAATAGCTATGTGCCAGTGTGTGGAGTATTTACCCGGCACATTTGTGCTTCTTCAGACCCATCAATCATGATTAGAAGTGCTGCTGACCATGCGCATCCCTTGTGGCCATGATTTATCAGATTGTAATAGCTGCAGTAGTAGTATGCTGCTTAAAATCAAGAGCACATATTAAAAGTCATCTTCTTCTCAGAAAATATTCACAGCTGAGAAGTTCTCTATAAGTCTGAGCTGATGCTAAATAGTGCACAGCTCTGTAAGGGCAAGCAGTATAGATAATGGATGGATGGATGGATTAAACATTCAGCATCTGAAATCTTTTTAATTTTGCATTCTGAGTCAATGCAAGGTGAATTCTTCTTTATTTTGCTCCCAGTTGCAATGATGACATTTATCACAACTACAATTCACACCTCTGGCTGACATTCTCCATAGCAACAGTGGCTGAGGCCTATCTGTGTAGTATTTAAGATCTCATGCAGTGACAGAAAAAGTATGATATGAATCAAGTATATTGGGTTGATTGTGGTTTTTCTTTGTAAACCAGCTACCTGCAGCTTCTTCAAATAAGTTAAAGTTAAAGTAAGATGGATTTTATAGTAGCAGATCTTTGCCTGTATTTTTGTCTCCCCTTGAGTTAAATTATATGAATTTATCAGTAGAGTGGTTAAAATGGTATCAAACGCAAGTCACTAATGCTTGTTCAGAGAGTGATTTCTGGGTTTGCACCCATCTACTTGAACTCAATCATACAGCCTTATGCTCATTTTGGCCACTGTGTTTCTCAGAGCAATGTTGGCTGGCATGGCCATCCCTGCCCGCAATTGCTGTCCAGACTGTTCTTGTCTGTGTTTCCCCGACAGTGGAACAAGTTACTGAGTGCAATCAGAGCAGGGGCCTATGCCTATCGCTGTAGGAGAATATACTGACATTCTTCTTAATCTTCAAGAACCTCTTAAAGCCTCATGTCTTTTGAGAGTACCTCTTCTCTTCACAACTGTAACATCACTAAAATGCATTTTGTTACTTTATCTCCTTGTTCTTATTAAACAGATGTAGTGCTAAATGCTTATACCAAGGTTGCCTACTAAACATGACCTTATAGTGTGTTAAAGCATCTGCTGCACACCCACGGTCAAATGCCTATAATTGTAGAGAGATATAAAAAGAGATCCTTTCATTCAACAAATACAGCTCTTAGTCACAAGGCATTGTTACCTCAATACCAATATCTTTTTTTCTTCTGGTCATTTTTGGGTTTATTACATGGACAGTGACCAAAAAACAGGTAAATTAAAGCCCAGGCCACTACTGTTAGAATTGAGGCTAAAAGTTCTCCACCAGGTGAGCCAACAGAACCCCACAGCATTATCTTGATTGTTTTTACAAAGGCATTCATCATCTCTACGTACCTGGAGCTCAGACGTTACCATGTAGCATGTTATACTAACATATTATGTCTTATTTAGTACGGGAATATTAGCAAATATCAGCAAAATGAGTTTTACAGCGGGTCATATGCCAGAGCACAGTATTTGTTGGCCAGGTACAACAAGTCATGTCATCAACATGAAGTTGCCAAAAACAGCAGCGCCATTTAAATTTTTTTTTCTGGGGGGGGTGTCTATCGATTTCTGTAGATATTAATTAATTAGTGAACTTTAAAGATGCTGGTAGGCAGATTTTGTTTTCTCCTTTGGACAGAGCCAGATGAGCCCCACCCCCCCACCTCCGCTTTCAGTGTTCATGCAGAGCTTAGCTAACAGGCTGCCGGCTCCAGCTCCACGTAACATAAAGATATCAGAACCATGTTCCTCGCCTGCATTTCACTGGATCAAAGCCTTTGCTCACATTATTAGTTAGTGCTTGTTCTGTAATTTGATTAATTTGTTCTATACACTGCACCGTAAAAGTACAGTCAAATGTGTCAAACTGAATTCAGTTATAATACCACTTCAGACTTAAAACAGGTGTGTTGGTAATCCCTCATAATACCTAATTCAATCATCCTTTGTCTAAGCTATTGACTATTTAGGACAAATGTTACCTGCCTTTTTTGACGAGTTGCTCTGGTTTGACTTTCTTCACTGATAACTTGTTTACTTCAGCACACCTTCATTTCACACTAGACCGGCAGCATAAAATCAGCTTGTGTGAGCTTATGAGCTAGTAGTGGCTACCAGTTATAACATGTGGGAGTCAGAGCCAGCTATGGGACTCTAGTATATGTGTACAAGGGAAAGCAATATAATGAGAGTGGGGTGTTAAAATTACTGAAAACTGTGTGAGTGTGGCATCTTCTTTGTGAGCAAGTGGGGTCTGGATGAGACTGAATGGCATTGCTCATGCTACTTCCTGACTGGAGGAGACTGAAGTGTTGTGGGCAGAGCTGAGCCAGTTTTCCATCGTACCACTCGGCACAAATAACGGGCCTGGCATGACAAACCAGGGACTATTGATGATATTACTGTTGGTAACATTTCCTCCTTTGTAATAGTCAAACTTCGTTGAAATTTTGATGTGCTGCATTTGATGAAATGCAGCTACAAATATTACAATTTATCAGCTGAATTCAATTTCAGGTTCAGGATCCTTGTGCTGAAAAGAACCAGTATGTCCTCCATCTTAGAAGATATAACTCACAATACTCAGATAAAACCGTTAGCTTTAGTTATGTTCATGTAATATTGTATACATCGGCATGTCTGTCCAACCTGGAAAAGGGATTCCTCTCCAGAGGTTCCTCTTTTCTTCTGCTTGTAAAGGTGTGTTTTACGCATTTGTCCATATTTAAGGTCTAAGGATAGAGGGTGTTGTATGTTTTTCAGACTGCAGAGCCCTCTGAGACTAATTTGTGATTTGTGGCTGTGTAAAGAAAATTAAGTTAAGCTGACTTGACAATAATTGAAAACTGCATTTGCCCACTAAAAGAAATTGGGTTGCTGTATGTACTGAGCCACAGAGGTCTGACATTTCACAGTTTTTGATAAGCATCCGCTGACAGTATTGGATCATGTTGAAAAGATATATTTCCCTTGACATGACTGGAAAGAAACTGCATTTCTTTCCAACTTCCTTCCTTTCTGTCCAGACTCTCCTATTCTCAGACAAACAACTACCCTTCAATACAGTTTGTGTCTTTCTCTGAGACACAAACACAGAATCCATCTTCTCTACTAACACAGCCATGTTACACTTTCTGTATATTACCCCCTCCCTCCTCAACACAACAATCTGAGGTCACTGTATCTCAGTTGGGCCTCATTGAAGCCTAACTGCATTATCTTAGTCTACTAAAAACCCCATTAAACCTACATTGATCATCCTAATATCAGGCACAGGTACCTTTAACATGGCCAGGCCGTCGTTAATAATGCTCCATACAGCAGCCATTTGACATTTCCTTTAATTGTGCCTGTAATTTATTCATGCACTTGATCCAAGGAGCTTGTTGTGAAAAGCTTCCACCAGGAATATTTTATCCTGCTTCTCTTGAGGCCTAGGGATTAACCATCTTAATAGCAAACCCCCCAAGGTATTACTTCCTTCATTGTGTGTGTGTGTGTGTGTGTGTGTGTGTGTGTGTGTGTGTGTGTGTGTGTTCGCGTGTGCGCGCGCGTGTCTGCGTGTGTGTGCATGATAGCAATGAGCATTATGCCTTGAATGCGCGTGTTAAGCTGCAAAAGTCATTAAGGTTTATTTCTCAACCATTACGAGGGCTCGATGTAAATTCTCCTGTATTACCAGCTCGTCTAATTTTGGGACAGCACAAAGAAAAGTGCAAATGGTTGCAAGATCTGTGCTTATCGTACAATGCAGCGACCCCCATGTTTAACCCAGTTTTGCTGAGGAAAACATCAGTGCCTCATTTGCTCACTCTGCAGGTCTGTTGAGCAGACGGCGAAACACAGCAATTTACCACAAAGTGGCAGAAGGAATCTCAAATGCACAGACTTCAAATGCAATTTAAGATGTTAATTATGATGTTTCTTGATCACAGAATGTTGCTCAACTGCAGACTGAGCACCTGACAGGAATTCGTCAGCCAAGAGCCTCCACTTTCTGCTTGACAGTGGAAGCTTGTATAAAAAGGACACACACCCATCTACACACACACACACACTGAAGTAGAAATGGGTGGCAATTTGTCACTTGTAAATGAAAAGTAATTTGACAATTTGGCAGGAGGAAACACTGTAGCCTGCTTTATTATTTCATGAGAATTTTGCAGCTATTGTTACAAATATATAAACCTACATTGCAATAATGTTTCACTAAACCTCTTCAATCTGGCATACTCCTTGTGTGCTGTTTTATAATACATCTGAGCATAAAAACGATTTTAACCTATGTGATTGTCAATCTTTAAAAAAGAAAAAAGGAGTGTTTTCTGCATTTTTCGTAAATGTATCACACAGCCACTCCTGGGGGTTCTTGCTGTTTTTCTTTTTCTAATACAGCCTCAGTCAGTTTCCCTTGTTGTTTTCCTTTTTCCGATTGTTTCTGTTATCCTTAGTTCATTAGCCAGACTCTTTTCAACAGCCTTGCATAGAAGACTAATGGGCCAGCATGCCTTTTATTGCATACTGCAGTTCCATGGCTGTGGAGGTCCATTACTTTGGAAGATCAAGAATTTACTCCCTTCTATAGGGAGGCCTTGCTAGGGGCTAATGAAGGGAAAGATCCACTTTGAGATAAATCCTCCTCCTGTAGGTCAATAAAAAATTTGCCTGGCTACAGAAAGGACCTGCAATTAAAAACCAGCTGGTGAAGTCTGACCTGGGGTGAGTCCAGTAAATTCAACAGGGAGAGGAATTGCTTTCCTGTCCATCTGTCTGTCTGCCTATCTGTCTTCTGTCTGTCGGTCACCCTGTCTCCCTGTCTATCTGTCTGTCTGCCTGTCTGTCTGTCACTGTCTCTGTCTGCCTGTCTCCCTGTCTGTCCGTCTGCCTGTTTGTCTATCTGTCTGTCTGTTGCTGTCCCTGTCTGCCTGTCTGTCTGTTCGCCTGTCTGTTCGCCTGTCTGTTAGCCTGTCTGCCTGCCTGCCTGTCTGTCTGTCACTGTCTCTGTCTGCCTGTCTCCCTGTCTGTCCGTCTGCCTGTTTATCTATCTGTCTGTCTGTTGCTGTCCCTGTCTGCCTGTCTGTCTGTCCGTCTCTTCCTGTCTGTCTTCCTGTCCGTCTGTCTGTTCGCCTGTCTGTCTGTCACTGTCTCTGTCTGCCTGTCTCCCTGTCTGTCCGTCTGCCTGTTTGTCTATCTGTCTGTCTGTTGCTGTCCCTGTCTGCCTGTCTGTCTGTCTTCCTGTCTGTCTTTCTGCCTGTCTGTCTGTCCGTCTCTTCCTGTCTGTCTTCCTGTCCGTCTGTCTGTTCACCTGTCTGTCTGTCTGTCTATATGAATATGCATATCGCAGCAACACGTATTATAGGTGTTAATGTATTAATCTTTATAAGCCTTATAAATATTGCCTCTAATGTACTTGGTGTACTGTGCCATAGAGAAAGTAAATTTTCCATTCCCATACTTTGATCAAAGGAAAAGCTGCAAACCTTTTTTGCTAGATATAGTTTTTAAGCGACTGGACAGAAAAATTCTGCATCTACATGACATTTGTGGCACAAAGAGGTGGCTTCATGACTCAAATGCTGAACAGGTTGGTACTCTTGTGGCAGAAAGTGAGCTCACGCTTTCTTACATCAACAGATGGTGTCGTGAGTGGAATGGCTGAAAAATGACTGTATCCATTTGCAATCACTTAAATTTTTTTCCTCAATTTAAAAAATAAATAAAAATAAAAAGAAGCAGCTCATACAGACTGACATCCACGGGAGCAAACAGTACCGTTTCTCCCTCTGCAATAAGGAGCAAAATGGCTCACCGGAGGTGCGCTAATCATATGGAGCATCATATACCAGGACATTGAACGCCCATTCTATCCAATAATTACCTTAACCAACTTCTCTTCATAAAAGCAAGCATACTGAGGGGCTGGCGTCCAATACAGATGTGCTTTGATTACAGTAGAAATGCCCAATGGTTAAATGTTGATTAAATGTCACATTGCTGTACAGCAGCACATATCAATGAAATGCCCTTCATATTTTACTTGTTATACACAAAATAACAATGTGAGGTGGGTGAAGCTTGTAATGGTCAGTTGTGCTCGAGACTTTTAGAGGGGTTGATTCAACTCAATGGTCATTCAGAGGCTGCCGTTTGTAGTGTTATTAAGCAAATGTCCTGTTAAGTGTTTTTTAGTCAGTATTGGTGAGGGGCTACTTGTCACTTTTCTAAAGCAGTTTATCCTGAATGTGCAATAAGATTTACCAAGTTTGAAGCTGTTGAACCTGTAATTTTATCAGTGAGAGACAACTGTTAAACAAAACTTCACAGAAGTGAGTCACTTCTTAGAACAACCAGCAGTGAGTTATAATGTTGTGTTTTCAAGTCGTTATAAGGAAACTTTTGTGAGGCTCAAAAGTCTTATTTTATGCAGCAGCACATCCCCCTTGCAGTAATTTGGGGTTTAGTGTCTCACTTGAGGGCCCTTGAGCAATGTTTGTGGTCTGTGACAAGAGCAACCTTAGAGCTGATAGTGTGCAAATTTGATGGCTTGCACTCCTCAGCCAGTGTCAGGAATCAACACAGCAAAGTTTCAAACAGTAGTTTGTCGGTAGCCTGTATCTCTACATCGAGGCCAACCTTGAAGTTTTGACAAGATTAAATTGCATTGACATAATAATCTCCCGATGCTTTTACAGCCGCAGTAAAATGGTCCCTAAATCCTAAAGTCGCAGTGCAGACAGAAATGGACTCGTTGTCAGTAGCCTTGCACTGCTGAGCGGAAAATATTGGGAAAGGAGCAGGTGGCAGCAGACATTGCTGCCCACGTCCTCATGCCAGTCTGAACAGGTATTTCCAGAGCAGCTCATTTGGTTATAAAATCTGCCAATGGCAACACATAAAGTGATAACTGAATCAGAATTGCTTTAATGCTTTAGTTTCAGTCAGGATGGGGAGAGGGGATGTGTTAAGTGCAATAAAGGAAGGGAAGAGGAGATTGTTAAGTGGACCAACTTGTGCTATGAATTTTATGACAGGATATCTATTCTTCCATCCAGATATACTTTACCTGATGGTCACATACAGATTTAAATGATGTTTTTAGACCTCTGAAACGCTTTATCTCCATTCACTGACAAGCTAACCAAGACGTTCCCCAGTGTTTAAGCTGTGAGGCTGTTCCATTTATTTAAGCAGGTATAAATATTTAAACTGTAAAACTGTTATGGGAGATGATGCAAAAGTATTCCCAGCTGAATATTCATTACCTATAAATATTTTAGTTCTCATTTCACCGGTTTCCTATCGTCATTGTGCTATCATACATGAGTTTGCTGTGCTCACACTTTGGTTTTGTTGGTCAACATTCAGCTGTCCATCATCTGTAATCAATAAACCTACTGAACAGGGTCAGCCTGCTTCACATGAGATGGGGAGATGGGCTATTTTTCTTTATTTAGAATTTAGAAAATTGCACCCAGTCCTCAGTGGATGCAGGGTCACCTTTTTGTCTCTATTCTGGGGGCCGGAATCAGAAACCGAAAAGGAGAAAACAAATATTTACTTGATTTAAAACAACTTTAGTACGACTTGTAGTAATTAATTAACTATTATCTACACCTGTATGTGAATCTATTTGAATATCTGCAGACAGCTTTTAAATGACTCCACAAAGATCAGTCTTTTTCTTAGAGAAACACAGTGTCATAATCAGGCAGGACAATTTGAAAGAAGGGGAAAAAAAGAAGTGTAAGGAAAATTCTGCAGCTTTATCCAACTGGCTTAACCTGACAAATACTGCCTGGCCCTCCTAAAATAAAATGCTTACCTCCTTTAGAAGAAATCAAGGCAGTTGGGACTCGTGTTTACGTTCATTTTGAGAGCATTAGAGGTTTATGTTTGAACCCTTAAGTGTGATGGAACAGAGTGGGTTTCAGCCCATACTTTTCTTCTCCAAGGACAGCTCTCACAGCCCTGTGCTGCACACTAGCTGGTTTCACACACTGTTCTTTAGTATTCAATGAAAAGATCTATCCTGGGTGATTGGGGTTTAGATATGTATAGGTCCAAGGTGCAGACTCCTGTAATGATTTTCAATAGTCTTTTCCTAATGAATGTTTTTGCTCCCTGCTTGTCAATGACATCCAATGATCCCCCTTCACTTAGCATACATTAAAGTCTATGAGCGTATTAGCTTGTGAATAACAACAAAAATGATCTCTGTTGATTTTCAGAGGCATGCTTTAGTAGCAATTAGGCAGCAGCATCAACACACAACAAGCTCCAGACAAAATATTTCATTTGGCACACTCAACAAAATGCAGAAACACCGTCAGCCTCAAACAGCTGGTAATGAGCGACTACTCTGCAGTTCTTGAGTGTTAACTCACACAGTTTTTGGTGGTAAATGATGCAGAAATAGTGCAAGTTCTCATTATGTTCACTACGAATAGCTCTATGTATGCTTGGCTCAGATTTTTTTGTGGGTGATCATTAGCTGGTTAAGGATGAACACATCTGTTTCCTGATGCCTTTGTATAGGTTACTCTTCGGGATGTCAAACACATGAATAATTCAAGCTTCTTAATTAACATAAAACATCCCTCAGTGTTCAAAATGTTGACTTATGGTTGTACATGAAACAGAAAATCTATTCATTATGAATCATTGCTTTGAAAGTGCTTATAATAATCACACTAATGTAAGTTTTTATCAAGAGCTTTTATTCATTAGATTTTTTTTTTTTTTTTTTATTAAATGTATAGATTACAAACAACTATTGATCAGTAACTCTGATGGCTACTATTGTAAAGGGTTTTGGTCATTTGGCCTAAGAAGGGTGAAAAACAGAGCACTAAGCATTGACTTTGATCATCTTGAACAAAGCCATATCAAGCCAATGATGACAGTGGCCTCTTATTATTAATTTATTATTTTTTTGTAACCTTGATCAATTCAAAGTCATGCTTTTTCACTAACTAAATTGTGATTCTGAAATGAAAATATCAGTAGGAAAGCAGTTTATGTAGCAATTAAGACAAACCAATTAGATGTTTGCTATTTAGACAAAATAAGGGTTATTTGAGCCACATACCTTCGTACAGGATGAATTCATTATGCTTCTGTTTACTGCTACATATTCCATATACATACTTTGCTTTTCTCAGTACCATATAAAATGAGGCATGTACATACAAACACAGGCTTGTTCCATCCAGCTGTCAGGTACATTTGCACACAGAACAAGAAGGAGAGAGAGAGAGAGAGAGAGAGAAACATTAATAAACAAAGCAGAGCACAGAACAATACAACAAAGCATTAATGGAAACCTTAGTTACATATTCCCAATATGCATGTGTATTAAAGTCATTTAACATTGCAATTTCAGTTTTTCCCTTGGGCACCAATAGTTTAGTGGGCTGCTTGTAATACAGTTAAGTGGTGATGATGTAACTTCTCTTATTCCACTGCAACACTGATACTACGCACATTCTCGCACACATTCACACCCCTGGGTCTTGAGTCCACAAAAGAAGGCAGTTTGCTTTGATTCCACTTGTCAGTCAACATTTATTCTCAGCCCGTCTCTATTGAGCTCCAATTGCAATGCTATAATCGGTGCCACTATAACCAAGGTTTTGCATGACGTTTTTGATATCCCGAGTGACGTCCAACATAACGTGATCAGTCATTACAGATCTTGCATGCAGTATAAGCATTCCCCTTTAGATGTGGTTTTTTTTTTTTTTTTTGGGGGGGGGGGGATTTTCTTCTGTATTTCTCTTGAGAAAAGACCATTGCTCTGCGGATTAGCCACCTCTCTTTACACAGCCCTTTCTTCCTTTCTGCTGCTCTTGTGTGAAGCTGACACTCAAAGGTCAGCTTGTCGGAATCAGACACTGCAATGAACACCTGAATCTGCATGTTCCACATGTCAGGCAGATATTGAATATTGTACTGAAGTAAATGGGTGAAGAGGAGATCCCTGGCATCTTCAGGTCAGCGTGCCCTCATGCCGAGTTCAGTACAAAGAAATTCATAATTGGATGATTTGATACATTGAGCAGTGATTCAGCTTTGTGCTATGGATAATCCTTCGCTTACATTCACAGACCAAATGATAGCTTTGTAATGACAAAATGAATATCAGTCAAAGGCAGATGCCTCCGCAAAAACCCACTAGATTTTTGGGTTGGCTGGCTGAAGACATGTAAATCTGTGAATCCTATGACTTATAATTCCAATTTCTTCTGAGCTGAAAAGCACATGAAGCGCACTTAGCTATCTGGCGTTAATAGGAGTTCGCATCAATCAGGTCTCATACTTATTCCAGTAACTGCTCTTGTGCCATAATATTAACATAGATCATTATGACGAATGTTTAGAAATGAGCCAACACCAAAATCATTTTTGAAATATGTGTTTTCAATGTTGAAATGTGAAAACGTTCTACCTTTACCTGAAAGTTTGAAAAAAAAAAAAACAAAAAACTGCAACTGGTTCTATATTTAATATTTTTCTTCTCTCATTCATTCATGAATTCAGCCTCATGCTCATTGCACAACTGTCAATATTTTCAACTCAACTTATTAAATTCACCAGCATGTTTGTTATGATAGCATGTTCTTTATTTGCTATGGCCAAGGCCATGATAACAAATTCAAGAATTATGAAATATTTTGCCTTACCTGCAATTTTAGTAGATCTGAAAATATAAAATATTTTATACCACAATTCTAGCTAAGGCAGCTGAGATAGATTTGCAGACGGCTACATTGACACTACAGGGAAATATATTTTGAAGTGCCGTGTAGAGTTTGACTGCATTAAATAAAAGCTACCCACAACAGTATGAGTGTATCCAGCTTTGGAAACACCTCAGGTATAATTTTTGTTTAACTAACTGTAAAATTTACACATGCTTTCTATATTCAACCAAGAAGAAAACACTGCAGTTGGTGGAAATTATGTTTTATGCTCCAAAACACCCAAGAAAAAAAATGGACACGTTCCATCCACTGCATGAGGTTGACCCCCTTCGATACAGAGTGTTCACTGCATCAGATGTAATATCAAAATTCAGCACAAGCTTTGTACATATTTGGCTTCATCGGCCATCTTACTCTCCTAGGCCTCTCTGGGAAGTCTGTAAACAGATGATACCACAAAGCAATGTTTTAATGTTTCCTGCTGAAATTTAAACAAAAGGCTGATCATTGAAAATCCTTCCAGGCTTCCTGAGCTTGGCTGCGAAATGACTGTCTGGACTGTGTTGCCACCTCCCTGGTGCGCAAGGCCATCTGAGATGTCACTAGGGGGCATTGTTACACCACAGGAGGAAAGACCTGCTTGCCAATGAAATATACATCCATTACCATGGAAACTAGATTTTCTACATTCCTTAAAAAAAACATGGGGCAAAGATTAATGTGAACTGCCGTTGACAAAAATACACAAAAATGTGAGACCCAACACTCGCAAAAAGTTTGTACGACATAGGGCACATAGTTTCTCCTTACAAGTTACAATTTCTTAAGTCATTACACATTGTGAGTCAAACACTGAGAGGAATCCACACATTTTCGCTTACAAGCGTTGGAAGTGCTTTGAGCCAGAGAGCACACAACGCAAGGTCAAGATTTCAGGTCAGAGCAGCACAATGGTCAGGTAATGGATAAAAACGTGTGATCTCTTAGCAGGGCTCCGGTGTCTCTCTGTATAGAGGCTAATGTCAGGGTTCAGGACACAGTGTTCACTGCTGGTTCAAGTGGTCAATGGAATCTGTGCTTCTTCTCTGTAGTCTCACAATGACGCTTGGCCATTGCCTGAACACGCTTTGTCATTGGGAACTTCAAAGCTAAGAACTTTATTTAATAATTTCAATTGATTCATGCTGATAAGGGAAGTATTTTCAACAGCTGAATCCAAGTGTGACATTTTAAAATGACACATACCTACCTATCAGGAAGATTTCTGAGCTTTTTTGGAAGACTAATGGAGAAGCTACACTTAAATTGTTTGGGTATCCTAAAGTCTTTGGTTGATTTTGGTGTGTGCGCATATATTGCTGAGCACTTAAGTTAAAGTGCCTGTATAGTGACAGGCTGTGCTATGACGTTCATGAAAATGTCTGATCCTTATATTAAATTTATTTGTTGTTTCTCAAGAAAACATTCATGAAAGATGAACTATTATAATGTCAGTTGAGCCTCTGATTACAGAGTTAATGCATAGGCCACTATTAACCTACAAATATAAAAAGATTAGGAATGCTTCCATATACACTGAAAACAAGAAACTAAATAAATCGGTTTGTTTGTTTTTGTTTTTTTACATTTTTTATTCAACTCATGCAAATAGTAAATGCCAGGGATATGTTGGAACAGTTATAACATTTTTATTGTCATTATTATTCAACAATAATTATCTGTGAAAAGAATCTTCCTGATGGGAAATTGACCACCAGAAGTTTACTAAAGCCCAAGAAGACTACTAAAACTCCAGAGTTACTCAGTTCATTGTCAAAGAGTACAAGTAAGAAATCCAGTTAATCTGATGGGCTTGAACCAGTTTTTTATTTATTTATTTTTTTTGTGTGTGTTTTAATATCTTGGCTGATGATTAATTGACTACCAAATTGAACTGAATTCCTCAGTGACTCTGTGTAAAGCCTCTTTTACAGATAATTGAAGCTGATGTTGTGTGCATGTGCGCGCGTGTCCAGTATGTGTGAACATGCTCATCATACCCGCACATTCCTTCAGACACCTGAGCAAACAGCCTATGGTGGCACTCCTGAGTATTAATTGTGTTTGTCCTCTGATATGAGTGTTTGGCACCTGGAGTGCTGAGTGGACATACAGACACACAGCTTTATACTATTCCCACTTAGTATTTCTGGGAGCAGCAACATTTCCATCTAGTCTAAATTATTCGTGCATGAACTTTCAACTCCAGCAAATAAATTGTAGGTCCAGAGCAGATAGTGGAGACTCTTAAGGTGTCACTAATGTGTAATTTGTTTCCTTGGTTGTTTTTATTATTTATTTATTTATTTTTTCTTCCCATCTCTCTCTCTCTCTCCCCTCACTTGTTTCTGGGTGCTGGCTGTCCCCAGTGACCAATGACCCACCTGGAGTCCTCCATATAAGTGGAGCCTGAATAAGGCACAGCTGGCTCTCTCTGCATTGCTCTAAACAGGTCTGCCTTAGCTGTGTTTTTTTTTTTTTTTTTTTTTTTTTAATAAGAGCTGTATTGGAGTTGTGGTAGGAGGAAGATAGGTAAGTTGAGGATAACCACATATATTTTGACCTTTTTATTTTATTTTTTTTTTGTTTAGACACACCAGGCCAGTGGTGGGTGCCACCCCCTGTATTTCTTGGAGGCTCCTTTGTTAGACCAGGGGCTTGTATGAAGATGCTGAATGAACATGCCCAAGATCTGTTTTCGTTATCTGGCTTCATTTACCCAGACATCTGGAATCCGGATGAACGGTGTTAGGAAGCTGGTTATCAAATCGCTAATTGAATCTAGCCTTTTTCCATCTAGATCAGTGTGTATTCACACAAAAGGGGCTTTTTTTTGCTGCATCCAACCAGTCACACCATGGAGAAGATGCATAGGGCAGTGGAGTAAAGCATCATTTTACGGTTGCAGCCCCCGTCACCCAGCAGCACTCCATTGAACTGCCCTAAAGTGAAACAGAAAGAGTCTTCATGAGTATCACATAACACAGTTAAACAACATATTGAAGCTAACATTCAGTGTATGCTTGGCATACCCTGCTCAAATGTTCTGCATAGGGCAGACTCCTGGCAGATTTGGGAGTCGTGGACAGACCTCAGCCACTTCAATAGTATTGTAAGATGTATACTACCTGAATGTCGAGGCTACGGATAGACTTGCAGTTAGCATTGTCCGCCTCAATGTCACCCTGGAGACTCCTGGAGAGAGGGATGTGGGTGCAATCAAAGACCGCCATCACTGGGGAACCCTGTGAAAGGAGAATGCTCCATTTAATATACAACAGTAGGCTCATAGGGTGTAGCCTATATTATATTTCTATTATATGAATTAGCCTCCTCACTATCTCATAAAATCCCTCCTTGATTGTCTGTGTGGGCAGGCGGCCAGGAAACACCTGCAGTCCCTCGGAGGAGAATCTGTATCTTTCATGCAGAACCTCGTCCGGAAAATCAAATGGCTTCACTCTGTCTTGGAATTTTCTCTCTCTCCTTGGAGCTTTTTGCCCCCAACATCCATGGGCTCAGTGTCATGCAAAAACAGAACTGATAGGTCAGTATGTGGCTCTAATATACCTGCCGAGCTCTTATCCTCAACTTAACGTGATGTGGAGCAGGTTAGGCGTTCTGTAAATTAAAGTACCCTGATAGTAAAGCAGCTCTGTGACACTGAAAACCCAGGTTAACCCGGAACGTACCCAGCTGTGATACCGGCCCCAGGTAGTCAGGATTTTATTATGCATGCTTGATTTCCTGAACAGCAGTCGGCCTAGGCCTCATTTTGATCCAGTGATTTAATTTCACATTTCAGTCTTTGTTAAACCTCTTGGTACCGTTTGAAATAAACTGCCTTCCCCTGCCAGTTGACTCCTTGATGATTCTTGATTTGTCAGGTTACTGATTCTTTCCTGGCTCCAGCTGAGGGACGGAAAAAGCGACGGGATGCTTAACCACGTGTTCTTTACGATACGTATGCTCTCGCGCCTTATTTCACTTTTCCTTGATTGACAGGTGAGGCGCGCGCGCGCACCCCTCACGCGGAGTGAGGTATGTCCCCACGGTGCGTGCCCGCGCTCCGGTTATAGTCCAGGACAGCGGACATTTGTCCACAATCCGTCCTCTGACCTCCGGCGCTTCGAAAATAGAGGGACGACCTTGTGGACACTTGAGTCATAGCTGCAGTTGTTGACTGCGCACTTTTTGCCGTCAGTCAAATAGTTTCACAAGTCGGGCGGCTGTAGTAAAAAAAAAAACAAAACAAAAAGTACGCACTTAACTTGTCACAAAGTTTTCCTGAAGGACGTTGTGATTCTTTTTTTTTTTTTGGCAAGAAGTTCAGTTGTACTGCGGAATAAATAATCACTTTTAAAGTTAATCAATGTGGAATGTTTTGAATGTTACCTTCAGGGTAACACAGTGAAGCCGAAACCTCCAAACAAGACTGTGTACATCACTGCAGCTGCTCTTCGCATGGGTGAGTTCAGCTACTGCGTGTTTACCTTTTGGCAGCGTTGTGTAGGTGGCAGGGAAAAAAAAACAAAAAAACAAAACTAAACACGCACACACACAAAGAAGTCGAGACTTGTTGGCGATCAGTTGCTATCAAGTCAGGTCTGTAAACATCTCACCTGTGATCCAGGCGATCTCTGTGGAATCAGGGAGGAAAACAAACACCTGGATCCTCACCGGGCTACCGGGAGAAAGGAAGTAAGCACTTTGACATCATATTGGAAATCCTGGAATTAATTTGATAAGATTTAGTTTGTCTTGTCTGTTTTTTTGTTTGTTGTTTTTTTTTAAGTTGTTCCTTGTTATGTGCTGGGAAAGAGTATTTTCACTCTTCCCTCTGTGGACATCAGTCATTGTGTGTTCCCAGTAATGTACATCTAACGTGTGAAAAGGGAGAAATAATGTAGCTTTACTGGTCATCACCTGACCAGAATGAATTCTGACATTACACTTACTTATTCAGGAGCAAGTGTCATCCCAAACATATATTGAAGAGGTTATGAAAGTGAGTCATAGTTGGTGAATGAATCTGAAGGAGTTTCCATTCTTGTAGCAGTCTGTTTTCAGTTGAGATGCGGCATTCCTATCTAACTTACCTATCCTGGTTTATTGGAATATTTCCCTCTGCGGGCAGCACGGCAGCATAGTGGTTAGTGCTGTCACCCCACAATAAGAAGGTTGCAGAGTCGGTTCTGTGCAGAGTTTGCATGTTCTCCCCATGCCTGTGTGGGTTTCCTCCCACCGTGCGAAGACATGCATGTCTAAGTTAACTGGTGACTCTAAGTCGTCTGTAGGTCTGAATGCGAGCATTAGTGGTTGTTGGTCTCTAACCCTAACCCCCCATGACCAGAAATGGAAAAGCAGAAGAAGATGGATAGATGGTTTTCCCTCTGCAGATTTAATCAGGGTTTTACTGAGTTTCCTGGATTTATGTGGATGTGTCCAGTTAAAAATCTGATGTAACTCTCACATGTTCAAATTTAGGTTTACATGAGTGATTTCCAGTAAAGTCCTGCTAAATTCACTCCTGAGCTTGCTTTATACGTCCAAAGTCAGAATTCTTTACATGTGCAAATTGCTCACAGTGGGAGCGTGGCCCTTTGTACCTGTCCCTCTGTCTGGACACTCACAGAATGGGGGTGAGTGGTGGCAGATGAGTTGGCCAGAATATTGGCCGCGCTCACTCTTGTGAGGCCGGACTGTTCAAGCCTCTGCAGCTTTGTCATACTGAAATGGGTCGAGTCTCTTTCTTTGTGTGACCCAACTTGACTGAAAGGTGGTAATTGGGGAATTGCTGGGTCTGCACTCCCCTGTGGTGATGCTTTGGGCAGAGCTCTCATTCAATTCATTTGCACAGCAACAAGTTGGTACATGAGAAACAGGCCATCTTTTAATTTAAACTTTGAAAAAGGTCCAGATTTGTGTTCATTCAGGCATGGGGTGGTCTCTCAGATTCGCTCATTCACATTAACAGTGTTACTCGGTCTCATGTTTTTACTGTCACGTAATTAGAGGAAGTTTCCACGGCAGTCCCCCACTCCCAAGATTGTGTATTTAATTTTCAACAAAACTCCCACTAGTCTCAAGAGTAGCTACACATTTTTTATCTTAAAATATATGAACAGGGATGGGATTTTTAATTTTTCGATTGCTGATTGATAGAAGCAAAAGAAAAATTAATTTTTAGCAAAAATTGATTTTAACTTCTTAAATGTTTTATCCTCTTCTTCTTTCAAAATTGTGATTGACTGACATATTAATATGGGCAAAATTATAGGTGCAATAACTAAATAATGAAAATGCTTATTCCTTTCTGCCTTCGTAAACAGTCGCAATGTTTATTCTTGCTTTCAACAGTACACTTACTCACACATACGTGTCAGGCACGCCTGTCCTCAGAATAAGATTTCTATCTTTTTATTTTTTGTTGTTGTTGTATCAAGCAGGATGTTTGGGCTAAAGGGTTTTGCACAATTTAATCAGCGTTCCGCTTCCAAAGCTCATCTGCATTTTTTAATTCATTAGAGGCAAAGAAATGACGATAAATTCTAAATGTCAGATGGTGGATGGTTTGCCTGTGTGCATTTCTTATGAAGCTTGTGCTCAAATGCAAACTGACAGAGGATTCACGCCAGAGATGTCATAATGCTTTGACACCGTGAAATGGAAATCAAAACTCTCCTAGGCAAACAGCTCCACACCGGTAACAATGAGAGAGCATAAATGTACAAGTATCCCAGTAAATCACTTCTTGCTATTTTCTCAGAGGTTGTAAATGCCATCATGCTGCAACAGTGACATGCAACATGTGTTGCCACATGCCCAGCATGCTGTCTCCACCTATCTAGTTTGTCTTCCTGCTGTCCAGAGTGAAAGAAGACATAATTACCTCTCAGCAAACTGTGCAATTATATAATTGGAGCCTGTTGGAGGAGTTTTTCAATATTCCCCCAACACTGTATGTGTAGGTCATAGACTGACTTTGGATAAGTACTTCTAAGACAAATTTTCATTAATTCATTTCTATGCTATACTGTTTGTAGCATATTCATGCAACATGCTGATATCGTTTAATACGTTAGAAGGATTTAAAATCTTGCCAAACATGTTGTGACAGTCAAAGTAAAATTAGCTGTTGTCAGCATCTGTGCGGCTCATTGTTATCCATTAGGAGTGGCTGGTAGACTGTAAGAGCCTTACCAGGCAGGGGGTGAGTTTGTGATGTGTTGGGAAGAGTTAAACTCCTTGTTAATCACTTATCGTAAAGAACGTTATACTAATATATATAATACACCATATATAATAATATAATACACTCATAATTTGATGCCATAAACGCTAACATCAACACAGTTACCTGCCCACATCTCTGAATAGAATAAAAGTTGTCAAACAGGCACAAGATGATTAATCATAGAATGTATATAATGTATAGACACATATCACACAACACAATTTTATCTCATATATCATGTAGTACAAGAAACTGATTCAACTGTTGGGGGTGCCAAAATACAAAGACAGCTAAATATCTCACTCCTGCAAGAATGAAATAATGAGAAAACAAAATTTGACTGCTGGCTTTTCTAGAGAAACAGAATAATCACCCATTTTTACATATCAACAGTCTCAGAGAAAGCATTTGTGTGGATTAAGTGTTTAAGCAGTGTTTAAGAAGATCAACTGAGAGTGCTGCATGCATGAAGAAATTAAGCAATCTGTGCGTAGTTATGAACCTGCCTAGGAGCTAACAGCTGTCAGAAACGGTTAGAAATTATTTTTTGAATGTTTAGACTGATGTTTAGTGGCAAACTAAAATTGGTTCATTGCGTCTTCAGCACCGCAACAGGATCCATCATCTGCACATAATGCCCAGCACAAAACTAATGGATAAAGGAATGTAAAATTTGATAAAGGCTGGCAGGTCTGCTCTGTTGTGCCCATGGTATTTCTTGCAATGAGTGGGAGTGTGTGCAGTAACTCTCTGATTCTCTGCCATAAAAGGATATGCAGGAATCCCTTCCTTACTTTCAACTCAATAAATTAATGATGCTTGGTTGGGTTTGATCAGAGGACGACCATGAAAGAAAAACTAAATAGACTGAGTGCTGATGTGTGTATTTGGTGAGGAAATTAACTGCTCTCCTCTGAGGACAACCAGTCCGCATTTGGAATGCTTGTGAAATATTTACAGGAGTCACCAAGACCGGGCCTCACCGCAGTCCACGCTGCAGTTTAAAATAGAGGGATCACTGTCTAAAACTGATTGTGTCTTCGGCCTGTCTGCGCTGTTGGTCTTCTTAGAAAATTCTTGACAGATTTGTCAGTATCAAACTTTCACCCATCAGGGGATTAAACTTGGATCCTGAGGAAATTTCCGTCAAATTCTGAGTAAATCTTTCCAGTGTAAGCGTACCAGTGCTCTTGTTACCATGGTGTCTGGCGTTCTGCCTCTGGGCTCCGGCTGTTCCTAACAACCAAGAGCAAAGGTCATGACCGCCAAGCCCACAACTGCTCGGTGAAATCAATGCCTCACACAGGGGGGCACAAATAACTTTGCACCCTGTCTGAATTGGAGTAACTGAAGTTTCTTCAGAGAGCACAAGAAGAAGAGTGAGATGATCTGGCTTTGAGGGCGGTCATGTATGCTCAGCCTCCGTCCACCCCCCACCTCCCCAGCCCTCTGCTGTACTTTCAGGAGCTTATGCATGAGTTCAATGGACAATAGGCTGCATTCCTCCTAGCAAGCAAGCAACATGGTCTGTTGGCACTTGAAGCACTTCTAGTGGCATTCATCTGAACTCTTGCTTTTGAACAGTGCCCTCACTGTTAAGACCCCTCTTCTGGGACGCATGTTGACGCACAAAATACAGAAATAAATTGTGACTTATACATCATGTTGCCTTGTTTACAGTGACATCATGTCCCAGTTACCAGACTATGAAGTAAACATCCCCTCTGCGTGCGTTCACCTCCTCTAGATTTTGTACAGGATCATTTCAAGCTCTTGTTTTGTTTTTGCTCACGGAACCTGTAGAGAGGAAGCAGCTTTAGAGAAGGGAGTTCAAAGTAAGGGCACATCGCACATTCAATACCTGCTCCATGCCACAGTCAGAAAAAGGGTCTGTAAAGGGCAGCAACGCACTGTGGAGTGATGATGCATTGAGATCTTTATGGCTTTAAAGGGTAGTGGTTTAGTTGAGAAAGTCACTAAACCACATTACTGAAGGATCTCTGCATGGCTATAGGTGATGACAATCCGATCCAGATTGCAGGCTGTCCAGTTTAAATCATCATTCGATCAATCGAAGAGAACCATATTTATTGACGTCCAAGCCATTCCCAAGCTGCTCCTCTGCTGCAAAACCCCTGTTTGTCATCTGACCAAATCATCTTTGACAATTGACGACAAAGGGCTTTCCGTTAAACCATTAAAGAATTTTACTATGACGCACAGTTTCCAAGTTCATGCATGTAATTCTGCTTCAAGGCTGGGATGTTATGTATGAGCCACAACAAGTCCCCACCACTTTGGCAAAACTAATAGCAGAGTCAAACCAGGTATCTTAGTGCTGCTGACATGTGGCATTTCCAGTGAGTCACTTGATGTTTGCTGAAATATGCATATACTGTATGTATGCAAGTAAGTGTCCTGGATTAAATGTAGAACTTCAATGAAAGTGGATAAATATTTTCATATGAAAAATATGAATTACTGTGTCTTATACAATGATAGTTTCGTGATAACCTGAAAGTATAACCCATACCCTTTTGATTGATGACTTGTAAGAGGAGATAAAGTATTTCTCTCTAAAACTGAGATTTAAAAAAACTCAATGGAGGTGCTATCTACTTAGTTCATATACAGCCTAAAAAAAGCGATCAACATTAGGATTTTGTATTATTAACTGAATCTACAGATATATCATCAATAAGAAAACCCAACAACATTCAATTTATTATCATGTATTGGAATAAAACATTAAACAATTAAAACAGGCTGAAACTAGCAAAGAGGCTATTCAGATCAGGGTGTGGATGCAAAACAATTTTCTCCAGTTAAAGTCAGACAAAACTGTCTGTGGCCCACAGAATCAAACAAACAAAAAGAAGTGTTATCAGTCACCTCGAGACTCTCTCTCTAAAACCTAACAATCAGGTTAGAAATCTAGGGGTAATTTTAGACTCAGGCCTGAACTTTAACAGCCACATTAAATCAATAACAACAGCAGCTTTTTATCATAAGCTCAATGGACTCTCTAAACGAGCTGTAAGACAGCTGCAGTACGTCCAGAATGCTGCTGCTCGAGTCCTGACTAGAACCAGGAAATATAACCATATTAGTCCAGCGCTCGGGTCTCTGCACCGGCTTCCTGTCGCCCAGAGAATAGACTTTAAAACAGCTCTGCTTGTGTACAAGTCTCTTCATGGTCAAGCACCAAAGTACATCTCTGACATGTTAGAGCCATGTGAACCCTCTCGAGCTCTGAGAACCTCGGGGAGTGGTCTCCTGGTGGTGCCCAGAGTCAGGACTAAACATGGTGAGGCTGCTGAAGTCTGGAACAGTCTTACAGAAGATGTGAGACAGGCCTCAACTCTGACAACGTTTAAATCCATTTTAGGTGTACATATGACAACCGAAAGTATTTTATCTGTGCAGTTTTTTTTTGTTTGTTTGTTTTTTTTAGCTTTTAATCCATTCAATTATTATGACATTTTTAAAATTATTTATGTAATGATTCTATCTGCCTTCTTGTATTTTTTTCTGTATCTGTAAAGCACTTTGAATTACCCTGGGTACTAATTGTGCTCTATAAATAAACTTGCCTTGCCTATTAAATCTCATTAAAAATGACAAAAGTGCTGAGTGATTTTATGAGTGATTATTACCTAATCAACTAGCTGTCCAATCATTGCAGTGCTATTTGATTCATCAATCTAAAAACCAGCCTGGCATGAGATGTGATTCAATTAATTAATTTATTCATAAAATCATCTTAGTTTTCTTGAATAACCAGTAGGAGCAGCATTCCCCTAAATTCATGAGCTTCACTCAATTATTTTTACTGCTGTTGTTGTACAAGCTTTTAAAAATTCCTACGGTGTGTCATGTTAAAACAATTTGTTTTATCTTCATATATTCATCATATCCCCGGGCTTCTTCAGTCCTTAGCTCTGCTGTAGCACACCATGGGAGGACTAACTTTGACCCTTGTATATTCAGTACATTGATTTTGCCCATTTACTGTTGGTCTTCTGAACAACCGGCTCTGAAATGAATGTCTGTCTATTCCTGCTGCTGGAATTTGATTCATTTGCTAATGAGCTGAATTCCCATGGATTTCTCTCTCCTGTCCCATAGATATTACCCTCAAATTCTCCGCCTCCCCCCTTCTCGCATTATGTAGGTTTTTGTCCTGCTTGCGCTCCCTAACTCTCAGTGTTTGTCAGGGTCGCAGCCTTCCCGCCGTTGCTCCAACACAACAGCCTTAATGTGGTGGTGCACAGTTGTACGTACACAGCAGGTGTACGTACAGCCATCTGGCCATATAGACGTTCCGGACATGCAGCATGCATCTCAAAGCTTGTCTGAACTGCTTACTGAACTACTGTCCAAAAAAAATGAAGACAAGGCACTACCTCAGGTAGTCACTTGTTTTTAGCTGAGTTGAGTTCCTTGTTGACAAATTTCCTACCTCAATATGCAACATCTTATTTTCTTTAATTTGAAGTGAAGTGGCCTGACACATTTCGTCAACATTCAGCCATTGTCACTGGATTCAGCGCTCCAGTTTTCTACTGCCAGAGAGGACAAAATGCTAACTAAACTCTTGATACAATGTAGTCCAGTAGTATACCAGCTATAACTATGGCTTTGACCCTCCAGAAGGAGCTTTTAATTCGTATGAATTGACACACTTATGACAGTTTCACCACAAACTGAATTTTTTTTAGGCTGAATTTATAGCATAATGGCATAATTTGCACTTAGTCTGAATATTGTTCCTGTTCATAGCATTTACACACATTCATTTATATGTTGGAAAATGTGTTCATTAGGACTGCACCTGTGATTACTGCCACAAAGGGGTCACAGTCATTGTCTTAACTTAGCATCATTTTCGCCTATTGTGATGATTCCTTTCATAAGGTAGGTAGTAAATGCACATTTAACTCTTTTCCCCCATGACAAAGTCTTCTGGTAACTTTTCACTGCCTAATTATTAAGCTTTATCCCCGTGCTGAAATAATCTTCTTCGTCCCAGCGGTACCTGTGTGTGGAAAAAGTTTAAATATATAAAATATGTTCAGTAATTGTTAGTAAGCAGAGTTGCCGGGGGCAATATTGCACCTTCTGACTTACAGTAAAAAAGCTTTTGTCCGTACTTGGCTCTGGATTTTGTCGCTGATTTTGTCACTTGTTATGTTGCGCACATATACAGAAAATAGCCAAGCAGTTTATCATCTGCATACAGATTGATTTGGGCTATCATGTCCTTCAGACCTTTTTTTTACTTTTCCTGGCAGTTCCCTCCATACACCATCTCCCAAACTTCCGACCCAACAGAGGAACCTCTAAAACACTTCTTAATGGACCCTTTCAATGGGGCGTACAGACCAGAACAAACTCTTTCATTCATGGCGCTCCAAAAATGCTAATGAATCCAAGCCTGACACATCTACCGGGGTACCCCTGGCAAGGGCCTGTGTTAGACAGTAGCGGGGCTATCAGTCACACAGGGTGATGTGAAGCACAGGTCTGATGGTAGCTGTCCCAAGTGTAATTTAGACCTACCAGGCTGATGGGTGTCCTCCAGCGCCGCTGGCTCTGAGCCATAACAGGGTAAACCAGGTTATAAAAGGCAAGAAATAAGAAATTGTAGTCAGCTGCCAGTAGCAGCTCATGATTTTAGCTGCCTTCAGTGATGTCAAAGTAGCACATTTTATCTGCCATGAGTCACTTTTATATTAGACTGAACCTGATGTGTGAACTTGTCCCACTGATTGATCAACTCTGATAAACTGACTCACAAATGAACTCGGAGCATTTCCTTTCATTTTTTATTTTTTGTGTTGAGATTGTAAAGGCCAGTGTTTTGCCCTATTCAGAAAAAAAAACTACTATTGCTCATATCATATTTTTTCCGTGTTGTCAGCCCATGTAAGAGCTTGCTGCAGATAACCAATGAAGTCACTCATGAGACTTCTCTTGCCGTGTTACAGAGGGTGTTTCAGACTTACTGATTGCTAACTCATCGTGTGTAGGTGGAGAGGTAATTTATTTTGTGATGGGTTTCTCAAGTGTGATGATTTTGTGAATGCTGTAATGCCGGATAAATTCTTTGCTTTTTTCTTTAACCTTCCAGAAAGCATGCAGTTAATGATGAGAATTTCCATAATTTGTTGTTAAGACTTAACATTATTCCTCTTCATTACATTCAGCGTTGGTAAATATATTTTACTGTGAGCATTCAGCACTGTGAGTACAGCGATGCATTCAGTGTGATCATTCATACTTATTGGCCCATATTTTAGTGATTATAAAATCTCATGTATTTTTTCATTTGCGCGTATTTGGCATGATACCACTGAAAGCCCCAAACTTATGAGACTCCATCAGGACTCTCCTCATCCAGGCAAACAGATGTTTTAGGTGGAAAGATGACTCATCGCCCATTTCTGTGTTGTTTGAAAACAAACTAAGCTGCAGGTGGGAGTCATTTAAAGAAAGTCTCAGATGTGCTTTTTAAAGTGACAGGAAAATCCTCCATTTTCCTTTTGTCTGCCTGTAAAGCTTGACAAATGACAGCCATAAAACATGTTTTTCAGAGTTGGCAGGGTGGGACAGGACATGTGGGGCTGGAAGAGTGCCTGCGGTGTCTGATTGTGATACAAGATCAGGCAGGTCTTGCAGGTCGAGTGGAGCTTTATTGCTTTTTGTGTCTGAGCCCTTTGAAAATTAATGTTAATCCTCTGGACTCAACAACAGCTGTTAGTTTTAAATATCATAAAATGACATTAATCACCACTTGTCACTGTGGAGGTAAGCAACTCTATAGGTGTACGGGTGGCTGTTGTCAACCCTTTCTTTTCCTCCCTCCTTATAATGAGAATAATGAGATGAGATGAGTGCCAGAAGTTTTCTATTGACTCAATTAGAACATTCACTGCCTTTACTTCTGATCATGTCATTCATACATACATCTACTGAGTCACGGCTGGAGCCAATCCCAGCTCACATTGGGCGCGGTCGGGGGAAAACCCTGGACAAGTTGCCATCCATCACAGGGCCAACACATACAGACAGAGACCGACAACCACTCACACTCAGACCTACAGACAGTTTAGAGTCGCCAATCAAACTAAACATGCATATCTTTGGACGATGGGAGGAAACCCACACAGGCACGGGTAGAACATGGAAACTCCTCACAGAAAGGCGCCAGGACTGGGAACTGAACCCGCGAATCAAACCTCCTCGTTCTTGTTCTAACCACTATGGCACCGTGTTACCCAGCACACTGCATGCAGAAATTATTTTGCCACCCTCAGGCAGGTGAAATGGGCCTTGATGACCCCAAAGGTTTTCTCAATCCTGACCCTAGTTGGGAGAGGGCAACATTAAACCGCGACCTTCTTGTTGTGAGGCAGCAGCACAAACTACTATGCTACCGTGCTGCCGGAGCTTTGTAGTAATTTGTTCATGGGTTTACCACTCACAACGCGGACTGTTCTACATGGGGAAAGTAGACATCATCGCTCACTCAATACATTAAATTAAAAAATATTGTTTCAAAATACCATCTCATGTTTCTGTCTGCTAATCCTGCACACGAATAGAAACGCACACATTGTGGAAGTATTTATAGGTCTTGTATGCGGAGCAGCTAACTAGATGGAAATCAGATATGTAGCCCATGATATGAATGTAAACAAAATTGTACTTGTATAGTACTCTAGTTAAAAGCACAAGAGTGAAACCAGTGACAAAAAATATGGTTGATTATACACATGAACAAATTAACATAAGAAATAAATGTTAGTCAATAGGCAACAGAAACATTTGCATGAAATACAGTAAATAGGATACAACAGTTGTTTTATTTTTTCCCACATAGTTTTTTTTCTTTTTTTAGCATTTTACACAAACTTAACACCAAGTTTTAAGTAATGAAATATAGACAATTTCTTCAGTTCTAATTGAAAACTTAAATGCGCACATTTAATGCAAACATTTAAGCAAAAAAAATAATAAAACAATGAAACATACATAACACAACTTTGGTGGAAATATCTGTAATCTGTATCTGTATCTGTAAACTTTTTAATTTCTTTTATCCCCATTATTTTTGGTCTCGTCTCTGCTCCGGTCTAGGTCCTGGTGGGGTTGCTTTTCTTTGCTGTAGCCCAGTCCATCACTCATAACCAATTAACCAATTGACCTAGACATGTTCAGGTGATCTACTGGGAATCAAACGCTGCCCTTCTTATTGCAGGGCGACAGCATTAACCACTTGGTATTTCTACGTTTCTACATTTGAATATGTGAAAACACAAAGTAAAACTTACTCTTCCAACACAGTTTATTTATTACACAGATAATATATATAGCTTTACTAGAATAATTACAGTTCTCACTGATACTTACAATTAGAAACTAAATATTGTGACATTTAACTGACTAAATATTACTGCACCACAATTTTATTTTTTTTTTTTTCATTGTATCTGTCAATCTGCCAATGTAGCTTCAGTCAAAGTACTTAAGAACAGGACATAAGGGCAGTTCGAAATACTCAACCAACCCAACCCAATGCCACTTTAGCCCTTCAAGATTATCCTGTAAACTCATTACCATCTTAATTTAGACCATAGAGTGCTCGCTTATCTGCCTCTTTTTCAACTATGCACTGGGGTGAAGGAAGGTGTGAAGAGGTCTTCTCATGACCTCGGTGCTTGAAGGGGGGAAGTTGACTGTGACGAGTTGTCTCCACGGTGTGCTGCTCACTGCGGCGAACTGATTGAGCCTCTGAATGCCGCTCTTTGTCACCTTCACTCCTCCGTGGCGCATGTCTTTGTAGTGACTCATGTTGTGTTGTAGCATGTCTCATTCAGTAATCTATGACTGTTTTTGCATGGACATGAAGTTTTTTTGTGCAGTTTTATTTACGTAATTTAACATTTGCTTTGAGAGAGGTAAAGATAAAGACGTGCAAAAGGATTTGAACTATATTTGTGTAGGAAATACCCAGCCTTCAGGTCTGTTTTGATAACAGGAATTTACGGTCAGATATGTAGCCAGGAAGGCCAGCTGTTTGTGTGCCAAACGAGCTCCTTTTAGAGAGGTGACATGCCACATGTCTTTCAACAAAGTACTGTGTGCCGGAGGAGGAACAGCTTATATCCTAACTGAACAAGCCGGGCAGCATTTAAATGAGCAACTCACGACCAAAATCTTCGATACTACACATCTGAACTTCAAAAGTGACTTTCATAAGTAAGGATTAGGGATCAGTTTGACTGTAGGTCACATAAACCGCATGGTCACGCAGTGATGCATTACATAACATTTAGGAGGATTCAAATGCTAATCATTTGTTTTTCTTTCTAAATGCATACAGACGTTTGAGGAGTAAGACCAGCTTCAAGCTTCTGCTATTAAACCTGTTGTGCTTGTACACTGCTCTAAAGAGTGCCATGCTCCTGCCACTCATAACACACTACTGGAAGCGCAGGTTCAGCAAGCTGTTTGTGTGAATTCCAGGTTTACTGAGAGGCTTTGAGGACAGACACAGACAGGATACAAACATGACTGCACAGACAGGTTATGATATAAGACCTTAAAATTAACAAGAGTTATCATCTTATGACCTTAGATAGCTCAAGGTTGAAAATATGTTTTATCAGTAAGTCATAACTGATAGAATCACTGAGCAGACGTCTGTATTTGAATCTGAAATGGACTCTGATTACTGAGATAAAGGACTGCAGCAATGTGTCTAACATCGATATGACTTAAGCACGTCTGCTGTTTTCATTCAACGTGCCAACCTACTTCAGCAGTGTAACCATATAATATTACATAAACTAGAGATAACCACATGACTTGACTGCAGCTAGATCAATCACACTGGTTCTATACCAACAATACACACAGTAAAGGTGCATTCAGACATAAAATGCCAAAAGCCACAATTCAGTTGCATATAGTTTTAATGTTAAAACTCTTTTGTTCCCCAACCTGTAGATGAAATAATTAATTCATTAATCTTCCACCACTTATCTGTTTCTGGGTCGTGGGGAGGTGATGGCGCCAATCCCAGCTCACTCTGGGTGAGGGTGGGGTCGCCCTGGACAGGTCACCAGTCCATCGCAGGGCCAACACACAGAGACAGACAGAGACCAACAACCGCTCACATTCACACTCAGACCTACCAGTTAACTCAAACATGATGTCTTTGGACGGCTGGAGGGTACGCAGGGATGGAGAGAACATGGAAATTCCTCACAGAAAGGCCCCAGACTGGGAACTGAACCTGCACCCTTCTTGTTGTGGGACAACAGCTCTAACCACTATGCCTCTGTGCTGCCTAGATCAAGTGTTAAATTAGTTATTTCTGGATTTGGAACTAGTTGTGATTTGCTATCACTTCTGTGTTTAAGAGCCTAAATTTTAAAAGTGAGACCTTTTAAATAGCCCAACTCGCATGCTTAAATCCATCCATGTACTTTTCTGAAACAAAGTAGGCTGACAACAGGTTTTGTTAGGAGGAGCAGTCTGGGATTTGTTCTTTCATGGAGTTTTGTCTGAAGGCTGGCTTCTTCTGTTTCAGCCCCTTTCTTCCCTCTAATCTCTTCACCTCCATCATTGCTATCATTGTCTATGTTGACAGCAATGGTTGTCATGATACTTAACTTTAGGGTATGCAGTTATGCGTTGTGTGTTTGTCTGAAGTGTCTACACAAAGTTGACACAGTCTGCGATTTAAAGCACTGGATGAGAATAATGGGTTACAATCTCAGCTGTTGTTGTGAGCCAGTTATGGTACAATCTTAGGTGTGTCCTGGCGATGTTTCATCCTGTTTTTGATTATACTCTTATCACACACACCCTCATTCCCATATGTTTTATAGTTGTTTTACTCATTTATTCATTCAAGCCATTGAAAATTTGGTTTGGACATTATTTTATGATTATTGTGGGTTTGTGAGCTGATGCATAGAGACAGGAGAAAATGACTTGTAATTTACCAAAAGCACCAAAGGCAAGGAGTGTTGTGGAGGAAGTGCTTTCAGATAACCACAGACGATTAAGATGTCAGTCGAGACATGAAGTAGGAGTTCACAAATGATGTCTCTCATTTGTTTAACTTTCAGGTTAATTTAACAAGCTAAATAAAACAGGTCATAACCAGAGTCCATTAAAATTCAGTGCCTTCTGTTCAAATACAGTTTTGCTCCTTTATAGAAAGAATAAGAACAACAATAGTTTGAATCCAAAATAAAGTATTGCATGTATTTTATATTTCTATTTTAATGCATGGCTTGTCAGTTAGCAAAATGAACTCCCAAATATGTGGTTCCCTCTTGATTTCAGCATGTCAGTATGTCGGTGTCTGCTTCATGGAGAAAAGACTGTTTTAATATGATTCTGTCTACTCAAGAGTATTTTTGATTTGTTTTCAATTGAGAAGATGAAGGCAAAACATACAACATATTAAAGGCAATAACTCAACACAAAATTGAGTTGTCTTATTTGACACACACACACACACACACACACACACACACACACACACACACACACACACACACACACACATACACTCTCACACCTACCCCTGCATAGACTGTCCTTTCCTTCTGACTCTAACTTTGCTGCTTCTGTGCATTTGCATAGGCCTGTTTGGGTATGTTAGCTGTTATTTTTTCATTTTGCATTAATCTTTTGTGCACGTCCAAAATGGAAACCTTGACATGGCATATTAAGGTTTCAGTGAGCTTGCAAGTCTATTAGGTTTTACCTCAAAGGTTTATTCCTCTGTGTTTACTGACGCCCTGCTCTCTTAAACATGGAAATGATCCATTTGAAAACAACAAACCTAAATGGACTGTGTAATTATATCCAGCCATTCTCCACTCACTGTGACTTTGAACGGAATGCAGGCACGTCTCTGAATCTGTCACTGGGTTAAAAGTAAAACTGGAAGTAAAATGAGGTATCTTTTTTTTTTGTGTTATGCAGACAGGTAAATTCAAAAACATTGCATTATAAATAGAATAGTTCATCTCAGTGTGATGCTGATAAGGGGCTTGCACTAGTTATTTCCAGGCTTTGATGTGTTGGGCTTTGTATGTCAAATAATTTTCCTGCTCAGTGGATGAACCTGCAGGGCTCTGGGAGCGTTGCTTACTCTATTGGTATGGTTCTTATGTCTCTATTAGACTTGACTAATTATTCTATAAAGACTATCTCTTTCATTCTTAATACACTACTGATCTGAATAAAAAAAATTGGACAACACTCAGGAAAGTGTCTTTAAAGAAGAAAAGCCAAATCTTGTAGTAAAGTCTTCTATAAACAAAGTCATGTCTATTTAAGGCATGTTGTCTCAAGTCTCCATCTATCAGTACCCTGCAGCACTTCACAGAAATGAAAGTGCACGTCCACAAAAACTTGCCCTCTTAGAGAAGATGACTCCCTTTTCAGTTGAGCAAAGACACATTGCATTAAAACCATTCAGATGGAGTTGGGTGTAAATGGGCGTGCACAATTTGTGGAGGGCAGGATGGAGGGATCAAGGAAAAATGGAGAGGGAGTGAGAGAGAGAAGGAGAGGCATGCCTGTACTTCTTCTCCTCCCATTCTTTAATGCTCACTGAGTTGCCCCGCAGTGCAGGCTTTGTCCCACTCATTGTCACAGGCTTAGAGAGCCCCTTTGCCAAGTGAGAGGCTTTGGCAACATATGTCACTTCAGTGAGTCTCCTGTCGCTTCTTTAGCCGCTTGAGTGGAGGAGCGGGGAGGGGGCGTGTCTGTGCACCAGGAGAGGAGAAACGTGAGGCGGCGGAGGAAGGACGTGTCAGAGATGTTGGCTCAGAGAGAGTTGTTGGAATGACCCTTTGATGCCTTGGGCCTGTACGTTTTTTTATGGATTTGTAGTGCAGCTGCCTTGGGCCTCTGCCAGAGGTGGACTCAAGCTGTAGAATGACTCAAAAAGGAGTAAGTACTGGTCACTTAATGAAATCTTTCATTTTATTAGTCACATGGGACTTTGTGCTCGATTATAACACACATATCTGCATTACTATCCAGTGATTTTCAAATACATATACTTAGTCTGTGGAGGTGCTGGTTGGTCTGAGGAAGGTTGTGCTGACTTTGCGCTTAAGAAGTAAAGGGGGGGGGGGGGGGGGGTCATTGTATACATCGTGTGTTGACAAAGATTAGTCGTGTAGTAGTCACACTCTTCATGCCACTGCCCATTATTGGCTTAAGAAACACAATCCCTGCAGATTTGTGGCCATGAACTGCCATGTGTTCAGGTAATAGATCCCTTCATTTCCAAAACAAGTTCTTTGTTATGTGTTTACACAGGGACTCCACCCCATTTGGCGCGCTCAGGATTTTGCTTTTTAAACAGCTTTGTTTAAGTTCTCATTTAAGTGGCAGGTTTTCACGTGTGTATACAGTTTAGTAATTTGCCTAACTAACTAGGTTTGTTGAGACAGTGAACTTCCTGCACGTGAATGAAAGTCACCCATTTGGTAATGCCTGGTTGACAGGAGCAGCACAAAATGTGAATAAAAGGCTCCACTTCTCATCTCACTGGGGGATTTGGGGCTCGCTGCCTGTTAAGGACTGCTGGTCTGAAGTGTTTGTCTATCTGTGATTTAAATCGGAAAACCCATTAATTCTTACATATCTCTGTGCTGTTGGTGGTCTCAAATGCATAACCCTAAGTGTGTGTATGCATGTGCGTGTGAGGTGTAATATATAGCAGACAATAGCCACAGACTGAGAATAAGTGAGGCTTACAGCTTTATTACATCAGGAAAATGTATGTTTACTCCTCCGGAACAAACAGCTCACCAGCTTTGTGTACCATTCAATCCTGTTCGCAAAAGCCCTTATTGCAAATAATACTTCACTATGATCACCCAATTTGTTTAATTGATTCTTAAGTCAAGTAGCTTAATCCTGAATCTAGTCCACAACAATTACCGCATTAACCTTTCCCATTAAGAAGACACAACACATGCAGTCTTGTGTCCCTTGGAGAACCCTGGGTAGCTCTCAGTCATTGTTAAGCAGTCCTCTGTATGACTGCTGGATCTCTCTGCCTTCATTCTCCTGATAGCAGGATTAGCTAGAGGGTGAACCCATTTGGCATTGCCTCTTCTGTCGCCACAGTCTCAGCACTGTGAGAACTAAGCTGTGAAACAGTGACGGGCTTAAACCAATTTATAGACTGCCTTCTTGGATCTAGTGATTCTAGTAGACAGCAGATTATCCTTTGTGCCAGCACGGGTTTACTGTAAGCATGCCATGCAATGCCACCACCCAGGTTTTACAGTTCAAAGGGTAATCTTCAGACAAGTATTGTTCTTGTACCCCAACATCATTAACAACAAGGCAAGATAAATGTCCTGGGAGATTTGACATCAGTTCAGGGTTATTATATAAACATATGGAGCTGTTAACTTGTGCCAGTCAGATTTTAATCACTGTCGATACATTGTAATGTAATTTTAATAAAAAAAATATGTTTAAATGTCTGTTTTCTATAACCAACTTTGGACTGATTTGTTTTTATGTTCTCTGTTTTTATGTTTGTTTTATGTTTTATGTTATGTTCTCTTCTTTGCTTAAATGTATCTCTTCCTGTACGGAAGATATGTTGAGGTTAACTTAGAAGTGTGATGATAAAAAAACCTCAACCATCCTCCTCTATGGAGGAAACACAGTCTAAGGTAAATAGTCTACATTGCTAGGATGTTTGTGTAACTACAGAATCTATTATACAGAGTTTATACCAAAATTATATAAATACAGTATAACTTCAGGTAGTTAGTTCAACAGAATGCCAGGCAATCACTTTTACTCTCCTGTTTGCTCAGTTTTGGCTGATGCCCAGGATGCCTGTTCACACCTACTTAGACATTATGAGCTTACATATATATGAGCGTGAATAACAGGCTGCGGACTGCAGTTCATTTAACGGGGTTAAAAAGGGTTGTCTGAATGGTACTGCAACTTTAAAATAACACTCGCCCTGTGCCGCTGAGTTTAGACCAGGTTCTTATTGGTCAGCACCTCAATCTGTATTTGCTCCTTCAAGCTGCCAATGGACCAACAATGCTTCAGACCACAAATCATTCTAAGAGCAGCATGCCGATGGCAAAAAACAGGGTGAGCTGAGTCCAGCTGAGTTGGGTGCAACAAGGTCCCTTCCCAAATGTGCAAATGGATCAAATGTAATTACTGTGACACTCCTCTGGACTGCAACAGTTGTGTCCTTGAATGCAAAACTTTCAATTTTATTCATTCAGTCAAGATATGCCCTTTAGATCATTTGCATTTACTTGTGAAACATAATGGAGAACATTGTTCTGACTCTGAGGCAGAGCATGTTGGAAATGGAAATATTAAAGCAGAACAGAAAAGATTGTTGATTTATTTAAATTAGGATGATCATAAATAATGCAATGTATATAGATTTGATGTTTTATGGTGTAAGATCTTATTTATGTATCTGCCTCATGCTTCTCTTTAATTTCACATGGCATTCAGCCAACCATGTGGTACAAAGAAAAATGTTTTCACTGTTGCTAATTTATATGTCAAACCTTTGCAGTGAACTTAAAGTAAAGAAATCTATCTCTCTGGGCTGTTTGTTCAGCGTTGTAGGTCTCTGTTTAGGAGGTTGTAAGGGTCTTATCTGACCACTTTAAACAACAAATTAAACAAGTTTTATTTTCAAAGTTGAATTTCGAAACCTGCAGCTTATTTAGTGTGATTCCATTGTGTCTCTCCCAGATCCTCATTACTTCAAGGATTCAAAGTGATGCTAGCTGATCATCACGTTTTCCTGATTAGTGCTGACCCCAGAAACCAGCAGAGAGTAATGAAGTTGGCAGGGAGCCTGCAGCTCGCTCTGCTTTTAGCCTTGACCCTCAGGGCAGTGAGCCTGGAGATTCCTCTGGAAGGTACAAGTTTAATAATGTTTCATCACTTTTTCTTCAATAGATGCAAACATTTGATCTGTTGATTTGTCAAGAATTGTAAAAATAAATCTCTTTGTTTGGAGTAACAATATAAATTGTTGCACCTATTTTTGTTCACTGTCTTTCTAAGCACCCCATTTGTCCAGATTATAGCAGCATTTTTGGCACACAACTTTGCCAAATTGATGACTTCTCTTCTCCATACAGATTAGCAGGAAGTAACAATCAAAAAAAGTCTCCAAATTGTGGTCTCTATTTTTGCATGCAATCTTGCAACAGCTACCGATGTTTCTTAAAATGTCTGTCTTGCTTGTGTTTGTTTCTTCATGCCATAGTGGAGCAGCCTCCTACCATAATCACTCACACATCAGGTCCCATTATTGCCCTTCCTTTTGACAGCTCTGTGAGTATCAGATGTGAAGCCAGAGGCAACCCACCACCGCAGTAAGTGACATCCAAAAAATCACTGTCATGACTTTAAGAACTAAACTCACTATGGAAAATATCAAAGAAAACGACGATCACTTTTCCAAAATTAATCTAAGGCATGTTTTTATCCCACAGATACAGATGGACAAAAGATGAGGAAGAATTTATCCCTCCCTACATCATGACAAACAAAACAACCCACACGAGTGGTACTTTTCTACTTCCTAACAAGCACCTTCTCCAGTTCCAGGGTAAATACAGATGTTACGCATCTAACAAAATGGGAACTGCCATAACAGAGGAGATTGAACTGAGAGTTCCCAGTAAGTTTCCTGTACAAAAGAAATCTGCCTCTTATGTGAACCTTCAGGAGCCATGGTGCTTAATATCTGTTTTTGATTAGGTATTCCCAAATTCCCAAAGGAGGAAATTGATCCTCTTGTTGTTAATGAGGGAGATCCAATCATCCTCAGGTGTAACCCTCCAGAGGGGGTGGCTCCACGACAGCTCTACTGGATGTCTATCGGTAAGCACAAGAAGCAACTGTGCCTGTCCGTTGGCTATGAGATAGGAATGGGGATAACAGCGTCCGCTTTTGGACAGTTTGCCCTTAAAGACATCAGTGGTGTGGCACAACGAGAAAGGGAAAGAAAAAGAAAATCCTGATGTGGATGCTTCTTGTAGGTGGAAAAAAAAAGTAGCAGGTGACACTGAGTTTGAGGAAGAGGCACGTGGCTGTCACTGTCCACTGGCCCCCAGCAAAAGTGACAAGAAGGGAAATAGCTAAGGACAGGTACAAACTTCAGTTGCACAAGTTTACTTCACGATGGAGTTGGTTTTTCCCTACTACTGCCAGAAGGAGTGATTTGCTGTGCAAAAGGTCACAACACTTATGTCTGAGGTGCTTTGAAGTAGTGGTTGAGTTTTCTGTCCAACCCCTTGGGAGGTTTTCATCTGCTTCCAACAAACCTGTCTGCTGTGAGAGAGAAAAATATAAGAGGCTGCACGCAGGCATCGAACACAATGAAAGAAAAAGATTTTGCCATCTGCTTAGTTTCAAACTTTTATGTTTTTTCACAGCAAATGATACATTGGATATGATGAAATATATTTTCATATATACTAGAGCTTGTCTGAAAAGTTGAGAAACATTGATGAAAACAGTAATGATGTGTGTCCTCCACAGTAGTCCTCCGCAGCGTTGGGCTCTCTGCACCCACTTATTGTGCATGAAGTAAAAAATATTGTTATCTTCTTCTTCTTAATGGCTCATCTTTGCCTTCAGAGCCAAGTGACATTAATCAAAACCAAACACAATTTTATGACTATGTCTTGAACGCTGACATAACAACCAGATTCTAAAGGCTACATCTTAAATGGAGCCGTTAAAAACTGTGAATGGGCTGACTAAGGAGTGGCAAAGCATCACGGACCCATAACTTTAAATAATAGCTCAATGTAAACCAAATATAGGGTCATAGTGCGCTCATGAGTTCTTTGGTGCTTAATGCATTTCCATTAATGTCCAGTGAATATGAGGCTATGCTGTGTTGCAGTTTCTTTTCAAGTGAACCAAGTCCCATGAAGATAGATAGATAGATATTTATTGTCCTTTACAGGATATGTGTTTCCACCTTCTGTACAGCCACAATAAGAGATTACAGACATCAGTGCCACATAAACATACAGAACATAGAATTAATTTGGGGGGGGTTGTAACCCACCCAGCACTAATGTTTTATAATAAAACATTAGTTAAAAAAAATATTAAACCTGAACATGTCTAGGTTAAGTAAATGTAAAAGTAGGCGGTTACTTGAGCAGTATGGTGGCGTAGTGAGTAGCGCTGCCAAGAAGGAGGTTGCAGGTTCGATTCCCAGGTTCAGATGATGAAGAGTGACTGTTGCTACAGCAAGGAAAGCGGAAAATTGAGAGATGGTGAACAGGACCAGAAAAGAGATGAGAGCAGACTAGAGAGACGGGGTTCATATGTAGTGTGGGCAGCCAAATACGGATATGTTCATTGGATTAGTGGTTAAGAGTAATGGACTGGGCTAATGCAGGACCAAGGCCGAACCAGACTAGACCGGTGACGGCACCCCTCCAGAGACTAAGAGTAGACCAGACCAGACCACACAATATAGACTCGGAAAAAGCAGAACAAATCACCCACTGAGACGACTTATTTATGGGGGAAAAGGGGACAGAATTTAATATACCAGTTCATTAAATGTAAAAAAAATATAATTATATTATAATAATATTCTAATTATATAATAATAACAACAATTATTATTATGATTAATATTATAACAGAGTCATATTTAATAAACAGTTACATGTCGGACATAAACATTAAGCACCCTCATTTATAATGATGATTGAAGGTGACGTCATTAATCTCTCGTTCAGTCCGGTAATAACCGGTCACTGTGGGTGTGTAGCCAGCACCTGCAGGTAGAAGACCTGTAAAAGTTGTCTTGTAAGGTGTTTCAATTAATATATTTAAGAATGTGAATTGTATCTTCTTTATGGCTAAGATTTATAACATGGCTTGGCATTATATATAGACTTTGTTGACACTGAAGATGTATGTTCTTTTCCAGATCTCCAGCACATTGAGCAGGATCAGAGGGTTTCCATGGACATCGAAGGCAACCTATACTTCTCTAATGCCTTACAGAGCGACAGCCGCCAGGATTACTGTTGCTTTGCGGCATTCTCCAAAATACGCACCATCGTCCAGAAAACTGCCATGACAGTCACGGTCAAAAGCTGTAAGTCTCAAAAGTAGGACTAAAAAGTGGTTGTCTGCCTGTTGCTCATTTATGCAACGCTGCATTGATAACAGAGGAATATATTTTCACATATCTTATATTACAAACATCAGTAAAGCCCATTTTAGCATTTTTGTCCAAAGAGATGACATTTACATGCTCTTCCTTGTACTTTCATGAGTATATTTAATACTTTTCTGTGCTGCATACCAAAGACCTTGGCTTGCCTTGGCATGTCTGTGCTCCTGGAGAGTCCGTTTAATCGTTGGATTGAGCAATGTGTGCTGACGAAACATCCATTGACAGAATTTTTCTCACAGCGTTTTGTTTTTGTTTCAGTGAAACCTGTCAATGAGTCTGCTGGCAGTGTCAGTGCCTGTGAGTGATTCCAATTCTCATGTCAATGCCTTCACAGTAAACATCGAAACAGTCTTCATCTCATATGAAACGGACAATACAGTTGGTTTGCATGCTGAATATTCAGATAATAGACCGACTATAAGCTTGGATGTAGTTTAGACAACAGTTGATTTGAATTATATATGTGAGTGACCAAGACTACTCTCTGTGGTCAATGCTGTTGAAGCCCCCCCAGTGAGAAAACCTGGCTTGCTGCTGCCCTCTGGTGTTCAGTCAGAAAAGGTGCTGCTGAAGGGAGAGGAGCTGAAGCTCGAGTGCATACCGGAGGGATTGTATGTATACACTGACATTATCACAACACATGATTCACCATCATATTTTTTAGCAACTGTGGCTCATAACATTTTACTCTGTAATGTTTTAGCCCCACTCCAACTGTGCATTGGATGAAGATGGGACAAAGGCTGCCTTCACGGAGGAAACTGAAAAACTTTGGGAAGCTGTTGACCATCTCAGATGTAGAAGAGTCAGATGAGGGAAAATATATGTGTAAAGTGAGCAACACTGCTGGCGAGGCTGTCCACTACTTTGATGTAATTGTAGAAGGTAGGTCAACATCACAGACCAATTATGTATGTATTTGTGGGTGTGTTTGTTTTTTTTTGCTTCAACCGTTTAGATGGGGATGACAGTTGTTTTGACACAGACCAATGAAGCTCTCCTTAACGTCTCCCAGAACCACCAAAGTGGCTGACAGAGCCTCCTCAGAGCCATCTAAGTGTGATTGGGCTCGATGTTCACATCAAGTGCTCGGTCAGTGGAAAACCACAGCCAGACATAACATGGAGGAGGAATGGAGAAATCTTTCAAGGTGAGTGAGAATAATTTTAACTGTGGTCTTATTCAGCTGACACTGGACCTGAACACGATACAGTCAGCAGATACACCAAAGTTCACGTACAGTTGTACAAGGACGTGTCCTGTTATGTGTTCGTCAAAGCTCATGAGATGGTCTTGACAAGCAGTTAAATTTTATCAGAATTTATCAGACAATGGTCTTCACCAGTTATTTCACAAATGTTCCAATCTCTAATGATATCAGTCTCTTTTGATATCATTTTAATTATCGAGTATTCTGTTTAAAATTTCCACAGGTAACTTAGTTACCCCTGACCAGCAGTTCAAAACCCCCAAACTTGGGCAAATGTCAAATTTGAGCAACTGAAGATTTGTAAAGCAAATATAGCTTTTATGCAATTAAACTGATTATTTACCCTAGTTACTGGACTGACAGTGACATTGACATTAAAACATGTTGGCTACGCTTTTTGTGTGTGTGGAATGATTTTAATGTTTGTTTTTTTATGTTGGTGACAGATGCCCCAGGGAGCAACAGGCAAGTGCTTGACGACACTTTAGTGCTCCACAATGCCAGGCCAGAGGACAGCGCTGTCTATCAGTGTGAAGCCTCCAACACCCACGGCCGTGTTCTGGCCAATGTTAACATCATGATCATGAGTGAGTCAAACCATAACACTAAATAATTGCCCAGCTGGTAGGACATCGTTAGCAGCTAGTAAAGAATGGCTGATTTATCAGCTCCACCTGGGTCTGTGGAGTGTAGTTTGTGTGGGCTCATTAGCATTTCATGCTTCCTTCAGATTATGTGTTGGTTAATTTTCTTGACAAACCTTGTTTAATCATGTTCCAAACATCTTCATCATAACCATAAATGTATCTGCCAAAGGGTCAGTTATAATCATGGCAGTCCCTGTCTTTGGTTGGCATTATTTATATTGGTTTCAGGAAATGAACAACTATTTGTTATCTTCAATTCCAAATTCTGTGCTCACGTGCATCTACTTATTGGCCAACAATAGCAAAGACAGGTCTACTGTAATATTGTAGATAAAAAGAAAGATGTAGGTCTAAGATTATCTGACTTGTCTGTTTGACAAGATGAGATGCAGCACTACATGTTGCTGTAAACTGTTACTGACTCAGGATTGGCCTGCATGAATGAGGGTTATTTTTTTTCTTTCAGCTGTAGTTTGACTGGCTGCACTATGTATGCTGCAGCGTGTCAAACTCTATTGTTTAGAAATGATTTGGTGTCGACATTTAGATATCATGCTTTTAACCAATTATTTATGCTTTGCTGCTCACTACCTTGCAAAACATTGGGCTGGGCTGACTATCAGTACTCAAACAATTAAATCACTTAATTCCGTTTTTACACTCAACACAATTACGGTTTAATTTTGTTAATTTCATTCACTGATTTTGTTAAATGGTGTCAGAAAATAACAGGGAAAATATATATATATATGTGTGTGTGTGTGTATTTTTTTTTTTTTCTATATTTCGTCAGTGCAGTTCTGACCATCTCAGCTCTGAATTGTATGTGAGGCATATGTGTTTTCAGTCATATGATCTTTTGCCTCCATTTATTGTGAAATCTCATGGGCAATAACTTGACATTTTAGCCGCTCTAAGCTCTCCTTTTTCCACTTTCCTTTAGATATGGCACCTCTGATATTGACACGGGACTACCATGAGTACGCTGTAATCCTAGGAAGGGATATCATCCTGAACTGCAATGTTTTTGGTTCTCCGGGACCTGCCGTAACGTGGTAAGTGTTTACACGGTGACTCACAAATTAGTCTCGTTGACACCTTTCAAGAAATAGTATAAAAAAGACAAATTGACTTACACAATTGGTGAGATCTGCTTTCTTCTGTTAACTATGGTTTGTGCACTCACATCTCTTCATCAGCGTGTCTAGTGTACAGCCTGTGTGCAGTGTGCTGATGCCTGTATTGGAGCTCAAAGAATGAACCAGAGCCATAAAGTTTGATTTCAGTGAATCACACTCTCAATCCCACACTGCTGCAGGGGTCTGCATGAAACGGTCTGATGTTGACACTTATGTCCTTTTAATGAGATAATCCTCTTCTGCTCCTTGAAACTGGTCTAATTAAATCCTGTTAACTACCACTGTATCTCTGCAACACTTGCACAAAGAGGAAATAGGATCTCAGACATTCATTCGTCTTCTACCACTTATCATTTCCGGGTCACGGGAGGGGCTGGAGCCAATCCCAGCTCAAATCAGGTGAGGGTGGGGTACACCCTGGACAGGCCGTCAGTCCATCACAGACACGAAGAAACACAGACTGCAGGACCAATCACCCTAAACATGCATGTGTTTAGATGGTGGGAGGAAAGTACCCAGTGGAAATCACAACAGCAATAACCACTATGCTGCCCTGAATGTCAGTCTGTTGCAACAACATTTCTGACCTTACAAAAACCCTCAGAATATTAGCACAGCACTTGTGATTCACTTAGATGATGGGCGCGCCTCCATCTAATCAACAAAAATGACAATGTTTTGCTTTAATTTACATGATGAAACCTGCCTTTGATGCTTTGCTTTACAGTTCTTTTGGAAGTAATTGAGCAATCAGTTTCATTTCAAGGAAGAAAATAAATAATAAATGAAATTATATAGGATGTAGTGAAGATGATTGACTGTACGGAAAAGAAGTAACTGAAAATGAGAGAGGAAATTAGATAGACATGATTAATTCGGCTCAGAGATGTGAAAACTTTTCTCCTTTAGGGCCAAGGAAGACACAGAAGAAACCATCAAGGGGGAGCGATTTATTTATCTGCAGAACGGATCGTTGCAAATCACCAGTGCAGAAAAAGGTGACGGTGGGAATTATGAGTGTGTTGCCGTTAACACGGAGGGGAAGGCAGCTGTCACCGCTGTGCTGGATGTGAAAGGTATCTGAGCGAAATGATTATTGCTTTCATGTGTAGTGCTTCTTCCTGCTTGAGATCATTCTTTAAATGGCTAGTTCACCCAAATGATGAGCACTGTCAAATACTTCAGGCTGTGTGCCTAAGCAGGTGAACTGATCCTTCAAAATCAAAGTCAATATAAGTGTGGCTGTGTTATAACCAAGCTCCGGACTCCAGACTCTGAATAAAACTTATTAACTTATTGATGATGCAAAAAGATGCAGCATTAATCATAATGTTATGAAATGTTTAGAAACTTTTTTTTTTTTCTTTTTGGCCATTACCAAGGAGAATTATTGAGCCACACATTTTTCATTCTGATTACTCTTTTCATTCATCAATGAGGAAGTTACTGTGAGAAAGAGCCATTTAAATGTATTTAAGTTTTAGTAAATTATTTGGAACAACTTCAAACATTCATATCCTTTTGGAAGAGTGTGTGAATTATGAATCAATATTTATTTGGCTCCAGCCCTATGACACAAATAACATTATCCTGCTTGTATAATGTGTGATATATGAATGTGTGCTTTAGCCTCTGGTGTTATGTTTTATCTTAGACCCTACCAAAATAGTACATCCACCTCAGGACGCTCAGATCATCAGTGGGACCACAGCCCAGTTGATGTGCCAGGCAGAGTATGATAAAAGCCTGCGCAGCACCTTTGAGGTGGTGTGGAGAAAGGATCAGGAGGAGATCCCGCTCTCCTTTGAGGAGAATTTGAGGTAGGTGGCTGTATTTCATTTGTGTTTCCATTAGTTTTCAGGACTGTCTGTATCCACAGTGGCTTTTTTCAGTTTCTTTGCGTGCTAAAGCAAGAAAGAAACTGACAAAATGTAACTAAATTCAATTAGTTTCCTATTTTGATAAATGCAGAAAGACCTTGAGGGTAAGATGTTGTTTATGGATTTCTCTTGTTGGAGCGATATTACCTTTTTGCTTTTCCGCTGATAAAATGAAAAATTCAAACAGTATGCAACCTCGGTGCGAGTAAATGCTCTCTGAATGCTTCATTTATCCATTAATAATAACTACTATGATTGTAATGTCATCTGTATCCTCATGGAAGCACTCATAAGTTCAGCTACTTTGTGGACGATGGGATGCTGCAGATCATGAATGTGAACCTGAGTGATGAAGGAATGTATACATGCATTGCGAGAACCAATCTAGATGAGGACAATGCCACGGCACAACTCACAGTGCTGGGTAAGATAATTTTTTTTAACAATGCATGGCTATGTCATGTATTTATTTGCCATTTTTGAGGGTGATTCATTACATAAAATTTCCACAAATGCTTGGTTAATGAACCGACAGCTGCTACTGAGCATCCAATGTCACAATTTGCATTTTTTGTTGCAGATGTTCCTGATGCTCCAATGCATTTAAAGATTTCTGATGTTAAGAGTCCAAGAAATATCTCCCTGTCTTGGGTCCCTGGGAGTGATCACAACAGTTCTGTAGCAGGTACAACTTAATGTGGAAGAGGAAAATATGAAAACTGCACTCTTGTTAGCATTAGTTTTTTTTTTGGGGGCTGAACAGAAAAACATCACAAACTGCTTCTTCAATATTCATGTGACCATTAGGTTGTTACTCTTTACGGGTTGCATACGAGGTGTAATACGGTAAAGTTGAAGAAGAACAAAATCGTCAGTGAACATATTAATTTGCAAGATTATTTGAGATTGCATGATCGCATGAAGTACAACTTGCTGTCAAAAGTCAACATCCCGAAGACCCTGCGTGAGTGAATGTCATTGCATGAAATAAATTCAGACTATTGTCCATTCAGAAATGGAAGTTTTTCTTTAGCCTCGTCATAAAAACAATAGACAGCATGTAGGAATACAGATGAACAAGTCAAACACATCCAGGAACACAGAAAGTCTCCAGACTGCTGTGAACAACAACTGGATGAGAACTGCTTTGATGCAGGTTTTAATTGCGCTCCTGTGCCTAACTAAATATCATGTCTCCGCTCTTGTGAACAAAGCTGTTAACACATTCTGCTGCTCAGATTGCTGCTAAGTACTGACAAAAGTTTTTTTTTGTTTTTTGTTTTTTGTTTTTTTGTTTTTTTGAAAATAAATAAATAAATGAAAATAACTGATGTGCTGAGGATCCTGGCAGGAAGACTTGTCTCTCATTAATGCCTCAACAAGAGGACTCAATTATTTTTGGAAGTCAGTAATGAAAAGATAAATGTGATAAATTAAAAAATGCGTCATGTTGAGCTTTGATATCTGTCGTCTTTGATCAGAAATTAGAACAGTCATGACTGGAGACCCTTCGTGAAGCAGAAAGGTGTAATTTTAGTTTATTTGTTTAATTAAACATTTTAGAGCCACAGACATCAGTTGTGAGGTCAATTCTTTTCTTAGCCATATCTGTTGATCACACAGTTTGTGAGACTGAAGCTATTGTTGGATTTTGGCAAAAAGATGTTTGTTTTAATTCTTTATTGCAACGTGGGACTGCTTGAGTGATGAAAGTGAACAGTGCAGTTGCAAGTTAAGTGCGCACACTTTTACACAATAAGATTAATGGGTGGTTAGCTCCAAAATGAACAATAAAGCAAACAATGAAAAGAAAAATCTTTACAGAAACATAAATCAACAATTTGGTTTGAACCATCATATCTGTTCTTGACTAATCTAATTGGTCCCTGACTTCAGCTCCTAACTCACAGATAGGAAAGTTGCATTGATCGTTTCTTCCATTTATCGTATTTATCTAAATGTAGATTCTTGGTATAGTCTTTGTACTGACTGTAAGTGAATTTGCTATCAGCATGGTGATGCCTGAATGTGTTATGACTCCTGTCTCCTCCTTGAAACACAGAGTTTGTAGTGGAGTATGAGGAGAGCCAATGGGAGCCTGGCAGGTGGAAGGAGCTACAGAAAGTCCCCGGTAACCTGGCAACAGCTGAGCTGGCACTACACGGACACCTTAACTACCAGTTCAGAGTGTATGCTGTTAATGCCGTTGGGCCTGGACCCCCTAGTGAGCCCACTGAGCGACACAAAACACCCCCTGCTGGTAAGACTCGCTCCCTTTAATTAACATTGCCTGCTGTGGTTATGTGCCAATTGTGAAAGTGTGCAAATTTGCAGCATTTGTTTTGAGATGTGCAGAGAAGTGCCATATGGAAAGGCCAGCCTTTGACCACATGACTTCATAGCAGCAGGGGGTTTGGATATATTTGGGTGCTGTAAGCCTTTAAAATTCTGAAATATCTATTTAAGCTTGGTTGCTGCTTAACCTCGACAGTCAAGTATGTTTATCATTAAATATTGATAATTTTTACTGCAATTCTAAAATCAGGACCTTTTTAGCTGAACAGTATAAATCGATCTTTGCATTCTCTGCATTTGAGCTCTAGGAGGCTGCAATTATTAAGATTAACATTTTTTTTTCATTTGTAAAACTATAATGCTACAACATAACACATCTCTTAAAGCCCCAGAGAGGAACCCAGAGAACATTAAAATTCAAGGTCATCTTCCTCATCAAATGGACATTAGCTGGGAGGTAAGAGAATGATTTTATAAAAAATTATCTGTAAGATTGTATACTAGTAACCATTAATATATTCACATAAGAATCATGTGTGAATCCGACCTAATTAAACTAGTACCCACTGTAAGAGAGCATTTGAATCATCAATACCTTGTTCTGCTGCAGCCACTGTTGCCTGTCGAACATAATGGCCCAGGCCTTGAGTACAAGGTGAGCTACCGGAAACTGGGGGTTGAGGATCCATGGAAGGATCACCTGGTTAAAAGGCACTCCTTTGTTGTGAAAAACACGAGCACTTTTGTCCCCTACGAGATCAAAATCCGGAGCAGGAACAGCCACGGCTGGGGTCCAGAACCTAAAGTTGTCACAGGTTACTCTGGAGAAGATGGTGAGTTATAGTCCTAATGTTTCCTCAGCTGTGTCTTTAGTGTACCTAATTGATAAATTCAGTATATGATAAGTTCATAAGACTCATTAATGCAAGCACTGAAGCTGAACTACCACATGCAGATGTTGTGTGGCCTGTGACTTACTGTGAACTTCCTGTGTTGTTGTACGCCTCCCTGCCTTCAGTTGTCTTTTGGCATTGTCTGCGGCAAAATGTGTCAGGTTAAGTTATTTTTTTTCTTCTCCTTTCAACTGTGCTTTTAACCCCGTCCAGGTGTGCTGTAGTGACTTTCTGTCCCTTATGAAAAAGACAAAAAGCCCTTTTCAAACCGAGCAGGTGGCAGGTAACCTTTCTAGAGCAGAGGGAAGTCAAATTTCTGCTTCTGTCTCAGAAGCTGTTGGAGATTTGACTGATCATGACGCATTTTACTCTGTACGCTTACTAAGGCATAATTGCTGCTTCCCTCTTTAGTGTCTGCTGTAATTCTGTCTTTTGCCACAACGGTGAAATGTAGAAAAAAATCTGTGAAAAAATGTATTATTTCATGTATGGTTTTGCAAAAAACAAGGCCAGCTAAATAGTTGTCAATTCCCAAATATAATTTTGAATTGTTTTACTAATTGTGTTTTACTACATTTTTTCTGTTAGTTTTTATTCTTCATACAAATCATACAAAGATTGTGTAAAAAATCTCTGGAAAGGTTCAGTTTTTGCTGAACTTTCACGGTGTCTTCCACAGTTCCTACTGCGGCACCGCAGGACGTCGCAGTGGAGTTGATCAACGCCACTGTTCTAAGAGTTAGCTGGACTCCGGTTCCCCCTGTCACAGTGAGGGGTCACTTAGGGGGCTACAACGTAAGTTCATGCTCCTGAAGTTTTTTCTCCCCTCACTTTTCAGTAGTGTTGTACAACACTACCACACAAAAAGAACTATAGACAGCAGCATTTGACAACATGGTAACTGGTTGGTGTTTAAATGAGATGGGTGCAAAGTTAAGGTTATAGTCTCACATATGTGAGCAATGACTATCAAATTATCGATTGACCTGATAATCATGCCATTACAGTAGGCATTAATTACTGGAACAAAGGTTACCTGCCATTAGTTTCCTGATACAGCTGGTGCTAAACGATAATGAGCTGCAGACACTATAAGTACAATAGCTGGCTGTCACTTACTAAAGAATCTGTAATTAAAGGGCAAAAAGACAGGAAGGGCTGGTGATAGTCACATATACGCACTGAAATAATAAAATATCTAGCTGCAAGACTATAACTGCATCAGTCTTGTATAATGTTGACACCCTGTGGTGCAGACAAAAAGGGGGGGGGGGGGTATCTCTTTCGTATTTCTTAGGCCAGCAGGCTAAAGACAGCACTAACTTTGATTTGACAGGTCTATTTGTTAGACTGAGCGCAATTTCATTTTTTATTCTGGCCAATTGTTCTTGTACATCTCATGATATTCAACGTTTCTTCTCTTACCCATTTTCACTCCCCTTCCTGTAGTGTGTTGTAACTGAAGAAAGACCCAAGGAAAGAGATAGCCCACGCTTTCGCTGTCCTATTGCGTTAAAACACAAGCTGTGGGATGGAGGGAGCGTAGGGCTGAGAGAGAGACATAAAAATGTTCATTTTGTGTTTTCGCAAGAGGAATCTATCAATCAATGATGCCAGCCGAGCCTTAGCCTTGATGAAAATATTTTTAAACTAAATCTTCTGTGGTAGTCCGGCTATGAAACACTGATAGGCCCTGTATGTAGAGCATTATGTTTTGACTGATGCTTTGCTGTGAGCAGAAAACTCTAAAAATGTTAGCCGTTAGATTAACTTTGACGCATTCTCCTGAGTTATTGCCATTCATCAAAGTATGGGGCCAATGGAGAAACATCACCTGCAAAGATTTAAGATTTTGACAACATGACTGCAGGTGTTTCAGACTTTCTCTCTCCTCACATCATCCGTCTTTTCTTCCCTGTAACAGGTCCAGTGGTTGAGGAAGCGGAGTCTGCTGAATCCCAACAAGATTTTAGATGATCGTCAGTCCCTGTCCTTCCCTGGAAAGAGGAATCATGCCATCGTGCCGGGCCTTGCTCCTTATTCCGAGTACAGACTCACTGTCAGTGTTTTCAACAAGAAGGGCAACGGACCCTACAGTGATGCAGTCACCTTCACCACTTCAGAGGGAGGTAAGGGGTTACTGTACAGCACACAATGTATTCATATTCACTCACATATGAATGCTTGAGCAGAGTACAAACTAAAAAATGCACACTTGCAGAGTGTAGAAAGTATTTCTGTGCAAGTCACTGAAAACATAATCGGATGAATCTTCAACTGAAATAACTTCAGTGCAATGCTTAACACTAGTAGAGGGAGAGGAGTGATTAAAAACTAGCCTGTTGAGGTTTTTCATGACTGCTCAGTGTTGCAGCCGTGCAAAATGACAAAACAGCTTAAATAGAGCTTTCAAGTTAATAACTTATTTGTATGACTGACTCAGTGACAGTATGCCGAAATATTTTTAACCACCTCCAATTAAAAACAAGCTACTACCGAAATGTGTCTTCACAGTGGCTTAATTAACATTACTGTCATTTTCATAGTTCCTGAACAAGTGCACATACTTACTGCTTCCAGTGCACAAAAAGACTCCATTTTGCTGGTGTGGGGACCACCGCTGGAGGCACATGGCATCCTGACTGGTTACCTCCTGCAGTATCAGCGCAGTATGTACTCACACTGTTATTTTGGTAAAATACTCTGTCGCTGTCTGAAGTGGGAGGCATTGTGGGTGATGGGTAAGCAGGGGTGTAGGTTTAGCAACACTCCTGTGATCAGGTCAGAGGGGAGGAAGTGTATACTACAGTTTACCTTTAAATATGCAAGAGTTTGGATTCCCATTTTAAAAACATAAAAATATGCATTCATATTTAGCTCCCCTTATTCCCTCTGCTCTCCCCTCTTGCATATCTTATCCTACCAGACGCTAGATGGCAGTGTTTAACACTGAAACCTCAACAATGGCTGTGCTGCTCACTGGAGATCGTGCTTTGACACTTTTCTCTGTGTTTCTTATCTCATATCCTCCTGGACTGCAGGCTCTTTTCCAGAAAAGATCATTTATGTCAGTGCAGCTTGTGCCTCTTCTTCAAAATTCTTTTGGCATTTATCACTCAGGAGCCTTTCCTCCCACCCCCCCCACCCCCCCACCCCAAAAAAAACAAAAAAACCCACACACCTTCAGTACAGTTAGGACGGATAAGTGAGTAAAGGGCTTTGATTACACTCTACCTGTTTTCAAAGGCTACACTCTCATTGGCTGACATTTCTGAAGTCTTTTGTGTAAAATGTGAAAGCGGAGAGCCCTTGCTGCCTCCACCAACACCCTCAGAGTCTGGCCAGCTTGTCGATTCGCTGTCCCTTTCTCTCACACCCAGTGTCAGACCTTACACAGACAATCCCATACAATGTACCTCGGTCTGCTCTATGAATGTCAGGTTTTTTTGAAGTGATTAATTACGTGAGCACATTTCATATTTTGTCCTCTGTTCATTCTATGAATAAAACATTACATGATGTGCTACGTGACCACATCTGCTTGGGTCATGTAATGGCTGTGTGAAGTAGCCGATGAATAACCTGACTGTGTTCACAAACATGTGACATGCCCGGCGTTCTAGACTGCAAACCAACATCACACTTTGAAAGCAGAACAACAGGCTTGGCACATATTCTCCACGCGGCCGTGACATCAACGAAGAGGGTTTTTACGAGAAGCGTGTTGCTTTTGACAATGTGCACACATACTGTGCTTTGATCTATAATGCATGTTTGGTGATACGTTATGCTGCTTGTGGCTGCTACTCTTCTGATTTTCTTTTACTGCATTCAGTGTTTTTCCCTTTTAATTTTTGTCTCTGTTTTTCTTTTTGCTTTTCCACCTGGTCTTTTTTCTCCTCTTTTCATGCTGGGGGTTTTCAGCCTTCCCTTCAGCATTCAGACTCCTTCATTCCTGACTGCTTTTCATTTTTCTTCACTCGTCCTCCTCTTTTCATCCATTGCCACTTGTTTACACTCACACCCTCCTCCCTCCCTCCTCTTGAGCGCTCTATCTGCTCCTTTCATCTTCTCTCGCCTTTCTTCATAATGTATTCCTCCTCAGCTCACCTGTCAGGACACGTATCTGCTACATTCACTTTCTGCATGAACTAGCATGACATCTCTTCGGCTTCCCCCTCACTCGCCCATTGACCCTCATTATAGTTTTGTTCCTTTAATGTACAACATGAGCCAAAAAGTGATGACTTCTTCCGCGTCTTTCAATCGTAGGCTCACTCATGCTACCTGAACTGACCTGACATCTTTCTCTTTCATCTATAGTTAATGAGACCACACTTGAGGTGGTCGACTCCCAGGAGATGAACATCACTGGGGCGGACACCACTCAATGGCGGCTTCAGGGCTTGGAGGAGGGCAGCCTCTACCGATTCCACCTCAGTGCCTGCACTCAAGCAGGTTGTGGACCTCCACTGACCCAGGAGAGCAGCACCATCACTGCAGCACGTGAGTAGATCAGTGTGGCTGCTAAGATTTGCATTGCCTTTAGTATGAGTAGTATAAGTAGTTGCTCAACTGTCTTTATTTATACAAAGTGGAGATATTTATGCAAATGGTAGTTAGAGGGAGTCTGAAAAACAACCCCTGATGACTTCATAAAGGTTATCTTGACCTGGAAATTACACATTTTTTCTGTATATAAAGCTTGTGTCGAAAACTTGAGGTATGGAGTTTGAAAAAGGGAATTGTACCATCCAGTGTTTTTCAATCTAAGCCCACAATGAATAAAAGTCGGAAAGTTTTATCACCAGTTCCTCCCTATCTGTGTGGCCACTTGTCAGAATCTTTGTCTTTCTTGAAATGAGAATAAACCTTTTCCAGTTCACGACGAGGACAGGCCGTGAAAATAGAAACGCGAAAAAGGCTGAGATGCAACAGGTACAGACAAACATCAGTAATGTTACAGTGGAATAAACACAGCGTATGGTTCAAGTTACAAGATAAGATACCGACAATGGAAGGAAATAAGTGAAGCAGGTTAGCAAGTTTAACATCCTTGTGCATACTTTGCAAGGGTTTCTGTAGATAAAGGCAGGACTCCAGCGTATGTGATAGTGGTGGTGAACATCTGCAGTAGAGTAATCATCTGTTGAAATCTGAAGTTAGTACCGTTTAGATCTTCGTAAATATTACTTTTGGAATGATCCAGTGGCTACAGGGAGACAGTGGACTTATTTCAAACTAGAGTACTGCATCTTTATAGGTTTGTTCTGAAGTCAAGCTGCTCTTATAGGTAATTTTTTATTCTCTAAATACACATTACAGGGAGTGAGAAGTTATTATTGTCTTGTTGAGATTAACACGATTTGGCTTTGTGGCATCGCGTTAGCTTCGGAGTGCCTTTATTCTGGTGGCAATTCTCACATTGTCTGACATGGCAACCTGCACACAAACTTCATTAGATGAAAGAATCCTATTTCAGTCATTCTGCTGATATGTGGCTTAGTCCTTTGTTGGAATTCAAAGACAAAGAAATGTGACGGAAGTATAACTTTTGATTTGATCTGGGGAAGCAGAAATCCAACATTATCCTATAGCACATCTCATTGATCATGAGGAGTTTTTTTTTCTTTTCTGTGATCTGTAGAGCAGTATCATTGTTCTAGTTTTAAAGCCAAGAAGACATTTGTTTTTTTCATTGGCTGTACAGACGTTATTATTTGCCATCCATATAGGGACTTAGGTAGCTTCTAATCTCTAATGTCTCGTAACTGTTATTTATCTGGCGTTTGCTGTTAAAATGTGTGGAAAAGGTTCATAATATCTATCAGAATGTCTATCTTTCTTTTGATATTAAAAATATCAACTAAATTCTAAGCATTACTATTAGCATTGTTTTTTCTCATTTAATTTTCATCCTTTCAAAATCAGTGATAACACGGTCAGGTAAAGAAATGATTAGAAATGCGAAGATAACTGTCCACATGACATCTCTTCTGGCTAACAACATAGTGCTTTAATCCGGATTGTTGTCAGTTTTGAGCCTCTATATAAATCTTCATCAAAGCTAGCATGTATTTAATTGCAATCACAACATAATTTGAAGGATTCCATTATTATATTTGTATTCATTTATTCACATTTTTGCTTTTGTCTGAAAAAAATGGAAAAGAAGATGCTAAAGTCAACAATGTTTATAGTTGCCAATACACATAGTGGCTACAATCTGCTTCTTTCATAATCTAAAGTCATGTACTGTATATTCTCTGGTTTCCAAATTTTCCAGTATTACCTGCCACAATTTTCCAAGTCAATTTCAAATCCTTATTTCATTCCGTTACTTAGCAATGACAAAAAAGCTCCTACACTGTCTCTTAAAGTTTTCATAACGATTATTCATTCACTGCATTCATAGAGGCTGGTGGGAAGATGAAATGATCCATGTCCTCAGGGCATGTTGGTGGCAATGCGGCGCAGTGGATCCGTGCGTAGGATATGGATAACAGTTATCTGGCTTAAAATAGTCTGCATTCCTATATATACACTATACATACATACACATGTGTATGTATGTGTGGATATATATATATATATGTGTGTGGACAGGGTATCTCTGATATCTCTGAGGAAGAGCAGTGAGAAAAAGGTTAGAGCCTGCCGTAGCAGAGAGAGTGTAGCAGACAGAAAAAATATCTGTTTTACTCCATCGGCTCTCCTAAGATAACAAAACAGCAGAGATTAATCGGGTTACAAACTTGACAAAAAACAAAAAACAAAAAAAAACACAACACAGCAGATACCTCTAAAGACACACAAAACTAACCAAGTCCTCCAGAGATTAAATTATTTGCTTCCCAGCACAGTATTTGAATACCGAAATTAGCTAATGGCTCGAATGTCATGCTTGGAAAAAGTTTAGCAAGAAACATAATAATCAAGGGGCTGACTTTACATTCACTCTAGTCAGCTCAGGCTTCGGCAATCAGAGCAGAACAGACTGTTTCCGCAAACAGCAGTCTTCATTTTGGTTAAGGAAGGGACACATAATATTCACAGTAGACAATATGACAGTTATTGCCAAAAAAAGCTAACTAATGATGTGTGTACTACAGGGAACATGAATCATTGTAACACTGGAAAATCATCACACGGTTTGTCAGACCAGCATGATGAAAAAAATCATAAAAAACTAACATTTTGACAAATTCACAAACTCAAAACCAATATATACTATTATGTCACATTCACATACTAAATTTAGATTAAAAAAACATTTACTATGCAAACATGTATTAATGTACAAATTCTCCATAAATAAACAGGAATATTTTACAAATTCTATAGTCAAGTTCTGTTTCTAAAAAACAGATGTTACGTAATTAGTAAGGAAAAGTGTGGTTTAGTTCCGTGATGATCGATCTAAAGGCGCAGTAAGCCACAGACAGTGTCTACGTCTGTGCACTGCCACCATATCTGTATGGAGATATGCGTGTATTTGTGACTGCACAAGCCTCTGAATCTGTTTGTGTATGTGTGTTTGCGCCTGTTCCATAAACCTTGATGTCACCTTTCCATATATTCTTAATCTTCCTCTGTATTTCATTTTCTTTTTTCTCCCTCTGAAGATTTGTCCCTGACTCCAGCTGTGGCCTCTGTTCAGAGCAGTATGTATCACCACCTGCAGCTGCTATTTCGTGCTAACTCAAAAGTAGTGCTGATAGAGGTAGACAAGGTTTGTTGCTGCTGTAGCTCGTGGCCGGCAGTAGTCTCAGCAAAACGCCCGTCCTTCGTAGCTGCTCAGATATAGTCTCTGAATACTAAAGACAAGATATTTCTTTGTAAAAAATACAAAACCTCTGCCGTGGTTGTCGTGTGTTTGCTACCAGTCCCACTGTACTTCCGCCATTACCACTATTTGTGTTTGCTCTAACAATCCTGCCTTCAGACAGAGCTGGCTTGCTGCACAGTATGGATTATTAGACCTGACAGTATTGTAGCAAGACTCTTAACATCCAAGGTTCCTCTTTCCTTTCAGGCCGCAACTGCTCTCACTCCTTTCCTAGCTCTATCCCCGGCAGTTCTATTCACCGTTCTCCAGGTATATAGCTCACACTCACGCTTGCACTGCCAGTAATATCCCTCTGATCTCATCTCGATATGCCTGAACTTTCAACTAACAATTGGGATCTGAGACATCCAAGTAGTTTCAGAATATTCTGATATCCACTCATGGTGAGGGTGTTGGGAAATGCCAGCGTTGTTTCAGAGTAAGTGAAGACAAGATGTCACTCTCGCCCACGATCACTATATCTACGCTGTATGAGCCCGAATCCAACTCCACTCAATTAAGTCTGTGGCCCAGTGTTGCCTTTTGAACTGTCGTCTTGAAGTGTTTCTGCTAGCTTCACTGTTCTCAGGCTGTAGGGGGGATCCTTTTTGCCTCTGCTAATCTCCTTTTCCTGCCTTCTCTCCTTTTCTCTGTGCCTGTCTGTGTCTTCCTTTCCTCCCAATTTTCCTCCCACCGTTTCTTCTCTCTTTATCAGTTCCAGCCCTGTTGAACATAAGCTCTTATGTGAGTGACACCTTTGCCAAAATCAGCTGGACTGCCAGAGACGAGCAGCAGGACTCAGAGCTTTATGTGGCTTATATGAATAACCGTAAGCTACTAAATTTGAAGTGCCATCCTGTTTATGTGCAACTGGTTTTCTATACATTTCTTGAAATATATTTATAAGCCTAATGTCTGTAAGGCACCTGCCATCATGCCCATAATATAAGATGTATTTCATGTAGCATCATGTCATCTCTTTCCATAGCATGCATGCTAATACGGATGTGCTGCTTGTGCACTTCTTGTGCTTGGCTGTGTAGGTGATGGTAACTGGCGGGTTTCAGAGGCTGTAAACACATCTCAGAGTTTCCACATAATTGATGGGCTCAAACCGGGAGCAGTGTATACAGTGCGCCTAATGGCCAAGAAGCTCCTTGATAATGCTAGCATTTTCGAGGACATTATCTACACTCGAGTTGAAGGTGAGAGGTCAGAACGGCGTCTGGAGTGTAGTGATTTTAGTTCTAAGATACAAACATATATTTGACAAGCTAATTTTGACTGTGGTCTTGACTGTTCCCTCTTTCTTCTCTCTGCATTTGTTTTTGTTTCCTTCCTATCCAATATTCTCTCAGAGGAGATAAGACTGTTGTGGCTTAGGGGAATGTGAGAGAAATATGTTGTGAGAACATCTTCTCAAAGTTGAATCCATCATGTTTTTTGTTTTTTGTTTTTGGTCAAAGATAAAGTAGTTGGAGAAGTCCTTCAGGGGACTGTCATACTCAAACAGACTGGTCCGTTAAGTCGGTCTTTGAGCTGTGTTTCACTGCTGTTTTTTTTTTTCCCAGCTGTTGAAGGTCAGCACAGCGACTTTTCGACCCGGGGATGGTTTATTGGAACCATGTGTGCTGTGGCGCTCCTCACCCTGGTTGTGCTCATGGCCTGTTTTTTGAAGAGAAACAAAGGTGGCAAATATGCAGGTACGCCGCCGCATCAGCAGCAAGAGATGTTCTCCATGGAAAAAGGTCAGTTGGTCTTTGACCAGGGTTGTGCCTGCTTGGCATTTCACTTCGAGAAGTTTTTCAAAATTGGACTCATAAAATATACACCTCGAAAATATTAGTTACTTGACATTTTTTTAAAAAAAGCACTCCTTCTTCAGGATAATGCTTTAAATTGGCTCTAAATTTTATTTTGGTTGACTTCTCGAAGAAGTGAAATTTAGCAGTAGGCCTGAACCCTGAACCTGAGCTAAACCCCGTTTGGAAAGGCATGGATGTTGAGCAGCTATGCACACAATCTGAATTAACTAACAAATAAACTGTCCATGTTTGCAGTGGCTGTTGCAGTTTTTTTTATTTATTTTTTTTTCTGCATGCAGCATAATTAGCATGGCCCGTTTGTCTTGTTTAGTGCCTGTGATATATGCTTTGTCAAACCAGATGAGAGAGAATCAGCTGGCCTTGTTCCAGTCCTCCCCACCTCTCATGTGGTCTGACCTTCCCACTACTGCACCTCTTGTACCTCTATGCTGCATTGTATCAGGGCCAAATTCAGTTTCACAATGATACAAACCTGCACTCGGTCTCTCCTCCACTTCTTTTTGTGCAGTAACTTTTTAACTTAAAGCGCTGAATATTTCTCTAACTCCTTTGGATTCCCCTTTTGCCCATCTAGCTTGTTTCACGAAAATCTTCTTTTGCCTCTTTCAAAAAACAAGTGGAATTTTTAAAGCATATTTACACAACAAGCTGACGTGCAGATACATACAGAAAGGCTTTCAGTTTACACACTCACTGTGTTACACACTACACACAAGTCTACTCAGGCAGGTTCAGTTGTCCTCTAAAGCTTTTCTGGTATTACTTTTGATTTTACACTATTATATGCTTTTTATGGTAATATAAAAGTTCATGTTATTCATTGCAGTGCACATACAAAGCATAAATGTTCAATGTTGATTTAGCTCTTGTGCAAGCCAGAAAATCATTGAGATGATTAAAGCCAACAAAAGTCAGAAGGCGCTGGGTTATTTCCCTTTTTGAAAATGTTAAATATATTAACCTTTTATAGTTGAACTGAATTTGAATCATTCTAAATGATTTTGTCTTGTAGCAGTACAAGTAAGATGTATTTAATCTTTGGATGAAAATGCTGCTCTTTAACAATGGTGCAAAATTTGCCCCCTTCCTGTAGTGAAAGAGAAGGAGGACCTTCACCCTGATGTGGAGTCACAAGAGAAAAATGATGACACCTTCTGTGAATACAGGTGAGGGGGACACTGCAGGGGAAGGCTGCAGTGCAACACTGTGCTGCAATTTCAGCAACTATATGTAAAAATTTTCAGGAAGGATTTGTCATGTGTCAAAGGAAACTTTTTTTTTCTCTCCCATCTCAAAAGCAAACCTTGCTCTCACAAGCTTTACCAGGATCAGCCTAGAAGCCACTGTTCTCATCATTTAATGGGCTAGGTAATGACAGAGCATAGCTAAGAAGAGTTTGTTACCCCATCGATAGACTTTGCAGTTTGTGCTTTCGCGCAGTTGTTAAACCCTGATTGTCTGCATGTGTGCGCTCAGCAGAGAATGAGAGTCAGCTTGTTTCAGTAGGGATCAGTTAACTTAATCTGTGCTTGTGTGTGTGTGTTCGTGTGTTTGTGCATACTTGTAGGCTTCTTGTCTCTTGTGATGTTTTTTTTTTTTAAATCGAGTTAGTTTGACTAAAAGCACCGTTTGCCTAAAAATCACGGTTGCTGTCTCTCCGTAATACGCTTAGAGCTGACCTAACATACATCTTGTACAGCCACAGTGTAATCTTCCAAATCCAAACTCGAATTTTCCTCGTACATCAGAAATACATGACTGCGGTAGATGTAGACGGGTGGGTTGCTGTCTTTTCCTCCCTTACCTGGCAGACTTCACAGATCTGGATTACCTTAAAACACACATCCACATTGTGAAATAGAGCATACTCTGTAGACTATCTTCAAATGGGGGGGAGGGGCACTGTTAATTGCAGTACAGGAAACTCCCTCTGCAGACTTACAGATTGATTTCAGATGTACAGTAATTGCTGGAAACTGGCATAGACTAATCGTGGCAAATGAGTGGAAAAACTGGGCCTTTGAGCTGCAGGCAGGCAGCTGTTGTTTCATAATAGCTGTTGAATTTCCTTTGTTTGCATTGTTTGGCTGGGACGGTGACAGTTAAGGGAAATCGACTGCATCCTATTTTCCTTTACAGCGCCGCAGCAGCAGTATGACAGTGGCGTGTTTGTTTATGCACACGCAACAGAAATCGCCTTAAACAGCCTCCTCTGCATGCATTGGTTCAGCTTATCACATCCCATTATTCAGAACATGATTACTCATAATTGTGTGCTCGCTTCCAAAAACTGCTCCTCTGACTTGTGCCAAAACAATAATTCTATCAAAGGTAAACGCATCATTCAGTGACTGCAATTACATTTATAGATGATGCTAGCTAATGAGAGAATAATACGTTTTTACCACCAAAGAACTCATGGCTGTTATTGTGTGGATGTGTTGTCAGTTGGCGTGGGTTGGCTTACACACTTACATGACTTTTTCCTGTGTGACTAAGTTTATTTTGGACTTTATCCAGCAGGAAAACACATATGAATATGTTTTGGCAGTTGTGTGGCTGTCTATCTGTTTAGGATGCCTCTCATGTTTGTGTTCATGATGCTACTCTGACTACTGTCCCCCCAGTGTGCCCTCAGCCTCACCGTGATGTTGTTTTCCCAGGATTAGAGTTTGATTCAGGGCTCTCTCATGCCCTTTGAATCTCTGAAGGCAGTGGACCACCCACTGGTATGCCACGTGTCTTGGGAGCTGACAAGTGGTAATTATGGTCCAGACAATTTCTCTTCGGTGAGGAGCCCTCCACTGCCTTTCTCCTCCGTCCACTGCAGGAACAGCAGGTGTCATAGCTGGATCAACTTGTTTTTTGAGCCCACCCCCAGCCCCCAAACCCAACATAGCTCTCATCTTCTCACATTTTCATGTGCAATTTAAAGAGATGGCAGCAGATGTGGGTACGTTTTTTGTTTTTTGCCCCCCCCCCTCCCCGTCCCGATACATTTAAGCTAAAATAGAACCAACTTAAGGTGCCAAATTGGGGTAAAAAATAGAAGAAAATCCATCTTGAACTTGAAGTCTCTATGCCATACACAAATCAGCTCAGCAGTGGCCAATGACAAATTCAAATTTAATTACCTTTTTCCGTGTAATGCGGCTCCATCTCTCACCTATTTTTGAGGCTGAGGGAAAATCTTTTCACTGCAAAGGCTGAGACAGAGCTGGATCCTGACCAGGGTCCTGAATGAGCTGCAGCTCACATGCACTCAGCCCCATTTTATCACTGTATTCAAAGTCGCTGTGGGAGGGCTGCAGCGGTTGTGGCATTCCACTGCTCTAAGATAACAGCCACTTATCTTCAGTACTCTCGCGTCGTCAGAGAAAAAAGGTTTTCGATAAGAGTTGAAATTCGGACTTTATGCGACTTGCATGGTAAACTGCATCATTAAATAGGACAGACAAGATTGGTTATTCAAAGAAATTGTGAAGGAGACCTGTTTTGTAATCTTAGCTTGAACGGTTTCTGAGCTAAAAACGCTGCTAGAAATGCCTCACTTGTATTTGACACAGGTGTCAACTACACAGCGCTGCAAATGGCGATATCATACAGCAGCCACCTGAGCGCTGTTGCTGAACACAGACCCTCTGTGTTATGAATACTAAGCTGGAGAGAGGCGTTATCGAACACGGATGCTTTTCTTTTTTCGGGAAATTAGAAAAGAGGTCAGGGAGGAGAAATATCGTTAGTGTTTTGAGGTGACCGTGCGTCTTGTAGTGAGACACTGCCAACTTGGCCAGCTGCCCGGCCTTAAATTGGTATCTAATCTCCCCTGCCTGCGTGTGGGCCCTTTGGGAAGACCAGGAATGACAGGCTGTTTGTCTGGGATTGCATATGGCCCCCCCTCCCCTTTCTTCTCCCTTTCTCAGTCTCTGCTTTATACCCCCTCACTCATCTACCTGTCCACCCTCCCACACACACACACACACACACACACACACACACACACATCTCTCCCACGCACCTTCTTTCTCAACCCACTCTGGCAATTTCCATCGTTGGCTCTAAAGAGATTTGAAATTGCCTTTGGTCCTGAAGCCTTGGCAATTAGCAATTAGGGAAGTGATTGTAGCAAGCGCTCCGCACATCCCCCGTGCTACTCACTCTCCTGCTGTGCAGCCACTGCCTCACCCCTGCCTGCTGCCCATAGCAATGTGTTGAAACCATAAGAACTTAGCGGGAGATGGTGTCTCTAAGCGCAGCCAAGCATTTTTTAGACTATATGTGTAGCCTTAGTTTGTATTTGAAGCTACGTGCGTGTGCTTGTGTTTCAAAACCAGCCACTTTAGGCCATATGTGTTGCTTGCAAACATCTGCCTGATGTGCTTGGCAATATGTTTGTTTATGTGCTGCACCGCTGACCCCCGGTCATCCTTCTTGTTGTTGATGGCAGTGACAGTGATGAGAAGCCACTGAAGGGCAGTAGCTTGTGTTCCCTGAATGGCAATGGAGACACCGTGAGCAGAGACAGCCTGGTCAGCTACGCCGACGGTGGAGGAGAATTCGATGAGGACGGCTCATTTATCGGGGAATATTCTGTTGGTGAGCCCAGCCGACTTGGAACAGTCACAGCTTAAAACCACACTACAGCTGAGCTTCAGTTTCTTACTTGTTAACTGAAGCATCTGTGACATTATATATTGCTCAAACAGCCAAATATGGAGGAAGGAAAATTACTCTAATGTGCAAGTTTTTACAGCAAGCAGATGTTTTTCCTAAAGAATGGAAAACACATCAGAGTGAAAACCATGTGACTCTTTGTACATACTGTGAGACAATGAAGTGTATTATGATGATTTTATTAATTATAATACATTTGTTTTGGGGTTTGTTTGTTTTTTTTTTACGTGTCAAGCCATAACACTCAGTGGTGCACATTGATTTTTTTACTTTAACAATAAGAAGCAGGTCAAAATGTATTTTTTATATAGTGTCGCCACATTAATTTATCTTTAGCTATCTAGTCATAAATACTGCTGATAACTGTAAAAGATATGTATGCATTTTTTTTATTTCTGTCAATATACGTGTGAAAATTTGTCATTTGTGTGTTTTGCTTTTTGTTTTTTTTGTTTGTTTTTTTTTTCATGGTGGATGTGAGAGGTCAAAGGATTGAAACGGAAGAAAACAACAGAATCAAATTCATACACATGCTGGATCTGCTCACAACATACTCACAGAGGTCAATGAGTAATGCTGAATATTTGCAGCACTTGCATTTTGTGAAATTGAGGAAGGGGTTTTCTGGATTTGTGCTGTTTTGGGACTCATAACTGGATTGAGCTCTCATGGCCATCGTGCTTTTATCCGAAGGGTTAGGGTTAGTGCTGACAGAAACACTAGACTGACAGGAACTCCTCAATAAATTCAAGTATTTCACAAATACTGACCCTGGTCTGCTGTGAGAATAGAAAAGAAGGCTGCCCACATACACATGCAAATCTACTTAATTGTGTGTATGTGTGTATTAGCCGTTTGGTAAAGAAAGGTAGAATAATACGTGTTTTTATTCCAATAATGAAATGTTTTAAACCAAAGCCAACTGTCCAACTCCCACTTCTCCTTTTTGTACTGGCCCATCTTTATTCTGTTAGATATCACAAAGTGAATCACTCGACATCCTTTCAAGATTATCTGGCATCTCTGGTTGCTATCTTGAAATTCTAAATGTCGAGTCCTTTCCTCACAATTTTTATTTTTTTTTATTTTTTTTTTACTTGGTGCGGTGACTTATCACTTTCTATCTGCTGCTCCCAGTCTGTCATTTAAAAAGCACCTACTTATACGGTAAGTTTGCTTTCGAGCTGAGATGTCCTTCCACTGAACATGCAACGGCAAAACATAACAAAAATTCTGTCTTTGTTCCTCATCGATTTTCAATTTTTCAATATTTTTGCTTCATATTTTGCCCATTAAGTAAGCACAGAGTGAAAGAGTGAAATGATAAAAAAAAATGGACAATTTAAGCTTGATTTTTCTCAAAGGTCAAACAAGTAGCAAGTCTCAAAATTTTTTTGCTAATTTTCATCACAATAGATGCAGCGAATTGTCACATGCATAATGAATGTTGCCGAAATATTCATCATGGATTTAAGTCAAATAAAGCTGAGCCTTGACCTATCAACAATTTCACTTGAACAGATTTAATAAAACGGGATACAGCAGTCTACAGAGTACTATATTTTTCATTGGGTAGAGACACAATTTATAAAGTTTGCTATTCTACAGCATGTTCTTGTTCTTGTATACAAAAATACATTGGACTTCTGAAACACAATCCCATGAAACTCCAATGACCAAACTGTATCTGTGATTGTGTTTCTCTGAAGATGTAAAACACAAAAACAAACCCTCTCATATGGTGAACAACACGAGAAAGCAGTCATTAACAATAAAATGTGTTTCAACTTCCAACCACAAAGACCAAAAGTGGTTCTAAAAAAAAAAAAGTTAAACTATGAAGTGTAGTTGACATTGTAGTCAATCTCTCCCCCATTACTGTACAGGTCCCATGGCTCCAATTATCTGAACCAAAGCAGTGCTTGCTTTCCCCTTCAACTTCTGAGACAAAACCCAAACTGTCAAAGATTAGAGATGATCGACTCATTCATCACTTGGTGTGAACCTTTAAAAATCCCTAAGATTACAAAACAACCCCGCTGACTCTCTCACCATCATATTAAAGCCCTTTAAGGAGAAGGGAAAAAAGCATGGCTTTGTTTTTCCTATGTTCCATATTTGCTTGTCTAAAAATTCAAGGTTTGTCTGTCTTTTAATAGAAGGACAAGTTATCGCAAGACAACAGTGTTTGTTTTAGTCTAAGTGAACTTTCCTTTGTCGCACCTTCCCACCCCCTGCCTCTGTCACTGGACTTATATCTCTGCAATGCCGTGGAGGCCCTTCAGCTCTGAAGACACAGTCTCCCTGCAGCCTCTCAGACTATCGCCTGGTGATTAGAAATAGGCATTGGAGCTGTAATCAAACCAGACTTGGGATGGTAAGCACTCCATGCCTCAAGGCAAGATAAAGGTCATTTAAAGAGATAATCCCCGTATTGTCAGGGATTACGCCCTCATCCGTTTTAAAATTGCTTTCTCTGTGGAACGTTTAAACCTATAAACAACAACAAAAGATTATTCTGCTCAAAGCCTCCCTGAGTGTCACTAGCAGCTTTTCCCCCCACTAAATCTATCCTAAGGACAAGCAGGTGACCCTTTTTAAAGTCACAATGGCCCCATCTTTGAAGGAGTGCAGTTCAGGATCACCTCAGCATAACTTCCGTCCAGTTGAATGAAAAGGCCTCTGTGCTTCCTGCACAGTGCTGCACTCATGCTATGACCTATAGTGCTGCACACTAACTCACAGATCCGAGCTCAGAACAGACAACCCCCCCCTCAAGTTAGTTTTATCGGAGATGATATTTAGATTAAGTGCCCTGGAAATTGCCTGGTGGGAGGAAATCAATGCGATTTTGGCCCTGTAAGGGGCTGTAACTGTTCAGCGTTGTATCAGCCTGAAAACCAACCCAAGATGCTGCACGGAGAGGGAAGTGTGCAGAAAACAGTAACATGCAGGGAGGATTTGCAGTTATCTCAGGGTATGAGATATTGAGTTTACACTGCAACCACCGGGTAAAGAAGATCTCATCAATAATGAACACCGTCGGGTTCACTGAGAGGGGAGGTGTGACAGGTGCTTCCTTAGATGCTCTTAAGGAAGATCTTCCTCTCTTTTAAGGAATACAGCTAAAGCTTTTACAGAAGCACTGGTTTCAAGAGTTGAACTAGTCATGCTTTGTTTTCTAAGCAACAAATAGCTAATAGGACCTGCAAAGGGCCACATGCACAGAGGAAGCTGTTAAGGCTGGGCGCAGAAAAGGAGTGTGTGGTGTTCAAGTATTGAAGGTTACTTGACTGCATGCAGTTCATTGAAACCTACTTCAGCAATATTGCAGATCAAGACAAGAAACTTTGAGAGGCCGTTAATGAACAAATGCCAGTTTCAATATTTATCTTCTTCCACGGCCTTCGCTCTTCGTCTGCATATTCTAAAGGTGGGAATAATACAAAGGCTCACCTATTTATTGGGATCCAAAGACAAATGTATATATATGTGTATATATATGTGTGTGTATATATATATATATGTATGTATATATAAAGTCAAGCAATACATTTACATATCAGTGCAGGCAGATGCAAGAAGCTGTCAAAATCCATTTTATGCATCTCTTTCAGAGTCTTCCATCAAAACCTTTTCACCTGCCCGGCTGACTGCAATGCACAGAAGGACTCCCATCTGATTCAGGTTTCAGGCATCCTCCTCCCCTGTTTCTTTCATCCCTTTGTCATCTCAACATGTTGCTATGCTCACCTTCTGCTAAAATTTAATTTGTCGCACTAGAATGCAAATGGAATGGGATGATTCTGCATACAGAGAATCCTTTTAGAGGGCTATTATTTCCCTGGTAAACTGCTTTAGATGCAAGCCTAGACACTCTCAAATGCCAGCCAGCAATTAAGTGGATATTTGTGCGTGTGTGTGTGTGTGTGTGTGAGCGAGAGAGGCTATGAGTGGAGCAGGAGGAGGCAGGGACATTCAGCCATGGCGGAAACTAATGAGACATGCATCGGTAATATGATTACAAAGTCAGGCTGGCTGTGTGAGAGAACTGGGGGGTTCAGCAGAGAGACACACTGGACACCGAGCCGCTCAGAGACTGCATCACATTACCTGAAATTGAGCGACGGCGTCTGCAGATGGGGAGGATGACACTCAGACTGTCAGTCTGATGGTGAGCATCAACAAAATGATGATTTAAAGCAAATTGGTTGTGTATCGTTAAAAACCTACAGTTTGGGCCTGTTTGGGTCAACACGTCCTGAGTTTGATCCAGATAAGGATTTCATCTTGACACCTGCGAGAGGATTAGATAATAGACCTGTAAGTGCTGCGTGGGAAGTGAATAATTCTCACTTTCCTTTCTTAGCCCACGACTTCCAAACCAACATCGTCGTACAAAACCACAATCCATACACAATAAATCAGCTTAAAATCCATGCTACTGAGCCTCTATGAAACAATGGCGTCCGTAACGTTACCTCTAAATCAAAAATGACTTTCTTGTTTGTTCGCTTTTGAGCAGCCCACCTTCTCACCCAGAGTGATGCCTTTCATCTTATTTTTAGTGCCTCAACATGCCTGTTAATAATGATTCAATTGGTCTATTTTAACAAATGCCATAACTGAAAGTACAGCATGGAGTTGCTTTCCTTTGTAGGCAGTAATCCGACGCTGGTATTGTACAAACAACCCCCCAAAGACACAGAGTGAGTCTGAAAACTTAGACGTCATTTAAGTACAAAAGGCTGGAACCAACGAGAGAGGAGTTAAGTGGACACAAAGTGAGTGCATCTCCTGCTCTTTACAAACCAATTAAATGGCGCATTTTGCTTTGTGATTTTTGTTAATAAGCAAGTGATGAGCAGCTCTGGAAATCAAACAGAAGGCAGCGGCGCTTCAGTGTCAATTTATTATTTTTTTTTTTTTCTGTGATTTTTGTGTCTGTGGCGCTTTTCTCATGGAACAGCACTCCTGAATTATTCATGACATCTTCATTAAAACACCTCTATTTGCATAACACACAGGGGCCGTGAAAGATGCATTAGGGCTTTTGATCCTGGTGTACATAATGTGTCAAATAATTTAACACAGAGTTGGACGGCCAAAAAGCCGGGCTACATGGAAGAGTTTAAATGTCTCAGAGTAAACTCGTAATAAACCTCAGTCAGTTTAAAGTTTAAAATGAAAAATTACCATGCAGAGACATAAGTGGGTCAGAGTGGACCCCTTTGGTGCTATAACCCCCTTGAAGAAGTAAATAAAGTGTGATTTTGGAGGACATTAGTGCTGCTCTCCAGAGAGCAACAGCAGCATGATTTATTGCAATAATTATTTTGATGCTGACAGTGGTTTGTCAAATGTGATTTTCCGGATGTATCTGTAATGATCAAGCAAATTCGGTCGCATTTTCATTTCGATGACATCAACCATGCAATCGTACACTGACCTAACCCCGCAACACCCCCCACACATACTCACACTCATCTGTACATCCATCAGAGTTTAAAGGCTTTAGTAGTAGTTCATCCCTGGTTGCAGCAATCAGGCTAATGAACACAGATTGAATGATAAAAGCTGGACTAGAGGGGCGTTTTGACCTGCCGGCCTCGGCGCCCAAAACACCGCTACGTCTGCATTTCATTAATGTTTGTAGTTGCAGTTCCCACCTGCTGCACAAACACACACACATACACAGGTTTGATCACCGCTGACCCCAAAATGAGCTTTTTTTTCCCCAAATTGAGGACTCAACTTTTGTCATCCTTTTGAAAAGCTGTTTTAAATATAACTGCTCTTTTTATTATGTCACTTGTGGGTAAATTAAGTGGACTGGCACTAATTATGGCCTTAAAGCAAACACTGACGTTGGCTACAGACACAAAAATGAAATATGTGTTTTGCAGATTGTGAATAATGAGGCTCCAAACATTGAAACAAACACATTCTGCAGATACAAATGCCATCTCAAATGTCATTAACTGTTCAAAAAAGAGAATCAAAGTTCTCCCAGAGTGTTTCATGCTTCAACAGAAGAGGAAACTCACACTGTATGTGGCTACATAATTGATACTAGACTTCCTGCTCAAATCAGACTTTCTCGCCAAATTGTTCAGTTTTTCAGTGAGAAAATAAAAATCTTCAGACTGACTGCAGGATATGAAGTAAAAGATCCTCCTCAGGTCAGAGGATCTAACTGGATTCTCTTTTTGAATACTATATGTCGTGTAGGTGTTACTGATGCTACTTTGCCGATGACACCAGCGTCAGACCTAGAGCTCATATAGACCGGCAGCAAATGTTCTTCAAGCTCGTGGACAGCAGTTATTAAAGGAGATAGAAAATATTTTAACATAAGAGACGAGACACGATCAGCATATTGCTCAGGCTTAACTTCTTTATTTCTAAACTAGTATGAGCTGAGTGGGTAGCTACTCTCCCTCTTGTCGAGCCACTGAATAAGAGAACACCATCTATTGGCATTAAAGGGTAATAAATGAAGGATGTTTGTAAGGATATATGTAAATGTCTGTGTGTGAAATAAGAGGAGGCGTCTGTTTCCATTTAAGCTACATAAAAAGCAGTTCATCCATAAACATAATGCACTTCTACATGGCGTGTGTATAAATACGCTTGTTCATGTATTTCAGTCACAACAATATTGGAATCCAATTTACGTGCAGAACAAGACTAAGAGCTAGTCTCTGCGCTGTATAAAGCTGAGACCACACCGTTCAAAGTTATCACCATGAGCTCCGCGTGGAGCTCATCTCATAGCTGGGTGTATAAAATAATTCATCAATATGCTCTCACTCTTCAAGCCCTCTGATATTATACTGGCTCTTCTGATGATTGGCAGCCAATCAGAATGACAAAGAATCGCCTGTGACCATGGCAATATGTCCTACATTGTGGCGCAGCTGATTAATTTATTCAAGACTACTGCCTCCTTTGATTCCTTGAGGCTCTGTGTGAAGAAATTGGCAGAAATTGCCTATTGTAAATAATAACACTTCACTGTCACTGTGCTGAACATGAATGTTGAGAAAAACAAAAATTTCCTGCAGTGTGGTTCTCTTAACATTTCTCTTCCAACAACCTGTCCTGTTGGGCCGTGTAATTCCTTTCAGATCTCTCCATTTTTGGATTTTTGCAACACACAAATCTTAACAGAGATTGATAGCACTAAAATTTATTATGTGGCTTTTGTTCCCTTTAATAATAATAATAATAATAATAATAATAATATTAATAATACATTTTATTTGTAAAAGCGCATTTACAAGGGCTCAAAGGTGCTATACATAGAAAAAAACCCATATAAAAGATATTATAAAATAGACATAAACATATTAAAATAGAGCAAAGAAAAAATAGGTAGGCCTCTGAAAACAGCAGTTAAAACAGTGGCCCCAAAGTCATAAGTTAAAAGCCAATTTAAAAGGGTGGGTTTTGAAAGTTGGGTTAGTGTTTGTGTTTGTGCAGTTCCTTATGAATTTGGGGAGTGACTTCCATAGGGAGGGGGGAGCAACGGAAAAGGCTGTGTCCCCCCAGGTTCGGTGTTTGGTCTGCAGGTAGAGACAGGAGATTTTGGTCCAATGAATGGAGGTCACAGGAGGGGGTGTGGTGGTGGAGCAAGTCTGTGAGGTAGAAGGGCGCCTGGTTGTTGAATTGTATGCAGTATGCGATGGGGAGCCAGTGTAGGTTTTGGGGTGATGTGGTCACGGGAGCAGGCGGGCTGTGGAGTTCTGAATGTATTGAAGCTTATTGAGTTTGTATGGTAAGCCATCGAGGATGCTATTGTGACAGTCCAGTCTGGGGGAAATAAATCCATGGATGAGGGTTTCTGCAGCAGAGAAGGTGAGTGAGGGGCAGAGACGGGCAATGTTTTTAAGATGGAAGAAGGCAGTCCTGGTGATGTGGTTGATGTGGTGGCCAAACTCCAATGTTGTGGATATGTGGGGAGGGAGAGGGAACGCAGTTATCAAAGGTGTGGGTGACTTTGGTGCACAATGTGGGCCCGGTGATGATGATATCAGATTTGTTACTGTTCAGTTGGAGATAATTTGTTTGCATCCGTGATTTAATTTCAGAGAGAGTTGTTGAGAGTGGAGTGAGTGGTGTTGGTGATGGCTTCGGTGGAGATGCAGAGTTGGATGTCATTAGCATCATAGTGGATGATTTTGCCAAGGGGGAGCATGTAAAGGTTGAAGAGGAGAGGACCAAGCACTGAGCCCTGGGGGACGCCACAGAGGAGCAGTGGGGAAGGTGCAATTGTTAATAATAATGAATTGGTGACGGTTGGAGAGGTAAGAGTGAAACCAGGACAGTGTTGTGTCAGTAATGTAGAGAGTTGATTCCAGACAAGAGTGCAGGATGGAGTGATTGATAGTGTCAAAGTGTTTCTGTATATGGTGTTTATTTGTAAAGAAGCAACCAGTGGAGAGCGACCAGAGAGTTTGAAGGTGAGGTTTTTGAACGTGGGGGCAGGAGGGATGAAGATTGTGGTTGTTTTGATGCTTTTCCTGAAGATGCCACCCCCTCGCCCTTCGCTACGGGGTTGTCCACGCAGGTGTATCCTGTGGGAGTGGTTTGGCTTCATGAGAAGTCATCCAAAGGTTTCTGTCAGGTTTCAGTGAGACAGAGAAAGTCCAGGTTATTGACCGTCATGAATTCACTGAGAATGAGGGTTTTGCTGTTGAGGGAGGCTTTGTGAGTGGCTGTGGACGGAGATGTTTTGCGCTGTAAGGGGTCTGATGATGGTGTGAATGTGGGAAACGTCAGGTTGTAGTTGTAATGAGTGGTCTGGCCGAGGAGGGGAGCTGGAGAGTAAGAGCGGGTTGAGCAGCGCCTGGGCAGGAGAAGAAGCGTGTGTGTGGTGGCGGCAGGTAAAACACCTGTTACAGTCTGGACTGTTCCACAACAGGCCGATGATCGATGCGATTGGAACCAGGTGTTAAAACCTTCAGCTCCAGAAATAAAGGCTGGTTAAAAGGCCGTTGGAATAAGTTTTGTTAGTTCAGACTGTCTTCCGGCGGAGTCACTGGGCCCGACACGAACCAACACTCCTGGATCAGCGGACCCGGAAAGAAAGGATGATTGAATCTCCAACTATCGATGCAGTTTAGTGGGGAGAGCGGACTCGGCCTCTTTCAGGTGGCTGAACCTCGTCCAGGGTGGAGCTGCAGGTGGTCTGTGTTGGGAGCCGGGACCAGTGATCCACGGCCTCCGGTCGATGTGGAGTGACGACCCGGCTCAGTCGTCTTCAGGTGAGTGGAGGCGTCCAGACATCTTCTTGGCTGGTTAACTTTGACTCTGTCGTCTCCAGATGTGATTACTGAGAGTTAAAAGCTCACGGTTTGGTCGAGCTGCTAACTCCTAGATGGGGCTCCAGCTGATCACTGTCCTCTTCGGCCATTCATTCATTCATTCATTCATTCATTCATTCATTCATCTCCTGCTGCGCATCCTTTTCCGGGTTGTCCCCTTTTTATAACTCAACCTATTTTGAAAAAGTGAGTGAGAGAGAATCTGGTGCAAAAGGTGTCATTTGGGCCAGATAATCCCCAAAGCGACTCCTAAATCCCGGCGGGACACCAACCTAAAAGCCTGTATATTGGGTTCTTTCATTTCCAGTCAACAGACTGATTACTGTAATGGCTTTTGTCCTCTGATACACCATGACAATGCTTGATCCTTTTCCATGTCATGTACCATCACTGGTGATTATTCAAACACAAACAGACACATGCACACACACGTGCAATGAGCACAAGTGGGTATTGTGTGTTTAGTGAGCATTTCTATCTCTCTTTCTTTATTGCAGTCTTTTTTATTGTAATCATGTGACGCCCCCCTCAAGGCGCAACATATAATTTGAACTGCCTGATTGTAAAAATAAAATAAACCCATTTTGCATACATCTAACACTTAAATGAAATGGCCCTTAACTGTAAGAATGGAAACATCTGTATGTGAACTTGGATAGTATCCTTAGACCAGGCTCATGTTGTTTTCTCGTTTCCCAGAATTCTTTGTTTCTGGAAGTCCATCCATTTGCTTAATGTGCATTTTCCACTTAGACATTTTTACAATAAATTATATATATATAAAAGTAAAGGCAGGGATGGGAACAGGGCATCCATAAAAGCAGAATCTGACAATTTGCATTGCGTTGAAGCAGGAGGGGCAGCAGGGTCTTGCAGCAAGAAGGCTCTGGGTTCAGACCCCATGGCCTGGGGCTATTCTACATGGAGTCCACACAATGTCAGCTTGAAATGGTTCCAGTCCCTTGTGATGAGGGATGAAGCATATGACTTCTTTGGAGCTCTATAGAGGACACAAAAAGCAAAAACAGATGACGTTGACATTCTCAAATTTCAATAAAACATAAATGCCATATTTGATTGCTATTAGACTGAATCAAATTTATTTATATAGCACCAAATTTTAGCAAAGTTGGAAGTCAAGTCACTTTACACATTGAGCAGGTCTGGACCAAACTCTTTTTGGAGCTGTCAAAGAGACCTGACATATCCCTGCAAGAGCAAGCACTTGGTAACAGTGGCAGGGAAAAAAACTTTCTCTAAGAGGAAGAAACCTCGGGCAGAACCAGGCTCGAGGGTGGCAGCTGCTCGACTGGTTGGGTTGACAGAAAGAAAGAAAGAGAGAGAGAGAGGTGCCCAGTGCACCCCCCAGCAGTCTAGGCCTATAGCAGCACAACTAAAAGAATAGGAGCAATTAAACCTTAAATCTGTAACGACAGGCTTTGTAATAAAGAAGGTTTTAGGCCTGATCTTCATCCGCCTGAGACTGGATGTTTCTGATCTTCGCATTGCGTAGGTGAAAGAACGCTGTCCAAGAAACTTGTTTTACTCCTGCTCTTTTAATGATGTGATACTGTTTCAGAGACCCAAAATACAAAAGCATTGCTTAAATAAAACACACAAAGTAATTGTTGCCAAGAAATGGAAACAGAGGCTTCAGTAAAATAAGTTTTGGGAGGACGATTACAACTCTCAGGATACTCACAGGTAACAATCTCATTATGATAAATCTTAAAAAATAATATGTCCTGAAGGAAGAATTTAGGTAAAGAAGTAACAAGGTCCCAGAGAAGATCTCTGATGGACTCAAAGATTTAGAGCATAATCGGGCAATTTTTTTCGGCAGTGATGAAATACATTCTGCAGTGTAGTTCTGGACAATGGATTTAGTTTGACGTGCTCTTAAAACCACCCCTCACCCACTAATACCCCTCAGCTCCGCAACTACAACACACTTTTTGACTTCTCTTCAGGTTCTCTGACCCATTTTCTGGAATCTGATCTTGAAACATTTTGATGTTGACATGTGACGACTTTTTCTTTTTTTTTTTTTTTTGAATGAATGACTTCATTCACGGCTCACTCTGCTTTACTCATATTGTGTGTTCCTTTAACGTTGGATTTGAGACGGTTATTGTCCATGATAAGAAGTTAAGGACAGAGTTTGACTTGTCTGGTTTCATAATGCCCAAGTTCTTCTAACTTTTCACACTGAAGTGGTTGCAGGCCTTCATGAAGAGCTGTGTCCTTCAGATCTTTCAGTCTAAATCACCTCATTTCGTTTGCCTCTATTATGCTCCATCATGCCATATATCCCCCATATGACTTTAAAAAATCTAATTTTCCCTCCACTCACTTGGCAACATGCAGTGAGACACAACAGGGATGCGTCTTCCTCAATTAGTGGTCAGTCATCCTCCTCTGGGCTCCATCAAGTAATGCCTACCTCACATAATATTCATACCTCACTCTTCTCTTTAGCCCTGCGAACTCTTCCCTGACATGCACGATTACTAGAAAGTCTCTCACTGTCCTTTCCCATCATACTTATTCAGCTGTGATGGAGCGTAATTCTGCCCTATATAGAAGGCAGAGTGTGAAATTCAGTCTTTTCTATATGTCATCATCTGTATGTGGATGGGTGGCTTTACACGGCCGAGACAGCGTTTTTCAGTCATTCATTTTTACCCATTGGCATAGAGAAGAAAGCACACTGACATAGGAAGTGCATAAATGTTTAATGAACAATTTGCTGTTGTGCTGCCTCTACATCAGTTATAAAATGCATCAGCCCTTACACCAAGCCAAGAGAGCCTGCCAAGACAATGCAGCATCAAAATCAAGGAGATATGAAAGAACAATTTTAGCATCAGTGACCTCTTGCCCCCTGAGGCCTATGGAGGCCTGGTGGCCTGGTGACCTGAGCAGCACGGTGGTTAGTGATGCTGCCCCACAGTAGGAAGGACGTGGTTCGATTCCCAGTGTGGACACCTGAACATGTCTAAGTTAATTGGTGACGAGCAATGGACTGGGCTACAGCAAGATACGGCGACCCCCCCAATAATCATGTGTGCTCACGTTTAAGCCGGCTGCATCACCTACTCTCTCTGTGTGTGTCAGCCTAGCCTGATGTGGCTGTAACTCTATTCCAGCTGCGTGATTGTCTCGGCACAGTGCTGTTCTCATTATCATTGGCTGTTGGTGCTGTCTGTCAAAACATGGATGGAATGAGTTCTATCGACCATGTCTTATGTTTCTATCGAGGAAAAGTTATTTCACGATAATTATCATTATCCTTTTATCGCCCAGCCCTATGCTGCAGTAAAGGACTCGACTCTCACACTTTCCTGGTGTCATTAATGTGTGATGACTCCTGGATGGAGGTGGCATGTTCAGATATCATTCAAAGCTTCAGGAGAAAGCGCTTGCTTGCCAATTATCAGGTCGTTGTAACGAGCACCTTAACAGGGTCCCGTCTTTGGAAATGACTTTACTGTACCTGACACCCTTTTTTCTCTTACAGTACATTATTGCTGCTTTTGTCCTCGGAGACGTATTTTCCATTGTCTGCTGCTGAGTGCTGTAGCAAAGAATAAGGATTATTGTGGCTGCATTGCTCTCTGAAACCACATGCAGGGCCAGAATGAGCTCAGTTCGCAAGCTATGGGATACCTGCGTGTATTTTTCTTTTACTGTGTAAGCATGCAGAATATTAGATCTGTCTTCCAGCAGGTAGTGTGTTATAGCAGAGGCTCTTTTCAGAGGAGGTCTTCAGAGACTTTCTTCTATAAGGTTTTCTCACAGAGGAACTCATAAGGAGTAGGTTTTATAACTCTTATCAAAGACTGAATAAGTAGTCACCCTGAAGCACAACTGCAGCGTGGCATCCTATTAAATGTAATGAATTACCAGCTGCCTTACATAACCAGTATTCCAGCAGACCTGGTGCACTAGTCAGGTTTTCGGGTTGGGCTTATTCCCAGTATATGGAAGATGGTAATGAAGAAGATGAATGAAGATGGTAAATCTTACTGTCATTTCTATTATCTTTTACTGAAGGGCCATGTGTTTCTTTTTCCCCCAGACAGTAGGCGGCTCAGCGGTGTATATATGGCTTTTGGAAGACGTCCATGAGTGGAGTACAGTCAGAAAATAGCACAGGGGGTCATAAAACCACATCACTATCACAGAAAAATGTGTTGTCTGTGTCGTGCTGCTGCTCTCTGGTGTTCTGCAAAATGAAGGGAAAACTTTCTAGAGCCTTCATCACAATTACAGATCTTCCTCACTGTTTTGGGCGCAGGGGAGTCGTGTAGTGCTGCTAAATGGGAAATTACTATAATTTGGGATGCATGTAATAATATAGATGTAATAAAGTTACAAGATCACATTTTTCATTTTTATAGTTAATTTCTCTGTCATTCATTCAAATATAAATATTGATTAATATATTTTAAGGAACAATAAGGAAAAGTCGTTTTGTCCCACTGTAGTCGTGTCTGCTGTCCTGTTGTGTTCGATCACTCCTTGTCGTTGTCTTTCTTCAGCAGCAACAGTTAGATTAGATAAGAGGTCAGTCGATAATATATGCATGATGTGGTTTGTTTTCAGCACGAGATTGCTGTGCCCCCTCTACAGCGTTTAAAAAGGATCTGACAGAACGGACCTTTTTTTTTCTTGTACATGCATTTCTGCAGTGGAGCAACCTCTGGGGCAGATCTTCCTGTGATTCCTTCACAATAAAAGCCACCCTCTGTTTAATGAGTTTAACGCTTCTAGCAGTTGTTCAGTTTTCACCATCACAGCTCTTATACCCTGACTGACATGAATCCATTATTTCCATTATTTCTATTATATTTCCTGCAGTAAGGAATTTTGAATCTTAAGAGTTTTAATCCAGACACCTGAACACAAGTTGCCAATACATTCAATAGCTATTTCTGAAAACATGTTGACAACAAATGGCTTTCATGAAAATGGACAGGATTAGAACCTAAGGGTCCTTCTATTTAATGCTTATAGTTATAGCTAACTCTATTGTGCGACATGGATCCGAAACATACATCTCTATGCTTTTTCTTTCTTTCTTTCTTTTTTTTTTTTTTGATTATTATTGGCACCAAAAATGCTATTTTATTTTTGTTGTTTGTGAAAAATCAAAATGGAGGACTTTTCAACCAGTCAACTTGGAAAGCAATTAATGCTAAATATACTTCTATTCGAGAAAATCGGTTGGCACATGAATAATTACACCCCCTTCACTTCAGGGGTCTGGCTGAAAGATCACAGCTACATTTGTTCATTTGGAAGATGCTTTTATCCAAAGTGCAGGAAATCATATATATATTTATAAGAAAGGGTTAATTAGGCATTTTAGAAGAGATTAAGTAACAAAACCTGTTTGGACATGAAGATAAAATGCCAATTTACACATTTTCACAGTTGTTTCAGAAGAATTTTTACAATGAAGAGCTACAATTGGCTGCCAACATCCTATTTATTTGAAATGTCCCTGAGCAGCTGTCAGTTGAAAGTTATAGGTTTGTTTATGGCCTGTATCCTGCAGGAAGATGTGGAGTTACCTGGAAAACAGGGAGTCTGCTCTTGATCAATGTGTAGTAAACAATACAAACAGCTTGCTTAAATAAAGAGGAAATGCCCTGCAGAAACATTTTGTGAGTGGTTATTTCAAGCTTTTCCAGGGGCATTATTTCTAAAGCTCACATGAGCGAAGTGTGCAATTTCAGCCTGCTGTACGACTGTAGATAGAGGGGATCTTTTTCAAAGGGTGACAAAGCAGAATCTGTTATCACTGTCTTCTCCATGACATCCCACTTTTTAGACAGAGGGAATTATAGGCTGTGATCAATTGGAGAGGGAGAGAGAGAAAAGAAGATGATGCCCTGATACAACAGCGGCGGCTATCAGAGCAACTGTAATTTCAAGCATGCATTATTCAACGGCACTGTGAGATCTGCAAAGCTTCAGGATTATTTACAGTTTGAGAAGTACTGACAGGGCAATTGCAGGCATGTCCTATAGAGCTCAGAGGTAATATCTCAACATTTGAGAGAACAGAGAGGTAGAAGTTGTGAAAATTTGGGGAATGTGCAACATATTTTATATTCTTGGGGATAGCCATCATTAGTTTTAACTGCTGAGCATTAATAATGCACAAAATGCTGATGGCAGAATGATTGAGAAAGAATCAAAAGTGAAACTGAAGGCAGACTTATCAAATGTTTATTCAGAGAGGACAGCAGTCAACTCTCTGTATGAGCTCGCGAGCTATTTTTTGCTTCAGTGTGTGTGTGTGTCTGGGCTTTTACATTCATTATGATGATTGTCCATGGCAGCCGGCGATGACTCCAGCATGCTGTGTGTCCACTGAGCTGGCGTCACACAGAGGCCGTGGTCCACGCGCTGCGGCCAGCATGCATTACTGTGCACCTCGTTTTACTGAGTGTGTTCCCGCCTGTGCTTATTACTAACTGCATGCCCCTGCTACAGGCATTCCCTACAAATATAACTCAAGCTCCCTGTCTTTCTGTTTTGAAGTTTTCCTCGTGCTCTCTTTATCCTTTCTGCTGCGGTCTGTGTGCAGTACTTGAGCTCTGTGGCTGTAAGCGTAAATATCTCTCCATCTACACATGAAGACAAACAGGGGGGTATTATCAGGCAGAGGGAGACCCAGCATTCAATCTATGACTATAAATACTCCCCCCACCTCCTCATTGACATTCATGGGCTGAAATAGCAGCTCAGAAATAAACAGGGGCACTGTTTGCTGTCTTATTCATCTCATTTGTTTAATCAAGCATCACTGCATTAAATTCATTACACTCTGTCACTCTACCAGTCCCTGCACCATACGACGTTATTCGTGTGATCATATGTACAACGTGAGCAGCACCTGTTGACTTTTTCCACACCGTCTTATGAGTGTGAGCACATGAGGACTGAAATCTAAAGATAACGAAATAATCTGTTGGGTTGGGAAATACAAGTATTTGCTTTCCTGCCAAGAGTTAGATGAGAACATCGATACCACCGTCATGTCTGTTCTGTAAATGAGGTTACAGCCTGAAGCTGGATAACTTGGCTTAGCCTCAGGATAGGAAATAGGGGAAAACAGCTCCCCTGTGCGTGACATCCAACTGTGCGTGTAGGTGTTGAGCTACCTGGCTTACACTCTTTGCTTTTATTGTGAGACGCTGGTCCAAGACTGAGAGTCAAGCTTAGAGCCCGTCAATTCATTCCCGCTTGCTTTCTTATCACTGGTCAAAGTGGCTCTTTCTGGAGCCAAGCACAGCTGACAGCGGACAAACAACCATTCGTACTCACACTCCCACCTACGGGCAATTCAGAGTGACCAATTAATAATAATGTACATGTCTCTAGGCTGTGGGAAGAAGCCTGAGGACCTGGAGAGAACCCACAGAGGCACAGGGAGAAACCAAAACCTTCAGCCCGGCCAGCAGAGTGAATGACTTTAATCAGTTAGATGGAAATATCTATCTTGTGTTTCATACTGATATTGGCCACATACCAAAACAAGACTATGATGGAAGTGATAAATAGATCCTCGAATGAGATAATGCTACACTCCATTATTGATTTAATAATAAATTAACGTTTATGAACTTATCTTTACACTGGTGAGAAAACAGTATTTCTTTTAACTTCTGTAACTTGTGCTGTAGCAAACTGTCTTTGTGCAGTTGCATGAAAAACACTGGAACTCCCATGAAACCAATGCTAAATATTTGTAGACACTGTTCTCTGCAAACAACAGGTTCTATATTGAATATGTATGTATGCAAACAAGGAATACACAGTTTGTGGAAACACTGGTGTAAACCACAGCGAAGGGAAGCCTGAAGTAAAAGGCTTATTGTCAAACAAGATAAGGAGCAGGTGCTGCTGCTTGAACGCGCTGCAGTCGATCTGTTATTACTCTTAAATAGCATCCAATTATAGTCAAACACTTATGTTGACACTATCTGGTAACCTTAACGCAATATATATTTGTGTTATGCAAGCAAGTAATCTAGCGCAGGGGGAACATCTGGCAAGCTGCGCTCTGTGCTGGTTGGAATATTTGTGCACAACATAGTGTCAAAATCAGAGATCAGAGCTTTGGGCCACAGTGTAAAGAAAAGAAGTCCCACTCTTAGTTTGTGGTTTATTAAAGGGAGCTGAAAGGAGACTTATATGCATCCATTCATAATTCATCATAATCTCCCTAATGGTGCATACATTAATTGCAGCTATGCAACAGCTGTTAACTGTCAACCTTTAGAGACCTGACAAGCTGAATGATTTTACCTCCTTCATTTTTACTATATGGCGTAATGTTATGCAAGTTAGGTCCTACAGTGCAGTGTGTACTCAAAGCAAATAAATCAAACCACAGAAGTAACAGGTCTTGTGAAGCCATTTGAAGAAGCCATTTGAAGTTTCTTATAAATTTCTGAATGGGGGAAAAAAAATGAACAATAGAGGACTTCCTTTTTTTTAAACATTGACACATTCAACGCAGCATAACCGTTCATATTGACCGAAATATGAATGTTGTTTTATTTTATCTGACAAAAAAAAAAAAGAAAAAAGTTTCCACCACAAAAATCAAAGATGTGTTACTATGGAAACTGTGAATATCTCTCTCTGTGTGTGTGTGTGTGTGTGTGTGTGTGTGTGTGTGTGTGTGTGACTAAAAGTCTGTCTGGCAGGCACAATGGCTCAAACATCATTCTGGAGCCACATCTTATCACACTCCTGGCTTGTTAAAAGTTTGTGCTACTTTTTTTTTTTTTTTTTTTTTTTTTTTTTTTTTTTGCGACTGGCCTCCATTCTACCCGTCACATCCAGTCAGTGTGCTTGACATTTCTTTTTAGCCTGTGTGGATCTGCCATAGAGCCATACACTTTTGAAAATGTCTTGAAAAATTGCGCTATTACAAACGCAACACATGCGGTTGCTTTGTAATCTAAAATGGGATTAATGATACTGCACTTGTTGTTTTCACATGTATTTTATAGTGTTTACAATGTGCTGCGCTAAGTTTCAATGGCAGATAAGTTGTCTCCACTGCTCAGGTTAACTCGCTGTATCTGCATTCATCAAGCCGTAACTATTAATTGCGTCTCTAACTCTTGTATTAATGTTGATGTTTCATAGCATCTCATCTTGACATGATGCAGAGTGAGCTGAAGTTAACAAGCTCTGCTGTTACTGGCTTGTCACCAGCTCCATCGCCACATACCACCTCAGTGACATGTTATCCCAATGACATGCAATGCAGGCAGGTCCTCTCCTCACCGCAAACCTCACAGAGGAAACTGTGACTGTCTTAGTGCTAGGATTTTTGTCTTGCCTGTGAATCAAGCTGGAAGCGTCTTTTGAGTTCAGTGTGCAAGAAAAAAAAAATCTCACAGAAGTCGTGTATATTGTCCTCGTGTTGCTGGGATCCTGTGATGTATCAGCATATCTGAATCAGCCTACTGCATGATCCTTGGTAGTGATAGGATTATTGGCTATATGCCTGCATAAATCACTCAATTCTCATCTGGCCAATGAATCTGTTTAGTGCATCCTTACCACTGTGAGAACACAAAGGCTGACCCCGAGACCCAGGAAAGCCACGACATATCATCATTATTAACCTCGGCTTACCCCAGAGGAGATCACGTCTCCTCCCAGCTATTGTGTTTCCAGCCAACTCCTGCCTGAAACACAATATTTGTAATGATGAGCTGTGAAATTTGCTACCTGTGAAACTTTGGTCATGCAAAATTCATAAAGGTGTCAAGTATTGACCTGGACAGCAGTGACTCAGGAACTTGAAGAAATCATACCGGACATTAAGATGTATTTATATGTGTACTTAAGTAGCTATGCCTTTTCTGACTCATTATTCATTTTGTCCTGAATTTGTCAAATGGAAAAAGGAGCTTCTTTGTTGTTTTTCTTCCACAAAAATAGCATACTCTCATGAATACGCCAAGACAAAATTTACTGCATTTGCTTCCACTTTCATTTGCAGTGCCTCATTTTTCTCTGCAGTTCTCAAATAACAAAACATTTTCTTGAGTTTGAAAAAAAAAAACAAAACAGGCAAAGCTTGTACGAGGATGTGAGTAAAGTTCCTTTGCTCTTTCTTCTTTTGAATCTAAGTCACTTTTTTCCACTTGATTTTCTTAGAAGCAAGGTCAGAATTGCTACCAGAGATTTCAGTCTACTCTATTTATGCGTTTGTATTTTTGTCAGGTCTTTGAGACTGGATGACTAACGACACAGAATTGACAAGCCGCACCCTCAAGCTGCGAGAAAGATATGATTTATCCCAGTTATTAACCTGTGCCATTTCCCTCCACACTTATTCAAATTCATGACTAAATCCATCTCCTTTCCATTTCCTTTTTTTTTCATCAATATGCTTTTTCATTGTCCCTGTTTTGATCTATATTCCAGAATAAAGACTTGCTGTTTATACAAAGGGACCATTTAGAGGGCACCAAGCAGTGTGGGAAAGGGATGGAGTCGAATCTCACACGACAATGTATTCAATTAAAAGCAGCATGAGGGTGCAAACACAAGAAACGGCTGTATACAAAAATGTACCGGTGCACATAGGCCGGTCCGCCCCAGCTGCAGCTGAAGACTGACTGCAGGAAACCAAAACATAACATTGAACTTGCTCAAAGAAAAGGCCTGCAGTTTTGTTTGAATTTAGTTTTTCTAAAGATCTGATTCCCCACAACAGCAGCAGAGACAAAAGTGATACTATTTTGACAGGTACAGAGGTCAAGATTTATTATAGTTTTTCATGCAGTTGTATCAATACCTCTGGCTGTCTTTCACTCCCTCCGTTCCTTTGCACACTATATTTTACCTGACTCTACCTGATAAACTAGCTGTATGGCAAGGCAGCTTCTTTTCTACAGCCTATTTCAAACTAATCGCTTTTCCTGAGGTGAAAAAAGATTTTTTTCAAAATACAATTAGCTAAAAAAAAAAAACAAAACCAACTAAAATGAAGCACTCATGCATTGATGGTACTTTTACAATAAATTAAATATAACTGCTGTGAATTCTATAAAAGAAATGACAGGCAGTCGAGAAATAAATTGTGTTGTATGTTTTCTATTTCGCCTCTAAAGGAACAGCATTCTGATTATAAAGCTTGATGAATATAATAACACATAAGCCTTATATTGGTGAAATCAGAATTTGCACAAAGAGAGCTGAAAATGCTTAGACATAATTGTACTCACTCTATCAAAGGAAACAATACAGAAAAATGACCTTGTTCTTACTAATATTACAGGTTATATTACATTCTTTTTTCTGATGGATTGAGATTGATCAGATTATTTATTTATTATTGAATTAGATTTTTGTTGATTTTGTTATTGATTGTAAAATGTCAGAGAAACAAGGCCAAAGTAGCACATTTATCTCAGTTATAATAGTTTACTCTATATAGTGTTGGGTAGTTTGCATATATTCGGAGCTCTTTATATAATTACTATCTGTAAAATAGTTCCCCATGAAGGGGAATGTAAACTAACTACTCAAGCAAAATACGTCAAGTCATACCTAAAGAACTCGAGTACAATTACTTGTTTCAATTCACAATAAAATAATTCTAATACGCAATAAAACCTCTTACTAGCATTAAAATACAGTCATGCATATTTTGGATAAATTGAAATCTGATAGCAAACACTGCAGTTAGATCATGTGGACACACAGCACTGTAGACTGATAAAAACTGTCTGAGTATGTATTCTTTTTATCTGTGTCCATGCCGTGACTATAGAGCATCTGTCAGAGTGTAATGTGTTTTTACAAAACCGGGCTTCAGACAGCACTGCCTTTTGGAGAGACAGGTTAAAAGAATCATAAATCCAGTCATGAAACCGGTGGTGATATAAATAGCTCTTTTATGCTGTTGTAGGTCTAACAGCTCCATTTCTCATCCACCTCTTGGCAGTTGAAACATGTTGTCAGTGACTGTAACAGCCAGAGAAATCCATTGCAAGCATGACCTGAAACCCGAAGCAGCCATTTGGATCGTCGAGCAGATCTGGGTGTAACTTCACATGTTTTTGGACGTTATTATTTGAGTTTGGCCTCTCAGTGTGGGTTTATCTTTTGCTGTTTTCTACCACTCTGCATGTTTTCCCTTTCTCCACGGGATTCTCAGGACCTGTCTTTTAAATCAGATACACAGTTACATAAAAGTCCAGTGGGTTCGCTGCACTGAAGTCACCTCATGAGTCTCACGAATGACCCATTTGGAGTGTGTTATTAAAGAAATAACACACTGGAATGAAAAACAGAGTGAAAGCTAGAGTTAACAACAAAGGAAACATGTCCCTGACATATATATATATATATATATATATATATATAGTTATAAATCAGATTGTCTCTCAGTGAAAACAGTGTCAAAGCGTTGTGCGGAGTGTTTTGGAAGCCAGTGGACATATAAAGCATCAAGGGATGGAATAGCAAAAAAAAAATCCTCTGCTTAAGTAGATTATAATATTTGTGCACAATCTTTAATATGACTGTCTAAGCGCACAGCTAGACTTCCGAGATCTGGATCTTGGACTGAAAGTTCATTGCAGGAGAAGCAGCATGATGAGATGCAGCTCACAGCAGGAGCTTTCTCAAAGCTCATGCACCCACCGAAACAGGAGGCTGTATCTAATACACATCAGCATGCAGACCACCACCACAACTGTTAGTAAGAGTGGCAAGAGTTCTTCTCATTCTCAGCTTGGTACTTTGACGCACTGCGGGGGGCCATGAATTCAGATTTTGAAGGACTTTGTACATGCAAAATTGACAGTGAACAGAATGCTTTCCAACCTTTTCTAAACTCGATCCAAAATCATTGAACAGTATTTGATTTTTGTGTCGATGTTTTAAGGGTAAAGTAGACAAGGCTTCAAAGGTGTACTCGTGTTGAGGAAAACTAACAGTTCCAAAACTTCAACTCAGAAGTAATTATTTTTCAACGCTTCTGGAGTTTTGAGGATTGAGGGGTGTTTTGACAGGAAGGGTGTGTTTGCTGAAGGACTAATTGACTTGCGGCAGCTAATTAACTCAAAGGTTGCATGCTTGTGATAACAGTATAATGAAAGGGAAGAGAATGTCAACGGCAATTGATATTGCAGTCTCGAAATATAGATGAGATCAGGCTCAACAGCTTTTCTGTGGGGAACTGAGGTTCCAGATGTAAAAACAGATGCTTTGACACATGCAGAGTCGACAGAGAGCTTCATACAGTAGCTGTGCCACGGGTTACAGGGACAAATTAGAAAGAGGCAGAAATTTGGGTTTATGGTGCAAAATGGCTTACTTGAGGTTACAGCAAAAGTAACTTTTTACGTTTATGCGTTTATTTTTATCTTTTATCTATTTCAGAAAGACTGTCTCATTCCACACTGTGTAATGACAATGAAGACTTGACACCATGACTTGACATGGGGTAGGTGGATATGGCTCTAACTCTGGTTGTAATAACACCTCTCTGCATAGACTACACCTACCTAGTGCAATCCAAACTGTCAGAGCCCCTGCTGGTGTGTCTCGGTGTCGAGGCAGGCATTTCTACCTGAGAAGCAGCGAGCCTTTTAATAAGCCCATTCCAATGCAACCGGTCTACTTTAAGATTCCACTTGTAGCATGAAATTGAAAGATTATAACGATTCATCCAGTTAGATGATGACAAGCCAGACAATTTGGTACATATTTGAACATGACCAATATCTACTAATAAGTTTTCACCGTGATGTCAGTATCAATGAAAAAAGCACTTTTCCAAATATATTAGTATTCACTTTATGTCAACATGAAACCATATAAAACAATTTGATTAAACATGACATTTCCCCCGAGACCAAAGACAGAAGGAGGAAGAAATAAGGCCCTGGATCACTGCGCTCGGAGTCCAACAACAACAATAAACTGTTAAACTCAACTGCTCTTTCTACTCAGCCAAAGCAGGAATCAGTCTGTTTTAACAGGAGGGAGTTGGGGTCCATTTGGTTGACCATGTAGCAGACTTAAGATGGATTCAAGCAAGCAGGAATGAAGCCACACGGGTTAGGATCTGCACATTTATTTTCTGTAAATCAGCAAAAGGGGCACAGTCGGCATACGCACACAGTCAGTGGCAAGCTGCCCTGTTTTCTAATTCTTTGTTCCAGTATTTATTAATCATGATACTGTGTTAAATAAAACATACTTACTGTATACAAAAGTGAGTATCCATTTAAACTTGGCAAAGTAAATTTCTACTGACAGTTCATACACAAATAAGTATGAATGAAAATAAACATAAAAGTAAAAAAAAATTACAAAAACCAAAGTGCATAAATTCAAGTAAACTGTGCCAAATGAAACAGTTTGTAATCGTTTCAAGTGCCATTCATCATAGGTTTACACAGGATAAAATAAAATATGGTTGAATGAGAGATTATTTCTTGACCAATTCCATTTTATAAAGTGCAGTCCTACTTTTAAAGTGCTTAAAGCTGCCACAGTAAACATGAGAACATCATAACACACCTGTAAATCAGCAAAAGGAGCACAGTTGGCATTCACAATCTGTCTTCCCAGCAGCGATCCACAGGGTGTGCAAATTAGGAGGGGAACTCCGCCAAAATTAACGTTAATCAAAGCTGTTTTTCAGCCATCTAAATTCAGCACTTTAGTTCTCATACATGTCACAAAACACTACCGCCACTCTTTCACGCAGTTTATAGCAGATTTTGTAACTTTTAGATTGGCTTGTTTTAAAAGTGTTCACAAAATAATGAATTATGAAAATATTTCAATGTAAAATATTTGTTCAGCTACAGCATGCAGTGAGGCCGGCCTATGTGGCATGTCAATGTATGTGACAAGGAAATTTTGTCTCACTCGCTGCTCAAACAGGATCTAACAAGCAACAAACAAACAGTAAGACATTTAGAAAAAAAAAACAAATCAGCAGCTTCTATCTGAAATGAGTTCTTGAAAACATGTTGAATGTGTCCTGGAAAACAAGGCTTTCTGAAAACCTTGAGAAGCGTCATAAATCCGTCATGTTTTCCTGAGCTTTAACATATTTTCTAATTGCATCCTGTCCCCTTTGGCTGACATAAATGTTCAGTGGGAAATAAAGCTATGACTTTTTGAAATCAGGAATGCCAGACATTTCAAGCTTATAATGGGATTACCTCCTCATGTCTGACTCTAACATGCGTGATGGGATGGAAAGCTATGTTCAACACAATAACACCTTTAATTCTTGCCATGTGCACTTTTTTCTCTCCTCTCTCGCTCTTTTTTTCTGCCCAAATGTCACATCAGATGGGGATTTATTTTTTTTTTTTTTGTCAGAAAATGCTGGAATGAAAGCATCTCACATGAGTGTGAGGCCACTGACATCAGTTTAACCCAAGGGTCTGTCAGCTAAATGTCAAGTTTCTCAGTGATTTCAAGAATAAACCTTTGAAACTGTGCTAAAATTTATTGAAGAGGTGCAAATTTCACAGTCTTTTTCATGTTTATATTGTTTTATGATATGCCATTGACAAAAGTAAATATTATCACATTTGACTTTTCATTCCTTTTTTCAAAAAAGTCCAATACGATATTTGCAACATGAAAGCGAAAATAAAAAAAGCTGAGAGAGGGAGATCCATCCTACCTTGAGTCAGTGTCAGAAAATAACACCCGTCCCCTGTCTCATCTTCTGTGGCTACATCAATAGCTGCCGAGATTACTGATTGATAATTATCCTTATCTCCAAATGTCTCCTGTTTTGGAGAAACAAATAAGAGGTGAGGGAAGTGAGAGCTGGCAGACAGAGGTCAATGGGAGGACTTCTACATTTCATCCGGCATGGGTTGAGAAATGGCGGTGCCACAGAGTGACAGTCTCCGACCTCTAGGTGAGATCTGAAAGGGATGATAAAGGCAACTGACGGAGAGAAAATTGGCACATAATTACAAAGGCTGGAGGGGCACATTTTGTCTCCCCTTGTCTCTTTCTCTCTGTCATATAACACACACACACACACACACACACACACACACACACACACACACACACACAATGGTAACAAGTCAGTGTGAATAGCATCCTGTATCCAGATGGAATGTACTGAAATTACAACTCCTGTTCCACAATTATACCTGCTCGTTGTTGTCTGCTTCAGCTTGTTTATGGAAGACACTGGAAAGATTTTTCTTGGATGTCTCAGAGGTCCCTAGGTCCCTAGGTCTGAGTGTGAGTGTGAGTTGTGAGTTGTTAGTCTCTGTCTGTCCCGGTGATGGACTGGCGACCTGTCCAGGGTGTACCCCGCCCTCACCCAATATGACCAGGGATTGGCTCCGGCACCCCTGCGACCCAGAAACGCATAAACAGTTGAAGATGAATAAATGTCTAAGTGGACAGATCCGCCATTAAAAGCATATCCATATGTCAAACAGTTGTGTTAGCTACTTTTTGGTTTGAAAATAATATCTACTAATCAGGTAGCATGAATGCAAATGTTTTGCTTCTTGAAGAAACAGGGCTATGGACAGCAATGGACACAACTTGACAAAACCCCGAACCTTCTCAACAACAGAGAAAGCCTCCACTCTGGGCCTCCATCTCTGCACAAATAGGTCTTTTCTTCCACAGGATGTCAGCATTCAGTCTCAGGAGGAGACTGGAAGGAGATAATTATGTGTACACGAAGAATTTGAAGATGCACTGGTGTGTTGTGTGTTCACTCAGCACCACTGACTTTTTTGCCTCTCACATCCCGTTTTGTGCTGTACCGAGACCATAAAGTCCTTTACACATCTTATATCACAGTTGCAGTAACCATTCCCAAGACCTCCCTTTGATGTGCAAAACCATCCTCGGCCATATTTTACTGACTGTAACTATGACATTTCACCAACCTTAACCATACCACAGTTGCCATGCGCACATATTACAGGTAGGATTTTTTCTAAATTGTCCATTACTGAGTGTCTGCTTGTACGGTCAGTTTTTAGCTCCAACTCCTGACAGCAAAGGTAAAACACCGCAGTGAAACATTGTTGTATCAGGTCGGGGATGTTTTTTACCTGTTCTGACTTCCTCTGCGCGTACTTACATCATTAGTAACTTCTACTAATGTGATATCTGCGGCTTCCAACGGTCCTCCTTTTCTCCCATCGGCCGCCTCTTTCTGGCCATTAGTCACGCCATGCGTCTTTCACGAGCTGAACCCCGGGGAGGGCTGAAGGGATCAGAGGACTGAAAAGCACTTGAACTGGAAAATATGCACCAGAGCAGCTGCAGCAGCTGAACCAAATCATGTCTTAAGAAAATCATGTGCATGTGTGAGAGAGAGAGACCGCGATTAGAGTAAAGTGCTGCTCTGTGCTGTGCTGCCTGCTCCCCGGCAATACTGTCCAAAAGGATGCTTGTCTTTGAGTAATGTCGTTTCTCCTGAACTGTATTCTTCTTTTTTTTTTAAACCAAAACATTGTTTTGTTTTGTTTTTTTTTATCTCTTTCCCAGCACCCTCACTGAGTCAACCTGACAGAGGCAAGTTGGACACAGATATATCACATTCAGTTTCAGTGATGGTTTGCAGGTCCTCCTGCAAAAAGTGAGAAGAATTGGAAAGGACATTGTTCTTTTTAAACTGAATTACATGCTGGATGAATCGGATACATATGATCTGTGGGCGTCTAATCTGTACATCTGAAATGACTCTCGTTGGACTGCTGAGGCGAGTTTATTGGTTTAGTTTATTGCCGCTCTGCCCTGCTTGCATTAGCAAGAAATAGACTACAAACATTACTGAACATTTTAAATTATGACACCTGAGCAATCAAACTTTAAATGTATTGTCTACATTTAGTATTTGGACGTCGCTGCTAACAACCGTGTTCTTCAGCTGGGCCTTTTCTTTCTTACTGAAATGCGTACCAACTGCCAATCAAACTTTCCACTCAGTGTATGCTGATGTAATGACAGCGACAGATCAAGCCAGCAGGTCATGAGCCATACCGCTGACCAAAGAGCATGTTCCCTCTGCAAATGTGAGCGTATGCAAATGCAACCAGCGTGATTATTATTTTTTTCTTCTTTTCATTTATTCGTTTTTTAAAATGTAACTTTGTTTCTTATCCCAGGGGCTACATCAGTTCTCATCGCAGCGGTCTGACTAGTCCTCACTCGTCTGACGGATCATACGAAGCCCCTTGGATAAGAGGCCAAACGTGTTCTTAAACAAATCTAAGTCCAGTTGCTTGTTTCCCAGCTATGACTATGACCTGGATGAATGAGAATATACACAGACATATTTGTTTATATATACATATGTTTTCTCTCTGCTATAACAAGTAAAGTATAAATATGTTTTATTTTTTCCTGATAATTCATAAAAAATGAAGTGTGGCACCCAGGGCCGACCCTACAGAGTGGAGTGGGGAGGCTTATTTTCGGCAGCTCTTGTAAACAGCAGGTGCAGAACGTCACCATTGTTGAACCTGAAATGGTCAAACAGGAAAAAGTGATTGTGCAAGTAGATCAGTCCTCCCATGAACAAGTCTGCTCAGGGCTGGGGTTAATTTATGAGGAGGCATATTCAGTGATTATTGTGGTTTAACATGAATTTAAATATCGATGGAAGCATGTTGATCTTTAGTTAGGTTGTTATGTCAATATTGGTCAACTAATCAGTTTCATTGACATACAATTAGAATTTTGTTGGTCCTCACGTTGCTTCAGTATTAACTGAGCGTGAAAACTGATGAGGAATGAACATTGAAGTTCAAAACACAGTCTGCATCAGAACAAAGACTCACAGCTCCCAGATCACAGTCACTGAAACACATAACTCATTTCATTCCCACAAATTATTTGTATACAAAGAATGTAAATGTAAATTTGTTGTTACACAATTCGGTGATTTGTGTTTGTTAGTTTCTGTCATCTTTATGATAAACTAAGCTAACAAGCCCCTGTAGCCTTATATTTAGCAGAAGTGGTGTCTTCTCATTCAGCAAGAAAGTGAATTAGTCCTATTACTTTAAATAATGAGGTCAGCAACAACAGTTGAACAACTGGGATTGTTTTCATGGCTTTTGCAGTCTTAAAGGTTACTAATTTGCTTTGTGGCATTGGCTGATTCACAGCAGTCAATTGAGTTTAAAGATGGTCACATAGTGTTTGACAAAGGCTTTGGTTTATTGTAGCCTGCCCTGTATTATTCCCCAAATCAGTGTACTGTGGAAGAAAAGGATGTGCTGGCATCTCTATAAGCAGCTCAGGTTTTCAGTGATAAAGGAATAAATGATATAAATGATTTTCTGATTTTAGAAAGTCGGACTCATACTCAGTCAATTTTCTATCAGTCTGTCAGTTATTTCCCCCAATTAATCGTATGAAATACCAGAGCCATAATTCAGAAGAGGAAGACAATGATTTCACACTCATCCGCTGGTGGATCAATAGCCATCAGCTGACTGAGAATCTAGACGAGCCAATGTTGCTCCATAGCTAGAAGGTTTTCTCCGTTTATGGTATACCCAAGACTGCAGAGGGCAGCCCTAATTGTCTAAACAGCAGGTTCCACATCTCTCATTTGATGCAGCATTGGCATATACCATATTGGATTCCATGCTGGAACAATCAGGCCTGGACTGCAGGATGGGAGCACTCGGAGACACATCCAGGAGCCAGGATAATTAACATTTATTGATACATGACTGCTGTAAGCCTGTTTGCCCAGTGAATTAAACCAGCTCATTACAGGCTTAATGGTGGGTAGGGGAGATAAATAATAGATGCCAGTCCACTCACTGGCACTTAAGCATGCACCAGGAGACTGCTGCCCCAGTCCCCCATCCCACCCACTTCCACCATTCATGACATCAATTTGCCCAACACCAAGTCAAGGCATCCTCCCTTGAAACCAAAACTGACATCACCACTTCAATCCAATCAAGTGGTCTCTTGTGGACTTGGTAATGATTAAAGCTGTTAATAAAGGTTTGCTTGAAATGGGTTCTAAATCAGATATATGCACAAGTATGGACACATTTTTAATACTGAGAGAATTCATGATTAAAAGTCTAAATAATAGGGTTATGTATTCTACGTTGTTGTTTACGCATTACTTGCACCTCTGGCAGTGTTAATGAGATGATGATAAATATCAAAACAGACAAACAGACGTTGACTTTGTAGACGTCTGCACCACAATAAACATGTTCGCTCGCTCTCTATTTTTCTTCCCTCGCTCTCTCCTGCCTTCTTTCTGCCCGCAGAAATGAAACTTCGATGCATTTTGGTGGAGCATCACAGCAAAGCATCCTGACAAACAGACAATGCTTTTTGTTGAGCTTGTTATCTTCTGCACCTTCACTGTCCTTTCCGATTGTTCTCCTCCCTGACAGCATAACTTTCACGTTCCTGCTCAAGCATCCTACCTCATATAAGCCCAGATGGAATGCTGCTTTTCCAAGTCTAAACACCAACACAGTCTTCAGACCAAACTCATTTTCATCTGCCACTCTGCCTAGTGAAATCCACTCAATTTGAAAGCTCATGAACATTCAATCTGAGAGCCGGGATATAAATTTGGAAGGAAATGGCCACGGTTGGATGAGTGTTTTATTTTTGTATTCATGCACTCCAGCCTCATCTTTTTTTTTTTGCAATTGTTCTGACTTATTTCAGCACATTATTGGCATTCATTTGCTCCCCATGAAAAGCAGTTTTGAAGAAAGTTTCATGCTGATTTTCGATGCAAGGTGCCATAAATAAATGGACTAAATTAAATTCTCTTCATCCTAGAATTTATGAATAAAGCTTTAAAGATGATCATCTTTTTTCATTGTAACATTATACATTTGAAAAGTGATTTTCTTTTTTTCCCCAAAGATTTAAATATCGATAATCCACTTATTTATGATTATGCTTGCGCACTTGTTTAAGATTAGGCGAGACTGTGGTCTGATTTAATACAGAATTTTACAGTGACTTTAGAAAAGCCAGACAAAGAGACAGAACTCTGGATTGAAAGCCTTGTCCGTGTTGCGATGGTTGAGTGGTTTGTAATCCCACCATCTATTCTAGCCACCTTCTTGCTGCTAATCAAGGCAGCACTCCACACATTATGTACACACATTAACTGATTAGATTTGATTAAATTCTGACTGCTTCACTAACTGCTGTGACGGGTGGGTCAAAATATTGCGAATAAAAAAAAAAAAGTTCAGCCAAACTTAGGGTTTAAAAGAATTTTCTTCACTCTGGACATCGATATTGAGGAGTCATTGTGGGTGTGTTCGCTTTCAGTTTAGCTTCAAACAAAGTGATTTTGAAAATCTTGCTGAACAGGTGGTTTGTTCCCACCCTGTGTGTTTTCTCATCACACCAGTGATATGTAGTGCATTGACATTTTGCTGAGTAGCCTATAATATTAGCATAACCAACTCTGATGATGGCCAAATTTTGACGAGTGAAATTGTTTTTGTTGTCAACTCCTACTAGATCTTCTCTGCTTCCTTGCCCAATCTAATATGATTCTGATTTGAGGAAATCCGGCATGAAGACTCTCTGGTGTCTGTGTTGGAGAAGTTGCTTATGTTAGGACCTCACTTAGTGTTACTGAGAGTTATTTTTACAACATACCTCTTAATAAGGACTTAGTTCTTTGATTTATCCGTAAATATGTTGGGAAATCTGAAAGCTGTGCAGAGACTGTCACCTAATCAAAAACTTTTAGTGAGAAATAGAGTTAACATCCATTAGTGTGGTTTTTAATATAATTAAAAATAGGCTCGATAATGATATGACTCATGGCAATTAACCTCTCTGGATACTTGCAGGGAAAATGGAAAAACATCCACATTAGAGCATAAGGCAATTATGCTTCAGTTATTCCTCCTTTCACACAAAATTGCAGGTGAAGATTTCGCACCACAATTTACATCTAAAAATTTTCACAAGAAATGTTACTATTAACTTGAACCGTTCAGTTTAAACTTGCACAGTGAAGATATTTCTCAGATGCTTGAATCAAAAAGGACAAACAGGTTGGCACAAACTGGAGCTGCTCCCCCAACAAGGAATGACTGACTTTGTAGACTTTGGATTGTTTTGGGCTTTTATATCAAAGTCAAAACTATCAAAACAGCAGACAGAGCCAGCACCTTAACAAAGACCTTGTTGGCAATGAGGTATCGGAGAAGGCTAAACTCCAATTATTTCTGATGGTCAACTTATACTTGAATAAACTTCATTTTATAGCAAGATCTGAGGCAGGATTTTGTCAATCCGGATTATCATTATTATTATTATTATTATTATTATTATTATTATTATTATTTGCTCTAATTCCTTTTCCACAAACTAACTGAGGTAAGGGGAGGAAATTTCAACACTCCAGCCATGTCTCATAGCCGCAGACAGCATTCAGTAGTTCAGTTGTAAGAGAAATACTCTCATTGCCCTCATTATGTCACTTCTGACATTTGCGATGCTTTTGCGGGTTTGTTTATTCTGGTTTGTAGGAGGACTCCTTCGGTGCCACCCATGAGGGCTTATCTGTATCAAAGCAACACGTCAGAAACCTCACACACATCACAAGCCTTTTCTTTGCCACTGCCAAGGCTGTGCAGGGAGGGCACTGAAGTATATGTGAAGCGGGCTCTTGTGAATGATCAAAGAAATCCGAGCCCTCATAACACACAGCCAAAAGGTACACTTGAATATGTAGATGTGACAGGAACAAACAACTGTAAAGCATCTATTGTCTTTTTTTAGTGGGGGAAAAAAATAATGCTGAAACTGCAATTTTGTTTGTATGTAGCTGTCATTCACATTTCATAAGACTGCTCAAACATAGGGCAAAACTTTTATTTTACACAAATAGAGCCTATAGAATACAACATTGAAACCAACATTGTCTTAATCCAAAGTGCTACTTACTGTGTTTCCACAGAAAAGCTGACAGGATGACAGAGAGTCAGAGAGTCATACCTCAGTGGAACCATTGATTCCTTTAGCTCTCAGCAGAGATAATTTAATGGGCTTATTTTTACGAATAAAATCCTAATAAGTCAAAATTCAACAGCTTTTACCTACAATAGGCAGCAGTCCACTGTCAAATGCAGCAGCTTCTCTATCACCTCTAACACCTGCTTTGTATTTGGAATCTTTGTCACCAACTTGTCTTTTAGACCTGATACCTACCAGGCTGTCCTCGATCTGATCAGTGTGAGTTCATCTCTTGGTTATGTATCACAGCCTTTCAGATTGCTGTTATTAAACCTCTCGTCAAAGCACCTAATGTTGATCCAGATGGTTTGGCTATAGATCCATATCTAACCTCCCTTTCATTTCCAAAGTTATTGAAAAAGCAGCTGCAAGCCAATTATGTGAACATCTGCATAGGAAAGGCTTGTTTGAAGAGTTTCTGTCAGGATTTAGAGTTCATCATAGCACAGAAACAACTCTTGTAAAAGTTACCGACAACACACTAATAATTTCAGACAACGGATTGGCCACCATACTTGTCCTGTTAGATCTTAGTGCTGCTTTTGACCCCATTGACCAGAATGTTCTATTACAAAGGCTGAAACATGAAATTGGGATCAAAGGAGCCGCATGAAGTTGGTTCAAATCATATTTATCAGACAGATATCACTTCATTGATGTTAACATTGACTCTTCCTCACACACTTTAGTTTATCTTGGAGTTCCACAGGGTTCTGTCCATGGACCAATCCTTTTTCACCCTATATATGCTTCCCTAAGACAATATTGTCCGGAAGCAATTTTCACTGTTATGCAGATGATACAGTCACTGAAGCCTAATGAAACTAATCAGATAATCACACTTCAGGCATGCCTTACAGATATAAAGACCTGGATGAGCGGTAACTTCTTACTTCTGATCTCAGATGAAACTGAGGTCATTGTACTTGGACCTAAGCACCCTAGAGAAGTATTATTTGATCCCCTAATCAATCTGGATGACATTAGTTTGGCTTCCAGCTCCACTGTTCCACTGTCCACTGTCATTTTTAATCAGGACATGTCCTTTGTCCCTCATAAAAAACAAGTCTTTAGGACAGCCTTCTTTCACCAACACAATATTGCGAAGATCAGAAACACCCTGTCTCAAGAGGATGCAGAAAAACTAGTCCATGCATTTGTTACCTCTACACCAGACTACTATAATTGTAGTCTAGAGTGATTTTTGTGGAACATAGATCTTATAGAAAATCGGTCCAAATTTGCATTACCTTTGGTTGAATGTTTGTCTTCCAATTTACGAAGCCATGTTTATAGTTTCTGTTCTTTCTCTGTCAGTTGATTCATACTACTATCTACCTTCTCAACAGCCTCTTATGGGAAATATTGTAGATCCACATGGCTCTATTGAGGTTTTGACTGTTTTTTACTGACTGGGCAAGATGATTTTGGGAAGCTGTGGAAAAGTGGTAGCTCCACTGTGTTTGCAACAATTTTGTAATTTCAAGCTCTGCTGGAACAGTCAATGCTGAGTCTCTTTCATCGTCTATGCATGCCAGTGTTCGCTTCTGTCATCATTTCAGTTTTTGGACCTGCAAACCAACATCTTCCACATCAGTTTTGCTCCACGTAGTATCTCCAGGACATGGCTTGAAATTGCTAGAGAATAGGGGGAGTTGCTGTTATCTCATTTCCCCTCCATAACCAAGATGCCCCACAACCTAAATTCTTTCCTCACAAAAGTATGACAAACTGAAAGTGCTATTGAAATGGAAACTATGATTGAATGGGTCTTGTCTAGTTGGTTAAAAGGGTCCACCTCAAAGGTCAGAAAATAAAATCAGAGACAAGTGTGCAATGTGAATCCACCATTACACACAACTATTCTGCATTAATTATTTATGTTGAGTGGCAGCTGCCAAGTTCATAGTGCCAAAAAAGTTGGTATATGAAGGATTCTCTGATAAACATTTGCCTTCGACACTTGGAGCCCATTTGTGTGTCTCATATTATATTAACACAATCAGTGATGACATTTTTATTACTTAGCAATGACTAGCCTGCTAAAACCCATCTGGAGACACATCATCACATACGGCCTGTGTCACACTTCCCAATAATCATAGCAAGCAGAGGGTAAATTAATGATGCAGATGAAATCAGGCCTCTTGTTGTCCTCTAACACTTATGCTTGACTGGTGTTAATATTGGACCGGACTGGAAGGCTGGCTTTGAACACTTGTGCCTGTTATCTGCAGATTTACTGCTGCTAGTTGGAGTGTTAGGATGTTTTTGTATTTTATTCAGCAATAGTACATAAACAACACATTAACACTTAGTGGTAGGACAGAGCTGTAGATTGTTGTTTGCTGTGGAGGCAGACGTAAGGGAAATGACAGCCACACTGAGGCCCTATGGGAAACGGAGCCAGTACCACTGAGCTGCTCAACATACACAAGTTTGTGCTCGGGCATCTTCAAAAACCATCACACTTACAAAAAAAAAAAAAAAAAAGGATATTATCTTGCTTTTGCGTTTATGTTAGAATTTTGCAGAGGTGTGTGTGTGTGTGTGTGTGTGTGTGTGTGTGTGTGTGAATTACCAGATTGTCCAGTTGTCGGAACTTTTGTGTTTCTGTGTCTGAAACTGTTTTTCTTCAGAGAAGAAGAAATAAAATTCTGCTTATTTTAGAGTAATTAATAGTTAAGACAGACACTATGGTATTTCTTAGTCTTGGGCTCTGAATAAATATCTGTTTTCATTGCATGGCTTTCATGCAGAAGTGTCGTACAGCTGAAGGAATCAGTGATGTAAAATACAGCGACACAGCCTGAAAGTCTGATACATTCGCTGCCGCCTCCAGTCCTAGATTGTGTTCCAGAGCAAGGGGCATTCTGGTCAAGAGGAGTCAAATAAATTTCCTTTTGCAACCACTCAGTCCCAGACTGTTGTTAAAAAGAAGCAATTTCATTTATCTCCAGCCGAATACAGTAGAATGTATTTAATGTATTCATCAGCGTAAACAGTGGGAATTGTTCTGCTAAATTATTCTTGATTAGGCTGATGGTGGAGACAGACAAAGCTAAATCCACTGAATAACTCATTTCACCTTAACAAGTGAGCTTCACCTCATTTAGTCAATGTTAACACCCCCAATTACTGCTGGCAGAATGATGAATGTAAATTACAGTCAAACTCTGTATTAGCCATGCTTTACTGATTTTAACTACTCCGAGGAACAGACGGAAAGCGGAGGCCACATCGAATTGAACTGCCACAACTGCTGCAAAAGCAATTTTCCAGAGAAATTCTGGTCAATCTCTGTTGAACAGCAAAACAACATGTGTCCAACAGCTTTCCATTTGGAAACTAATGGAGCTGCCGCATTGAGATGTTTCAAACAAGCAAACCAAAATGACACTGAAACAGTTGGTAAGGTGTGATGATGATTAACTTCTGCTCTGCCAGTTATAGAATACAAGATCCGCACAACGTGCATTCAAGTGCGCAGATAGAAGTGCATGGAGGATCCACACACTTTCACAGATGCTTACACACATGCAAGTGGCTCCATCTTCACGAGAGACCACCCCTGCAATCTTCTCTTGTTTTTATCATTCAGTATTTGATCCTACTCTCCTTTTCTGTGTGTCTACCCTCCAGTCTAGCCAATTCAAGTGGCCAGGTGCAGCCTCTTCAGAATACCGAGCACAGCAGCCCTCCAGTCACTGTATGCTCCTCATCACATAGTCATCCGTCACAAATTATTTTGCTTTGTCACCCTCCAGGACTGAAAACACAAACGTACATACATCAGCCATCCAATTTAGATTTATGAGACCTGTTGAAAATCTGTTCTTCTTGCTTCCTTTGTCAAACATTTTCACTGATGTATTGCTTCGCTATCAGCAAATTAACTATTACAGTATATTCCAGACTCAGTTATTTCTGGGGACCCATCAGACTCACATCAATTTGAAAAGTAATTAAAAACAAAGCATACTGTCTGAGTTTTCCTCCTTGCATGAATCTGGTGGTGAAGGCAGGTGAAATCAGGGCAGAGGCCTCTTCAAGCCAGTCAGTGGCAGACATGGGTCAAATGACCCACAAACCCCACACATGTACACACACACACAGAAATTACTAGGACACGTAGCTATGGCAATTCAAGACTACTCAATTTCATAGTTTACAAATGGATAGAACAGAGTTTACAAATGGGTAGAACACACATTAAGTTTCCTGTAAATAATTACTGCTTTATGTGTTATGTTTAGTTTATATTCGAAATAACTGAATAAATGTAGAATTTAAAGTTCTATTAAAGGGAAAGAAGAAAATTAACATTTAATATTTACTTTCCCTGGTAAGTAGTTACTTTTATAATGCTTTTTGAGCAAAGTAACTAGTGATTATAATAACACTGTTTACAAGTCATGTGCAATGGTAATTTCACCATGCAGAACCAAATAAATGTGGAGAGCTGTTCTGCTTTGTTGAATGGAAGACCCAAAGGCAGACAACGAAAAGGCAAGAGGATGGAAAAAATAAAGGAAAACTTAGAAAAGAAGAATCCACAAAGGAGCCAGTCAAATCCAAACTAAGGAGCAGAGATCACAGGCAAAATGGAAAGGATCACGACAGGGAAACTGACGAGCACAAAGGGGGCGGCTTTTAAATACACAAGGGCAGCAGAAAACGCTGGTAATCACATTCAACTCACCATAATATCACCGACTGGTTGGTAAACGGCTGTTTCGATGTCTTCACTTGCCCCTTTTGTATTTTGAGAAAGAATACTTAGATGAGACGAGAGAGAGATCGGCACTGCAGATTTTGGTACAGCATGTTAATTACGGAGGACCTGTAGACTATTTCCATACCCTGATTCCGTGGGAACATAATTTAAAAACTGAATATCATTATGTATAGAAGGCGACTTGAAACTGGAGACTGCGAATATAAACTCATAAGGAAAGGGAAAGGCATTTCTGCTTTGGCTTCACTTTTCAGCTACTGAGTCGATATTCACTTTTATATAAAGCATAAATGTCAACGCATCCATGTGGAAAAACAACATATACTTATGTCTGAGTATAACTTATTCTGATCTCTTGTTCCTTTCTTAATAACATTTGATTATTTTTAATGGCGCCAATTTATTTGCTTGCATTTCATGTTCATGTTATCTTACTTCAACACTCCGGTCCTGTTTTCTGTGGTTAGGAAATAAGTATTTATGATGTAAGTTTATAAAGAATAAAGTGGTGGTATAAAGAAAATCCTAGTTTAATGTGTTGTTAAATTCTCTTCCTCTTCTCTTTATATATCCTATGAACTGTCTCCTTCATATCTCTTCTTGACCTTGTGACATTTCCCGTCAAGGTCAAGGAAAAGTTGTTTGTAAAGGAGATTATTTTGACTCTTTGTCCATGCCCAGAGTCTTTGACCAGTCAATCCAAGCAACCAACAAAGATCTTAAGACCTGGACCTTAGTAGACAACTCTGGTGTACCCAATATGTTGAAGTCTAGGATTTATCAACATGGTATTTAAGTCTGTTGGTAAATGGGGCAGGGCCGTCCATGTAATGGTCACAAAAATGTCATTCTGAATGCATGCAATGTGAAAGATGTAAATTAAAAAACACTTAAAATGATATGTTAGAGCTTCCAGGTTCACTGTAAGGTAGTTAAAAAGTAATAGTCATAATTCATTGCTTTCAAAAAGGATTTTGAGTTCAAAATTACAGGTGTGCCAAAAAATCGATTCATATAAGAATTGCGATCCTTATTTACTACGATTCACAATCAATTTAAAACGTCCCAATATCAATTAAAATAATAATTAATAATAACAATAAAACAAATCCACAGACTTTCTGTCTCCATTTTGTATGCGGACTGGTCTGGTCTAGTCTCTGGGGAGGTCCCATCTCTGGTCTAGTCTCTACTCTCTGGAGGGGTCTGTTCAGGTGCCCACACCGGGAATCGGACTGCACCCTTCTTATTGTGGTCCGAGAGTGTTAACCACTGTTCCACCGTGCTGCCCAGGCCACAGGTACATTTATATCAGTTAACTTAGACATGTTCAGATGCCCCTACTGGGAATTGAACCGCACCCTAGAAGCTCAAGTCCCCACATTCATTTATTCATTCATTCATCCATTCATTCATTCATGGTTAGGAGGGCATGCATTATTCGTGACTCTCCTCTGAGCATTTTCCCGACATTCCCCCCACGTTCCTTTTTATTCCAGGGAGAGAAAAAAAAAAGTCAAATGTTGAGAGTTGCGCGTTATTCCGTGTTTATAATGAATTCCGTTTTTTGGTGATTGCAGATTTTATAGGGCCCGGGAAGACCAAACTTGACATGAGCTTCACAGTGTGCAAGGTTTGCAAAATGAAGCACTTTGGGAACCTATGTTCAACTGCATTATTTTTTTTATATAAAGAGACACTTTTATTTCTGTTATTTCAGCAATATGTGATATTGCTTTTATGCAACAATTCCATCTAAGCATGGATAAAAGTTTAAAACTTAATAAATGTGAAAAAGACACTTTAATGTCTCCATTTGTCATTCTGTCTTGCAAAAAGCAGACTGAGGTGGATCATGAGGATCCTTTGCAAACCTATAGACTGAAGCAGAAATCATTATTAATCAAATCATTTTGAATTGAAAATCGATTTTAAATCAAATTGTAGCCCTAAAAATCGTAATCGAATTGAATCGTGAGATAGCAAAATATTCCCACCCCTATTCAAAATGCAAAATGATCTGTAATGCATTCCTCTGGCCTTTCAGGTAAATGAGATTAAAAAGATAAATAAGGTTATTTAAAATGTTCTATTTTTATTTTATGTAACATTTCAGAACATATCCTTTTAATCATATATGTTGATTAAATGTTCATTTAGAATTCTAGGCCAAATTCTCTTAAATTATTTCAGTAACAGAATTAATGGGATGTTTAAAGAAAACACTTTATTGATATTACGTGAGAAAAGTATTTGTTTCATTTTGCCTTTTCGTCAGCTTGTATGATGAGTTGAATGCACATTTGAGGTGTGTTCATTTTGCTTGGTCCTTCTGAAACATTTGTCCAAGAGCCACGCCATCATTCAACTGGGAATGCTACAAGGGGGAGTTTGCCTTTTTTCAGTGATACATTTCGTCTCAGCCAAGATTAGCAGCCGGGCTGCACACCTCTTCATCTGACTCGGAGCTGTGAGTTGACTTGGGGGAGGCAGTTCAAGTTTCCACACTACATAATAGCTTCCTCGAGGGCATGACTTGTTTCTCTAATGTATCCACCACTTTGTCATGTGGTGAGATTCTACAAGTAGAGCAAAATAACTGGTTATTGAGACCCTCAAAGTCTTTTGAGAATATCATTGACTGTCTAATTGGCCTTCAGATGCCAATTATTTTGAATGCCAGGACCTTGTGCGAATTATGTAATCACATACTTGAACCACCAACTTTAGATAGAAATAAATTATTTATTTGTTGAAATCATGAAACTGGAATAAATCAATAAATAATTAAACATCAAGGACAGAACATATATGCAACAGAGCTTAAAGTGATAGAATGTCAAATTCAGCATTTACATATCCTGGCTTGGCACAAAAAAAAAACATTTTTCATTACATTGAATTGTAATATGTAGTCAAAGGATTTATGGGCTCAGAAAAAGTATTGTTCCCTTAGTTGACTGATCACAAACCAGTGCCTTGGGGCTGGCCATCCTCAAGTGTAGGTTAGTAAACAGTTGATAGGACTGAATGGGGTCAAGTTATCGGAATAAACGCCAAATTAAATTCAAGTCTTTTGTCTGTGTTGCAACATGGCCGATGGGAACTTGGTGACAGAAAGTGAACAGGAAAAATGCATTTGACATTTCCAATGGTTAGGCAAAGATCATACAAGTCTGTATACCGCAACTCCACCACAGCTCAATATAAGTACTACGGAGTGCACTTTATCATTAACAAAATCTGTATAATTATAAGTGATGAGCTCATTAACTGATGCTCGTATAATGAGGTGGTCAGCAGAGATGCTACTGCCCAATACACACCTTTTCCTGCCACGCCGGCTGACTGCTCAGCCAGTCCTTTATGATCAGCCCCACCTCCCCCTCCGCCACCACTACCATCTCTCTTAGCCATTCTTATGCTCCATTGAGTGCAGAGCCACTCGTACCCCTCTTGTTCTCTGCTCAAGCAGAATCATTTGCAGTGACAAACATCATTATAATGTTCCTCAATGAGCACTCCACCTTTAGCTGCATGTTGTAGCCTGCGGGGGGCTCTTCTCCTGTGCGGGATCTATGTGCTGACCCGTGTTTGCATGCTTGCAGTTCGACTGTCCACTCCAGTGAATCATAGACCAAAGTCACTCTCCTGTCCTCTTTTGCTTCCAGGATGTTGTGCATTAGTTGAAAGACTTTAGGGGGTCAGAGGACTGACATAATAGAGCCTTTTCTTTGGGAGACAGTGAACATGTTACTCTTGGTACATGACTGACTAAAGAAACATATATATATATATATATATATATATATATATATACTTCCAAAATATTTGAAATATCTACAAAAAAGTTTAGCACATCAGAATAATACTGGTTCTTTTCTTTTCAATTTTGGGAAAGGCTCTTTTTCAAGAGTGACTCAAGCAATGAAAATGTAATTTAGAATACCGAACGAGAAATAGATGGCTTTTCAGTAACCATCTATTTTTTTTATTTATTTATTTATTTTGCTATGCAGTGATGTCAGAACGAGTGCCAGAGAAATCCAGATGAATCTGGATCAGGGGAGTACACAACTTTTGCTTGCTCACTCTCAAGTAAAGCAATTTCTACATTAGTGAATACAGTAATGAACATTTTCTCTCAAAACACACGAAAATTAAATATGATGTGGTGTAAACTTTGAATAATATGATATATCATCACAGGTTATTATGTTGGCTGGCATGCTTTGAGAATTATGTATGCCAGATAATGCGAGGAGAAAAGAGAAGAGAGTAAGTGATACGTTGGAACTTCAAAAAGGGCTGCAGCATGTTGGGATATGATTAACTGGCGGATTAACGACTGGCTTTCCATTATTCAAATAAAACAAAATATGTTCCAAGACTTGGGTCTTGAGCATGTTATTATGACCTCTATGGCCCAGTTAAATAAAATAACACTTAACTGTCTACTAGATTCCTGTTTAATTTGAATTACAGTTGTTTCATAACTGAGGGATCCTAATATGCCTGAAGTATTAATCCTTGGACTATTAAAGACATACTGTCACAGACACTGTTGGGGGCTTAAGTATTCATTATGACAAAGCCGTGCTTGAGACCAGCTGCTGCAGACTGTTTCAAGTATTAACACTTTGGCTCCTCTCAAATGAGGTAAAGCATTTTCCTATTCAGTTTTTTTTATTTTTTGTTTTTTTATGCGTTGCAATTATTATTTTAAAATTGAAAACATATTAAAGATCCCAATTGGTTCTGAAAAACAAACAACACAGAAGATCCTGCTTCTTTTTGATGATGTGGGTCTTTGAGGTAGCAGTAACATGGCTCTGTGTAGGAGGCATGTGGTGACTTTGACCTTTCCTAACCTTGGCAAGATGTTGCAGTGGCCAACTGTGAGACCGGCTGTCTGTCTCTCACTGGGCTCTTTTCTTTAGGTGATAGGCTTGGAAATGTTTCCATACACATACATTTTTCTATTTGTGCCTTTAAAAGTGATTCACAATTCAGTAACTACAATATTCCATAACTATGAATATGTGTGTACGGAAAGGCAGTTGTGTTGATCAGAATATTTGGAATGGAAACATAATCCTCTTTGTGCTGACACTGCTTGCTGTTGGTACCCCACACCTTGCTTGTGCCAGTGAATGTGCTTATGCTGCTTCCTCATGGAACAAATCCTAAGGAACAGATGCACGTGTTGTCAGATACGGCAGCCCCCACAAGGTGCAGATTGCCTTGTGCTCTGAGATCATGAGTCCAAACCCTTTACAGACTCCAAGAAGTGCATTGCACGTTGGTGACAGGTGGATTGCCAGGTGTCCAAGCTGGTGGTCAGACTTTCATCTTCTCAGGCCGAGATGCCACATCAAGCATTTTCAGGAGAGTCTTCCTGCCGATTCACACGTGAACCACCACAGATTCATACGCATCAAAACCTCCCAAACTGGTAATACTCGCGAAACACATGAAACGTGATGACATTCATCTCTTTGGCGTAATATCAAACAATGATATACATGTTTCTGTGGTTCCCGAAAAGTTCCTGCATTACTAAGTACAGTGTAGTCTTATTAGTAAGCTTCTCTTGAGAGACAGGGGAAAACGAAGTGGAATGCAAAGTAGAACCATGAGGGGACTGCTGAAATTGAATGTGACTTTGAATGTGTATGTGTGTATTTACACTTCTGGCTCTTTGAGGACTGCTATGACTTATAAACCTTGATTGTGAGGGTAGTTAGGGGTTTGCAGCTGGGATAAGGTCAAATTAAATATAGGCCAAGGCTCGAGTTAGGCCTTTATTTGTGACACTTGAGGTTAAGTTAAGAGGCACTGTGTCAACAATTGTCCTCACAAAGACAGAAGTGTGTGTGTGTGTGTGTGTGTGTGTGTGTGTGTGTGTGTGTGTGTGTGTGTGTGTGTGTGTGTGTGTGTGTGTGTGCGCGTGTGTGTGTGTGCGCATGTGAGTGAGGAGTGGTATACTTGTAAGCCCTGCAGTCACTGGAGCAAAGCCTATTAGAACAAGCATAAGACATATCCCTCAGACTGTGAACTGTGAAGACACACACACACACACACACACACCTGAGAACACTTCCCCTTGTGGGGACTTTGATGTAACATATTTACCAGAAGCTAATTTTACCCATCTCAAACTTTCAAGGCATAACCCTTATCCTTTAACTCAGTCTTAACCCTCCAACTGTTGCTTCAACTTGTGGGGTCCAGAATGTTTGTCCCCACAAAGCTATCAGACCTCTCCAATCCGGCACACGAGCGCGCACACGCCCATTCCAGGTAGCTACTTTAGAGCATGCATGAATTACCATCTTGATCACACCCACAGCAGTCGCGATGTCATGCAGACTTATTGTTCTAATGCCAAGGTGACCTTCAACTAGGCAGCAAGTCTCAGTGTGGCATTATGCTGTCTGCAGCAATGATGCCTCGTTCTAGCCACAAAATGTATTTCTCACACCCTGCAAATACGTATTCATCAATTGACTGCGAGGAATTCAATGACTGCCAAGGGTAAACTTATTGGTCTGTGGCCTACAGAGTTTGTTGGGTTCTGAGCTACTGCAAACACAAGGTATGGTATTAAAATGCACTTAATGCAACAATGATGCTTTTCCACGTTTACCTCTCACCTTTCCAAATGCTTAGTCATTCCACTGACAGCTAAGTACTGTATATATCTTGCATTTAGTATCTCAAACTCTTTTGTGCATTGTCCAATATTTGGTGCAGATTAAATATTGATTTTTATACATTTTGGTACACAATGAAAAATGTTCCTTTGAGTTGGATTATATGGGGCGTTACTGTAGGACACTCATTTTCCTGATTCCAATTATTTCACTTGCGAGGTGAGACTGTATTAATTACTTTGCTCTTGTGGCCTCTCAATATTTGAGTACTCAGCGAGAATTTCTCAACCAACTTTTCCTTGGCAGTGATCAAAATCCACTAAATTTACTTTGCAGTGTGCTAAGTCTTTAAAGCAATCAAAGATGGGGAGAATATAGACAATCTCCAATGGAGTATGTCATGCTGATGCTGATTTGCTCGCCACTGTTATCCAAATAGCCTGGCTCCTTATCAAATTGGATTGGTTTATTTGAATTGGGGTGAAGTCCCTTTTGGTCTGCTGAAGATTAATACTGTAGCAAGACTTTGAATTCTGAAAAGGTTGTCTATCATACACCATGTTCTCTTGGTGTCTGTCTTCTTTTCTGCATAATGATAAAGCATCAGACTATTAAAGTGTTCTTCATCTTCAGGGGACAGAGCAACACTTCACTGATAAATAGCCAATGGTATTCATTTCTGGGGACTGGAGGCCATAAACCTCTCATGCAACATTCAATGACATATTAACTTACTTAAATATTTAGGACCCATTGGCCTCTCGTGTAAAAAATATTTTAGAAATGTATTCGAATCAATTCACAACAAACTAATTAAAAGGCTGGCACTGAGAGAACTACAGCAATAAATAAATAAAGGAATAAAGAAAGAAAGAAAGAAAGAATAAGAAGAAACAGTTTGACTGAATTATCCCAGATGACTGTGAGGTTAAATGCACATTGCTTTCCTCCATATAATGTTTTAAAAATTAATAAACTGCCTTAGCTCTCATCATCCCAATACGCTATGGTTACTATAGATGGTGCATATGATCATTTCTCTGTTACTGAAAAATGAGAATCGGTTTCAGCGGTGGAGCAGAGGCTGCAGGCCCTCAGCTTGAAACGCAGCAAGTCTCATCAGTGCCAAATGTCAGTTACCTGTTTTGAAGATTATCATAACAAATTCGACACACAGAAACCACAGATCTGTTCAACTGATTTTCAAATTGCAGATATCATAAAGACTGTGATGATGAGGCCTCTTATCGGAGGACCAGGTAGTGAACTCCACAAGTATCCACAAGTGCACTACAAGCTATATGCGCGCCTTGTTGTTGTTCTTTTATCCTTCTATTCCGCACACAGCTGCCTTTGAGCCTCTGCAGTTGCTGATGAGAGCTAGGAAATCAATCCTCTCAAAGAGGGATAAGAGAGACTTGGGTTTGGATAACTCTGGGTGTCTTAGTGTGCATTATTCATTAGACAGGAGAGACACACAGTCACAATTGCTGCCCCTGCGGAGGTGTACGAGAGGAAAAGAATATGAAAGATACACCATATCACTCCCTAAATCTCAGAGCAGAAGAACTGCCGTTCCTGCTGTATAGCTCTCTCCTGCTCCTGCACTGAATGGGCAGCTACAACACAGCTTGTGAAGATGGTGCAAACCCATATGAAGTGGAAACAAGGGCAAGGCCTTCTCTGTGGGCCTGTAGGGTTTTAGGATAAAACTGATGTGTACTGTGTTATTATAATAAACAAACAAACAATTGAAATTCATTGGAAGGGGACATTGGGCAACCAACCAACTCTTTCATTACCACAAGCTTATAAGTACAATGGCAATATTAGTTTGCATATGGATCCTTGGTATAATACAGAGAAATAGCTTGTTGACATTGCTAGTGTCAGTCATTTCAAATAGAGAATTACCAAAGAAATAAAGAATGCTCTAATACTGTATCAATACTGTTAATCAGTTAATATTAATATTAATGTGACAGTGTCATGCATGTAAAATTTCAAGAAAAAAACTAGGACAGCAAATATATAAATCTCCAATATACACTTTTGATCAGCTATTATTTAAATATACATAAAATATATACGTATATACATATATACAAATATACATAATTCAATCTGTCACTGTTTCAGACCTGAAATAATAAATTGATTGCATTATATTAAATACGCAAACAGAATTCTTAAATGTATCTAAATTTGTTATTCATCCTGCAGCTGAATTCGCTTGACTTGAGACATTCTTCCCTCAATGGAAATCACTCTTTCTTCAGAAAGTTCATCCCGAACATGTTGCAGAAGTCCAAACCGCTGTATTGCACTTGCAGTTTGATTTGATTTCCCCTTCTGTTCACTCCATCCAAAGCCAGCTCCACGGGGTTTAAGTCTGGAGAATATGCTGCTCTTCCATCATGTGAACTAACTGCTTCTTTGCTTCTAATGTTTTGGCTCTTTATTGAGTTGTTGTGTGTACCCGTGACAGCCTGTCCTCTTTCTTACTTGTCTTCTCCTCACCATTCTTTGTGCATATTCTCATTCATCCAGGTCATAGTTATAGCCAGCCAACAATTGAATTGAATGCAACACTCCCACGCCTCACTCCTGACTAGTGAGGACTAGTTAGACCGATGTGTTCCAAGCAGATGAAGGCCCTGGGATAAGGAGGCGAAACGCCTCTGACAAATCTAAGTCCTAAGTCCAGTTGCATTCGATTCAACTGTTGGCCTGGATATTCCATAGAAATATACAGTGCAGGACACTAATAGGGCATCATTTGAGGAAACAATACGCAGATTCCACCTTTGTACAGACAAGAATTGAGCTAGTATTCAACAAAAGTTTTGGAATGATTTGTACTACTCAAGTCTAGAAAACCTCAAGTTTAAACCTCAAATACTTAAACACTGTAATAAGCGTGCATTTTCAGTTTTTTGGTGACCTTTGTGTTTGTTTGTTGTTGTTTACCTTGGGTTGTATTTTGGGAAGCTAACCACTTACCTTTTCAGCTGAGTTGAATGGCTTAGCTTTCATTAGGGGTGTTTTCAAATTTTGGCTGGAACTGAACGGAACACATAGAAATGAATGAAACACCTCAAGGGCAGTAATTTCACATCAACAGTCACCCTACAACACATACACATCCATGTTGGCTCAAACTCTACAGTGGGACCAGACATAAAAATGTGTGTTTTGACTGAGAGAGAGAGAAAGAATCTTTTAACTTTCCAATTTTAATGTTCGACAAAGGTTGAAGCTGTCATTTTGTCACTTTGTGCTTTGAAGAGGTAGCTGCCATTTCAAATCCAGGATATTTCCCTTGATAAGCTCAAGGGAATGGGTATCACAAAAATCCTCTTTGGTGCATTTCTCTTTTGAAATGTCTGATAAATTTTTTAATTTCCACAAGTATTTGCAAATGCAAACACAAACACACACACACACACATATTATGGAGGTGAGAAAGGATGTCCTGTGTCTGTGATTAAAACAACTCCGCCACATGTGTGCACGTGTGCGACTCCTGACACACAAAGATGTGCTGTTACTGTACTGTTTGTACAAAGATGCTAGATTTGACACTCACTTCATGGTTCATACGCTTCATATGGTTATAACCTGGTATCTGGAAACATTATTGGATAAGAATCCTACAGAGGAGGACCTTTTATTAAAGTGTGAACTCCAGCTGTTGTATCACTATATTCACTGCTGTTAAACTTCTTTGAAGAAAATAAATATTTTAACCTAGCAGACTCAGGACTGTTGGTTTACCTCTGTAATTGATCAGGTTACTTAATCAGCCCTTCACTGGGAGATACTTTGGTACTTTTACACATGTAAAGAATCTGGATACCATTACCACCACTGGAAGACACAAAATAAGTAACTAAGGACATTAAGGCCATAGCAGATAATAAAGAAAATATAGTTCCAGCTAAAAAATATGTAGAGGTCTGTATGGTTGTGCCACAGGCCTGGTGTCCTCTAAAAGTAAACACAGCACACAGCCATGCTCTCTGCAGTCGTTCACATGCTGCAGGGTGTCAAGGACCTGAAGGAGAAGCTTTTCTCCCCGTACAGCACAAAGCAGCTATGGCCAACAGATCCTATACACCCGCGATCATTCATCGGTCATCGCGGATGGATTTACTAACTTTTATTTATTTTTCAGTCCCCCCCGACACACACACACACACACACACACACACAAATTTATGTTTTCTGCAGGTTTTGCTTTCACTGTGTGATTTACTACAATCTTTCATCCCCTCTGACATACTTCCTAAGCTTTATTTATAGACCTTTGAGTTTTCTTATTCAAGAGGAAGTGATTGTGAGAGTAAACATAACAACAACAACAACAACAACAACAACAAAAAAAAACAGGCCAAAATAAGGAGCTACTGTTAATAATTCCAGCCAGTGGCTTCATGACATTTGAAATGCCAGTAATTGATTAATCTTGAAGTACTGTGGGTTGTAACCTCCTTTCAGTGGGACAACTACCTCTATTTCATGGTTCAAGAACTCTGCTTTTCTAAGTGAGAAGACAGATTAACTCAAGGTTAAATGCTTTGCCAAGGCAGTCATTTGTGTGCAGCAAGTGAAGGCTGAAAACCTCAACCTCTTGATTTTCTGAAAGATATCTCTCACCCAGACAATTTGGGCTCCTGAAGCCAAGAATCAATATCAAATCCCTAAACTTACAGTATTTCAGACTAACATGGCTAATTAGCAAAAGATACTCAGTCCCAATTTAATGTTATGTAAAGATGGTTCAATAGCAAACTTGAAATAACTCAAGTAGATTACAAATTGAAGAACAAAAATAATATGAGCACACACGCACACACCATCTTAGCCCTGTTGTTTTTTAATCATCTGTTAGCTAGTGAAGTGAGAATGTAAACCGACCATATTTCCAATCCTCTCTGAAAACTGTATTTTCAAAGCAGAAGCTAGTGAACGTTAATCATGCAGCATTTGTGCTTCCTCTCGCTTCCAAAAGCATTTGGTGGCGGCTTAATCGATATACGTACTTTTAATTATTGTTTTATGAATTCTTTTCGCTTCAATCAGAGGGAAGACTGATACAGAGCTGCTCTTTCAAACTACTTCAGTACGTAATAAATTATTAAGTCAACACAAGTCCGATTGCTCTTTGTGTGTCCTCCAGGATGCCATTTGTGGACTTTACTTTTGCTCTCAACATTACTATCCTGGCCTGGCTGGCTGCACAGCAAAGAGTTGCAGTTATACATAACTCACTCACTGAGTGAGCAGATATCAGACTTCCTGACAAATCGAAGATCTTCTTGTCAAACATCAGGCTAGAAGAAGGGATGTACTGTAGGGTTGTGTGTATATCTAGCCTCTCACTGTGAATCTGTGTCTGTATGTCCTCATATGTCCATCAAGCTTTTGTCCTGTTTATGTGCAACACTCGTCCTGTGAAATGAGTAAGTGGAAGCTCCAGCTCTAAGGCTAAGTTTGAGCCTAAACGGCTGAGGAGAGAGGTGGACATTCTTGCTTCATACTGTCTGATCGACGGTGAGGTGAAATGGTTAAGATGAGAATTCACTTATGAAGAACCAGGCTACAACTAATGGTCTCCGAATTTTCATTGCTTTATTTCTTGCCTCTCAGATTACATGTATTCATATTTCTATGTGTTACCACTAACAGTACAAAAATGGAAAGGGTTTGCTTGTAGTGATAATTATCATTTTCTGTAGTGCCTCTCAGCTCCACTCAGTTTTCAGAGACGTTCAGCTAATGGCTGGCAACTTTGGTGTTTTGAATCACATTCTACACTCGTTTCATCTGTTGCATGATTCCTAACGACAGGCAAAATCTATGACTAGCTGACGAGTACAGAGAAGCATTTGGTAGTTAAAAGGCTTGTTTTCCATTCAGGATTTGCAGTGTCAAATGCCAAAACAGACTTAAAAAAAAAAAAAAAAAGACTGGGAAGATTCCCGTTGTGTTGGATATGCCAATTAGTTCACCATATCAACTTAAAAAGTTTTTTTCTTTTGTTTTGAAGATAAACCTCTCCCCACCTTACTCTGTACTGTAAACACCTACATTACACATGTACATTGTTCTCACTGGTAGACAGAAATCCATCACTATCCACTCAGTTTACATGTAACAATCTATATGTAAATATTAACGTCAGGAATCAAGTATGATAGACTACAATATGTTTACTCTGTGTGTGTTTATGTATGGGAATCATGAAAGATAGCATCTTATCAAGCACCCTGAGTTTAGCAATTCACTTTATTGTTTTACAGCTTTTTGGCTCACTTCTGTCGCTTACTACAGGAACGAGCCCTAAAACCCATCAAGTGGGTTAGGATGTGAGGTTCCCTCATCTCAAAGTCCGTGGGATTATTCACTGAACTGCTGTCTGTTAAGGCCATTCTCACAGTTTTACTCTAGGACATAAAATTCACTATTAAATTATCCAGCAATGATTTCTTTAAGCTTTAGCTCTACTTCCTGTACTTAAGCTGGTTCCTTTATGAGTTAAAACAGTCAGCCAGAACCATCCATCCATATATATATATATATATATATATATTATCCATATCCTCCAATATATATGTATATATATGTTGGAGGATATGGAGGATATGGATAAAAGAACCATTACTGATATTAAACAAAGTATACCAGATAGTATAGGAGGTGACGGATTGGAGAGTGCAACTTTTTGGCTACCTTTTAACACCAGTGAGGAAAAAGTGGTTGCTCAACAGGCTTAACATGACTGCTTTTTAATCTGTGGACTCTTACAAACTTGAGGAATATAAATAATTGAGCAATATGCAGACAACAAGGATTCTGATCTCTTTCTAAAATAAGCAGTCACCACCATTTTGATGCCTTTCTGGTTTATGATGTTGGTAAACTGAATATTTAAACTTTGAGCTAACAATGTGTAAAATGTCAGTCCTGACAAAAGTTTAAACATCTTCATAATATACCATCATTTTTGAGGAATGTTCGTCAAAATGGTTGTGCACGATTGCCAAAATAAAGTCCATCAGTGCTGCTCCATGACTTTAAAGTGAAATATAACCATTTTAAATAAAAAAAAAATAATAAAAAAAAAAACAACCAAAAAGCAAAAGTCTTGTGAGCTCCGAAGCAGCTGATGAAATTATTGATAAAGCGACAGACAAAGCCCATTGGCTGATGTTTATATAGCCAAAGTGAGTCAGTGGTAAAAGTCTGGTAATCAAATTTTTTCCATCACGCAGAAAATTGTTTCGGGCTCATTAAACAAATTACAAACAGAATCAATTATGGCATTGCTGTTATCAAACACTTTCCATCCTAATATGACGATACAGTCGGTCCATTGAATGCCAAGATTGAATGTTCACTTGTCATCAGCAGCATTAAATGAGCAAAACATATGAAAAACTCTGACTGCACAGTCTTTCCTGGACCAGTTTAGCAGATCAGTGAGTATTCTCATGCCAGGCGTAAGTGTTGAGTTTCAGTCCACATCTTTCTGACCTGAGGATAAACTCCAGTATGTTGTCTGCAACATTGAGTAGGTGACTGATCTGCTGACTGTGCTTCATTTAATTAGAAGTAAATGGCATCACGCAGAGACAGGGGTGATTGCCCCAACTCAGTCAGTGCACACCCGGCCCACCTGTGGCAGTCTGTACTCAGACAGACAGCGGAGGTTGATTATAAAATCCCCCTTAAACTTAGTTGCTTCTTCCTAACACAGAGTAAACCAGTTTAACCTGAGAAGCAGGCTGAGGAGCAACACACACACACACACACACACACACACACACACACAAAACCCAGTAAAAGCTTGTGGTTAACTGTATGCCAAGAGCAAAGAGTGTAATCTTTCAAGAAGAACATTGTTGATTTGATTTAGCTACAATCTTTTCATATACAGTCTGTGTCTGCAACAAATTAATGAGTCAAGAAGTGGTCCTTTACAAGCTAGTGATGCTGTTGCTGTAGCAAACTCTTTGTAGCTGGCCCTTTGATTATGATTAGTCTCTAAAATAGCCTACACAAAGAAGGTGCCAAGAACAAAGGCATGCTTTGTTCATGCTGTGGCGATACAGCAAAATCAAAACCTTACTTTTTCAGCTGCAGCGGTGTTTGAGTTGAATTTTTCCATAGAGTCATTTCATCCATAGAGTCATTTCATCCATAGAGTCATTTCATCAAGTTAAATTGAGAAAGCAATTTAGAAGATATAGATATTCCTAAGTGGGGAATGTGTGATAAGGTATAAGGGCAGCCTCACATGCAATGATATGACAAGTACACGTCACTGAAAATGTTTGTAATAATAGAAACTATTTATTGAAGAACATGTGTCTTTGTGAGCATATGACAGATTCGCCTTTTCTTGTTCGCACAGAGACAGCTTGTCTCTTTGACCCCTGGAAACTCTAAGTTGCTCATTACAGCAACTCATTTACTGCCACAGGACAAATGTAATTTGTGCGTTTTAAATGATATCTTCCAAATGACAATGAAAAGCTCAGTGTCACACAGGCCTGATCACATGCGACGTTTGTCTCCATGGAGAGCAGAGAGAAATTAGTAAAGCTGCAGGATGTGAAATTCAGTTAGTTTTTCTTTTGAAGAAATCAGAGTGAAATGATAAGGAAAATTTTCCCCTGGTTGGAAGAATTCATTAAATATTCAATCCTATTCGGGGATATTTGTGTTTAGGTCGGTTATACTATCAAATGTTCCTTGGAGGTTTTTATGTGCCATTATTAGCTGAATGCAAGGGTGGCTAAGGAATACTAAATGTTCATTCAATAGGTTAATTCAAATATTTTTTTTCCTTTTTGCCTTTCCAAGGCTCAGCAGGGCATTCACTAATTTCATCTGTAATTATCACTCTTCCATTGGTTTAAATAGAAGTAGATTCTCTTAAATCCCACTCGTGGATTTTGAACCATGAGAAAAACAAGTTCTGTTTAAGTTTCACAAGTTGGCAGTCTTTCCTTTTTTCTCTGGAAGTAATGATAAGAAAAAAAGTGCATGATCAGATAATTACAGACAAAATGTGGAATTCTGGGCACAGCTCTGTTTCTTTGATCTCTTATTTTAATTTTGTGTTAATTTTGCATATATATTTCAGAAAAAAATTATTTTAAAATTTATACAACTATGAAACAGTTAGAGCCAATGCTTTTTTTAATTATTTAAATGTATTCTTTGGCAATCCAGCTTGTTTTTAATGACAGAAACAGCATAGACATCCTTGACAAGCAACATCATCAATTGGTAGTTGTGTGAGATGCCAAATAAGCAAAAAGATGGACCTAATTTGAGCCTGATGAAGGACTTTTGGAAGAAGAAAACGACTCCTATCCTTTAATATATGAGGCACTATATTAGAATATACATTCCAAATAAAAAGGAAGTAGTTTTGTAAGTAAGCATTAAAAGAAAAATTAAGTAATTAAACCATTAACTCGGGTTGCTATGCAGAATGCTTTTGAGAACTGAAATGTATCTTCTTGAGATTTAGATAAGTGAAATCACCATATTGGGTTAGTATTATTTACACATGAATATTTATGAAGCCAATAGATGACAGCGGCACTGGACAATAAAACTGTGTGAGGGTTAGCACCCAAAAACTGGATGCCACTGATCTCGTGCAATTGCTGACTTCGAGGCTCTGAACAGGCCGGGCCCTCCAGGGAGACCAGGCTGGCCTGGGGCAGGCAGGACAGGCTCATCCGTTTTCTGGTGTAGAGACAAGGGAGACGGGTCAGAGAAAGGCACAGCCAGTAACCAGGAGAGCGGTCCAGTGAAGAGAACTGGACAGGCATGCATAAGGGCGAAAAACAATCAGGCGAGATGGAAATGAGCAGGAGAGGCTTATATACCGACTGACTGACAGCTGAGTGAGAAAAGTCCTGATGAGGCGGGAGTGGCTGTGAGTTCAGGTGAACACAATCCAACAGAGACCGTGACCAAAGCATGCTCTCAAGTTATTATAGTTTGAATGTCTTAAATAATTTCCACGCTTTGGTAGTTAACGCTGCTGCTTCATTTCAGAGGGAATAATTGTGCCCACACCACCACAGGCTGCAATTATCTGATAGCTATAGTTTTCCAATACTTTTCAGTTTTTCTGGTCAGGTCCTAGTCCAGCGTTGGATAGTGTTACTGCTAATTATGTGGCGATACCAAAAGCCGAATAGGAAAAACAGATTGGTGAGGGAGAAGATGGCCAACTAGAGGTTGGATATGTCTACACAAAGGAGGGCTGAGTGAGAACATTGTGTTTGTGAACTATAGGTGTGGGGGAGGCTAGGGGGTTTATACAAAATACATGATCATGTATAAAATATGAAGCAGTCAAAGTGTATAGAAAGTAGACCGAATTTGCTGTGCCGTCACCTCCCATGACAGAGCTGTCTGTCTGTGCATCAGCAGCGTTACGTGAAGGTCCACTCTGCATTTTGCAGTTATTTAGACGCTTCTGTCTTCTGTCCAGAGCCAACGGCGACAATTAACGAATCGCCTTTAATTTGCCTGTCAGTGTTTCCCTGCTCAGGAGAACGCCTGAATAAATAAACCGTTTACAACGTTTACAGGCTCGCAGGCTGTAGAGTTTGAGGACAGGGCGAGGAGGAGAAGGTGGAGGGAGCCGGCAGCGTGAATATAGATAGATAGATAAATATTTAAATAAATAGATGAGATCCAGCTGGGCTCCGTCTCCTCTCGGCTCCCATGTGCCGCCGCGCGCAGCCAGCCACGGTCCTCCTCCTGTGCACGAGCCGGGCTCAGCCTGAACGCGGACATTTAACCAGACCGTGAACACTTTCTTAAAAAAAAAAAAAAAACAGTTTTAAAATAAAGATTATATAATATATATTCTCGCTCTAAACAAAAAAGATTGAAACAAAGCAACATTGAGTTTGATCTGGCTGTCTGAGGAGAGCCCGGCAGCACAAGCTGCCCCCCCCCCCAAACACACACACACTTCAGCGGACCGCGGACAGAAAGAGGAGCCCCGGAGTCCGAGCCACGACGGCCGGGGAGGAAGAGTGGACGCTGCCGTGAAGGGTTTAGCAGGGAAGTCGTTGGGGGGGAGGGCTGGTGGGCCGGGAGCGGGGGAGGCGGGCGAATGGATTTGGGCTTCATTTCTACAGGGGAGACAAAGTTAAGTGTCTCCGTCGCTGGCAGCCGGCGGGCTTGACCGGGAGGAGCGAGCAGCTGCGCGGCGTAACATGGATATCCGAGGAGGGGTAAAGATCAGCGGGCCACCCGGGGGACTCTGTCAGGTAAATAACCGGCTACAGCTGTCTGATTGCTCCTGTTGTCTGTGGGAAAAAAAACAAAACAAACAATCAAACAAACAAACAAACAAAAAAACCTTCTTATCGTCTTTTTCTCTGTCAGTGTTCAGGCTGCCAGTCAACACAAACTTCCACTTAAGATAATTACAGTGAGAAACCTTATATTTCATACACATGGACGAATACATCAGCATGCAAGCTGTCGTTTTTTTTTTTTTTTTTTTAAATGAGGGATTATTAGACTCTAATTGTGGTTTTCATCTCTCTCAGGCATTAGTAGGCAGCACGCATATCTGACAGCATGTCTTATTTGTGTCCATGACTGTATCACCGGACATCAGTTAGAAAGCCCAGCTGTCCCATGTCACTTGAGTTGTACAGTTTCTGCATCAGAGATAATCTCATCCTCTGTGTCCTCCAATGGCCACGACCATCAATTATTCCATGTATCATTGCTTTAAGAGGATAAGCATCCACCTGACAATTCATGCTCATTTAAAACCTCTGGCAGACCTCATTTGTCCTCAGTGATCAACAGGGGATTGGACTCAGCCCAGTCACATTATCTCTCACTATCTTGGATTGCGCCAAACACAGAGTTTGATTGCAGTTCAGATTGTCTAAAGCCCTTCAGCGTGGGACTCGGTTGGATATGGTTGTTCTCATGTGTCTGCAGGGAGCGAGGTTTGCACATTATGATTCTGCTGTTAAGTGAATTATTTTTGGCCCAGAAATTCAACATGCTACTCTCTATGGTTAACTATGGTGACAAAAAAAAAAAGCATGTCCTTGTGTGCAGCAAAATCTGTGTTGTAGCTCTGCCTTTACTGTACTTTCATGCTGACAGGGTGCCAGCTGGACATTCTTTAGGCAAAGCACTTTCTGCCCCAATGTAAGGTTTAGTTTCTTCCAGTAAACACAACTGCTGTGGAGCGCAGTTACTCCTCTTTCCTTTCTGTATTCAAGTGACTGGAATAGTACAGCTGCTACACATCCCCTTGGGGAAGTGTGTGTGTTTATGGCAGGACACCTTTGTGGTGATGTCACTGGCTCAGAGGGTGAAAGATGAAGTTCATAGCACCCCACCAAGTGGAGCCTGGTGTGCCTGAGAAGTGGAAGAAAGCACATGCGCTTTCACTGAAGAAGGCAGATGCAGGGAAAAAAAAAAAAAAAAAAGCATTATGATGTGTTCAAGTAGCGATTGTCATGTTTGTCATGATTGTTTTGTCACCACAGGCGAACATAAGGGTGATCCACATGATTTCTTTCCACCCTTTATTTTCAAAAACAAAGGAATGCAGCTCTCCACCAATTTGAATTTCAGAGTAAAGGTTTTGCCTATCATCTTTTATTCAGTTCAATTGCTAACAAGCCCTGAGACAGGGGACAGCAGAGGTAATTGGAACACTAACAGCTATAGTTTCAAGGCACCTTCTTATTTCTGCGATACAGCTAAGGTCTGTCTGTGTAATCCAGCAATCTGTTATCTGAACAGCAGTGAAACCATATGCTTACGCTAGGCGCAGCCTTAATTCGTATTATTGATCCGTAGTATTTACATTTGTTGTTTTTTACATTCTGTCATGCACACCAGGCGCAGCTTAGTGGGGAACTCGAAAGTTCTTGTTGCAACCCCCCCTCCTCTTTGTGTTAGTAGCATCCTCCGGGACGTGTCCATCCATTAACAGAGATATATCGGTAAAAATGAATCTCTTTGCTCACAAACTGTCTGACATGTATATTGTTGACACTACCGTGCCAATTTTTTTCAGTTTTAGATAAATTTTTCCGTAAGGCTCATATTTTAACCATACAATACAATAAATTTACTGTTATACATAGAAAAGGAATCATGTAGACAAGATCTCTAAATTTTGAAATGTGGATATAGCTGAATTTCTCCAAAGACAGCTTAAAAAAAGCATGAAATAAGGTGGGAAAAACACATCTTGCTATGTTAAAGTTCATATCTAAAGTGAAAGTACAATGTAGTGGGACATTACACCATATACTCTGTGTGTACTGGCCTAAATTTATACCTTTTTACTACTCTGCCCCTCAGATTTGTTGAAATCAACAGGATGCCAGTCTGTAGATGTCACACTTCCCTCATTCACTGTCAGGATTTTTGTTTGTAACAGTGTTTTTTAAATCGGTAACAATAATAGCAGTTTGCATTTTTCTTGCATTGGCTTCAAATCACCTCCCATGATAACTGCTACAAGTGCTCCACCAAAGACCTAAATTCGTGTATTTAAAGAACTATTAACTGCCAGGCTCTTAAATCCTAATGGGATCCTTAATTACTAGGCAGGTGCACTGGCATTGTCAAGCACATGCGCCTTAGACAAAAATAAATAAATAAAAGTGAGGAACTGGTCAGAGCTAGCATTAGTTGTAAGACAAATAGATGCAATGTTTGCTGCAGGTGCCTAATTAGAGTATTACAAATCTAGGTCTCTCCAGTCACATTAAGAATTGACATTTATTTTTTTTATTGCACTTATGTTTTAAAGAAAATTGATGAGGGATTTTAAAGAACAAAGTTTCAACACGCCTGTAATGGTGTGTAATTTATTACTATATCTCATGGTTGTTTTACTTGGGCTAGGAGCATCCGTGCAAGCAGGAGGAACCTTTCAATGCACGCAGTTGGTCTTGTCACAGGGGAGAATGAGATGAGCGTTTCGTGGAGTGCCCCTGGTGCGGTCGAGAGAAATGAAGAAGCTGGCATGTGTTATGTCATGCCTGCGGCTTGTGTGCTTAGATCAAAACACCATTAGTCTCTTTGTCTTGTGCCACTGTTTGAGGTAGAATCTTGGCTGGGGATTGTGTTGGCACATCCGTAACTCCCGTGGTATGCCATTTGTGAGGAAGGGGAGAAAAAAAAGGTCTGGCACATATAAAAACATCAACTCAAAATTGGTCGCTACAAGATTGGCAGGGGGAAGTTTTAAGAGTTTTTTTTTTTTTTTTTTTTTTAAATCTCTGTGGAACTTGTGGAACTTGAAGACCTCTGTGGGAGTCACTACAAGCAAAAGCACCTTCAAAACACCTTTTGAAAGTACTTGAAAGTACACTCAATCCTTTCATGTTAAAATTGTACAGGAGGCTACAAACATGTTTTATGGATCCAACAGATATGATACTTACTTAACCTGTAGCAAAGACCATGTCAGTTCTATGATGAAAGAGATATCTCTGCACAATCTGTAAGCCATTAAAGAGCAAAAGTTTGGTCTTGGTCAAGTATGTAACCAGACACGACTGTGGAAAAAAGCTAAATGAGAAAATGTTAATCGCTGTGTACAGTATATGGTTTATTTTTGTATGAAAGAAGCTGTGGTAGCTAGTGGTAGTGGTTAGCGCTGTCGCCTCACAACAAGGTTGCAGGTTCAGCTCTCAGGCCTGGGGCCTTTCTGTGCGGAGTTGTTGTATAGGCATGTTCTCCCCATGTTTGCACGGGTTTCCCACCATACAATGGCATACATGGGTACATACTTGGGTTAACTGGTGACCCTAAATTGTCTGTAAGTGTGAGTGGTTGTTGGTCTGTCTCTCTCTCTCTCTGTTGGCCCTGTGATGGACTGGCAACCAGTTCATGGTGAACCCACCCTCACCCAATGTGAGCTGAGATTGGCTCACCTGTGACCTGGAAATGGATAAGTGGTAGAAGATGGATGGATGGATGAATGGATGAATGAATGAAGGAGCTCTATCTGTAAAATGATATAATCTGATAAGGTCTTAATGTCACTATCACTTGTCCACAGAGCCACTTGGTAAATCTTTAGTTCATGTGAGGTGAGGAGAAAAAAAAAAGCAGTTAAGGAGAAATTTCACGTTACTTACTACTACTACTAGTTTCAACACGAGCACCACCAGAAAATGAATTTTAGATGACTGGAGGCACTCAGAACTGTGAAATGAGCCTCACATGCAGGAAAACACTGATCAAACTGGTGTCTGGAGATCAAGTGAAGTCACAGCTCAAGTGATTAAAGATGCAGCATTGTATGCCATTTTTTTCCGGGTCTTGTCTCATTCCTGCAGCATGTAGGAGTCTGGTCTCATTCATGATTCAGAGCTTGAGTAGGGAGGCCTGGTGGGTGTGAGTGTGTGTGTGTGGGCTGCTCATGCATTTTAGTGTGAATCTTATCTTAGTTTCTACTCTTCAACCAAAGGGACCTGGAGTACCCTTCTAATAATACATTTTTGAGTCCTGAAAAATTGATAATGGCGCAGAGATCGGATGTAGTGGAGAGGGTGGAATCATCTGCCATCACTGTCATCTTCTGCGACTGACTGAACTGAAATCTGTGGTTTATCAACTCCAGCTGGTGCTGTCAGAGGAGAGGAGGAACAGAGGTGTCACTTTGACAACACTGAAATTTGGAGGAGTGCTTTGTCTCCACAAATCTGAAACCTGCCTCAAAGCAGCTGCATTTTCTCAAACATAACAAAAGTGCTCATATTTGCAGCCAAAGTTTCTGCTGCTTTCTGCTGCAGTACATATCATTAATTCTATGTGATTAGTTGTTTGAGTACTACCGCAGTGAGGGATTGACCTTGAGTATTTCATTACCTGATCGGATTTCATGCGTGTAGTCTGGCTTCATTTGATGTCACTGACTATCAATCAGCAAAATCTAAACAGAGAAAAATAACAAAGCCTGAATTAGCAGATGGTTGGCCTTTTTACAACTGTCTATTTGTGTTTGATAAAAAATTGATGCAATGCGATATTCATGTCTTTTTTCAAGTCTAGGCATCATACGGGATGCTGGTTATTATGATCATATGACATTTGCTAAACACTACTGTCTGCCTTTTTTTTGGTGGGGGAGGGGGGTTGATGTAAAAGCATGACTTATTTTCTTTAGGTGAATTGTATTAATGTACTGTCTCAGTACTTAAGATGAGTTGTACTCATGGAAGAAATGCCAGTTTCGGAGCGAGAAATCTGAGACACCTTAGGGATAAGGCTGCGTGTAGCAACTCAATCACAAGGTCAGCAGTGGCTGAATTACTGGTCAGACTTAAAGAAAATACATAAATCTGTGTTATCTATTGCACAGTTCCTTTATCTTATCCTCCATGTCATCTGAATTTGTGAAATGGCTGAAGTTGTCACTGTCATGTTCCATTTATATGCAGTGATGATGAGACTGGGTCAGGAAATGTTTAGGTCATGACTGTCATTTCAGCCTTGGCCATACCCCGCTTTCCAACTGCCAGCATGAAAGAGGGTGGAACTTGATATGAAACATCTGAAAGGTTTTCTTATCCCTAGCTTTCATTTCATACAGCAAACATGAGAGATTTGGCTTGCAATCAAAGTGAGTCGATGGCCTTGTCACTAACCTTTAAGGTCATGAGGGTAATGATTTTGTACTGAAGAGGAAGTCAAATACTGCCGTGGACAGTCCCAACTCCCCAAGCTCCCCTCATCTTTGCTCTGATCTTCTTTGGATCAAAAGGCTGTCTTTTATCCCTCCCTAACCTGGTTGTCTGATGTCTCCTGTCTAAGTGCTTGCTAGTAATAGAGATCAAGAGACAGCGGTTCGAGGGCAGCTGATAGCTGCTTTTATGAATGGGTTATCTCCAGAGTTCACACGCCTTGGGTCATGTTGGCTTGTGCTGCTGTCGTGAAAAGATTAATTAATTTTATATGAACAGAGTCTCGATCACTTAGAAGGCTGCCAAAACGAATACCTCGAGAGTTGAAGACAGGCATTTGTCACAAGTGTATGAGTGTTAAATTGATATAAATAAAAGTTGATCATTTGTTTAATTTAGTCTACATATACAGAAGTTGTCGAAATATATGTAACGTGAAGTTACAATATATAGGTTTTGCTGATGAATTTCTGGCCTCCTTTTCAGTCTTTTAAAGACATTGTGTCGAGTAATTTATTCAGCACATCCCTCACAATTATTCCCTCAAAGGAGGAGCACTCCAAAAATATCCAGGAGCACAAGAGGGGATTTGAAGTCTTTCTGTTTTATTATTAAAAGCCAACATTTACTCATGACATTTGCATCCTAATAAGTGCAAGATAAGTTGGAACTAAAATGACACACTAAACCCAATCTCCATAATGAGATTTATAGGGGAAAAGTGTTGCCTTTAATGGTTTAGTACGTGCAGAAAGAAGAGAGGTGTAGGCGAATATGTCAGGACTGCATTTGATATATTCATATAAGCATCAGTATGCTCTGTCATGCCTTCCAGTGCTGCAAAGATAAGAGGCATACAGATAACTGAGAAACTATGAAACCGTAATCATTCAGTTGTCTCTGCTTTTTTTGGCCCTTTCTTCCTGATAGACTATACTGTATGTTATTAATTTTTCCTCTCATTTATTTCAGCATGCTAGTGGAGTGTAGTCAGAGGAAACTGCACCATCAGTCAGTTAAATGTACCAGGGGGAGTCAGTATGAGCAAAGACAATGGCTAATTTCCTTTCTTCATCCCTTTTCCACTCTGCGGACCAGTTTATAACAGTTATCTGGTGCTTTATCAGAAGGTGTCTGGCTATCAATATGTTGGGGCCATATTTGGACAAATAAATACATTGCTGTTTATCAGTGACGGGAGAAAACCTTTCATTATGATGTCACAACTTTTTTTGAGACCTCATTTGAGTCTAAGCAGGGATAAATTACAGTTTAGTCCTTGAGAAAATCAATTGTGTGAGTCTCCCATGGGGATGGAAAATGGTTTTGCACTGCGTACAGTCAGCTCTCTATGTCAGAAATATATAATCCCTCCAGCTCAAACGAATTCGAGGAGCCAGGACAGTGCTTTACAACTTGCCAGGGATGTGTTTGACAACCAGCTTGCTTTTTGTTTAGTCTCAGCAGGTTTGAGTACAAGCAAGCAATCCCTTTACGTTTTTTTCTTGCAGACAAAATCCCTATTATGCAATGTTAAGAACACTGAAGTGAACTGCATAGTACAAGTGTGCGCCAGTGCTTTGAAAATTATTTGTCCAACCAAAGCACTCACAGAGTTTGCACACGATGGAGCAGCGTCTTGATTAATAAACCCGGGCTGCCACAGTAACAGCAATTCAAAATAGAGCAGCTATTAAATGTCATGTAAACTTGAAAAGGATTTGCAGAAATTAACTGTTATTAGCTTAGATTTTCTTGGTTTACAGGACATTATTCATAATTATCATGGTCTTGTGTTTTATGCTGTTGAAATCATTTCCCAGCCAACATGGACTGGTTGAGTGCTGGATGCGAACTTCTAATGGATTTACCCCTCCTTTTCTTTTCATTTGTCAGACAAATGGTGAAAGTGCTGCAAAGGACAAAGCCGGGATTCTACACACCTGTGATTGGATGTGAGCTTGTGTTGACCTGAGACCACTGAAATGGAGTTGCTATGGAAAGTTATACTACTGCTGTCATTGGTGGACTGTCTGACAGGTAAGACTCCTAAAGTACCTTTTCGCCAAATTTATAAATGTTGTGAAAGATTCATATTATTTAGTTTTTATAGGCAGTTAAAGGTTGTTTTTCCAGGCAGTGAACCTTGGCAGAAAAGGAAAAGTCCGGTCTCTGTCTCTGAAAGACAAGCCCCATCTGCCTATGGAATGTGCAGTCATTCAGTTTAAAGAGCACCCCAGTAGTTACTTTCCAATAGAGATTGCACTGGTTGTCGGACAGAAATCTTGTCATTGATCTTGCCTTTGAGAGACCTAAATGTCCTCTCTTATAAAATGTTCAGGGTCAAACGTTTTCTTCAGAAAGTAAATCTGGAGCTGAGGACAAGATGTATCAGGGTTTTGTTTCATGAGCACAGCATCTTGAGGAATAAGTAATCTTTCATTTTGCTTTGCTCTATATCAAAAGCCCCTCCTTGCTGCTGGGAGCTAAAATAATTAGTGTGTGTGTGCGTGCTTATGAATGTCACTGTATGTATTTGTGTGTGTGTGCACGTCTCTTTTCAAAAGCACATCATCACATCTGCACCTAAATTTGTTTACATGGCAATTAGCACCACTTATCACTAAATCCAATACACATCAGTGGATGTCTAATGAGGCTTTCCTCAAGGAACTGTGACTCACTATGGGATTAGGATCTACACCACAAGTCTGGATCACATATTATGTCCTACTTAGGCATTCTGTTAAATATACAGAGGAGTGAATGTCTTTTCCATTTGAGGGAATCCTGCCATAAGCCATTGGATGTCAGATAAACAGCTTTAAAGAGACTATTCAAGTTGGTGGTCTGAACTTGATCCCAGCTACAAACTTTACTCTTTCAATGATGAGGTGCAGAGTCATCCGTTCAAGGCAAATTAGTGCTCAGTAACAAAGGAGCAGAGGGCCAATTGTTTCTAAGAAGCATTGTGTTGCAGAGCCCTTGCCTCACTCTTGAGGCTCCCGCTCACATTTGGTAACAGAAAGTAACTGAGCATTAATATTCAGTATGGGCTCGCATTACATATGCTCTGCTTGCAAGACAAGTATGGCACAATATAATCATAGACCTGTGAGCACGCAGCCTCTTTGCCTTCTGAGAAAGACATGATGAACATTCTAATATGCGGCCCCAATACTGGATTGAAACAGCCCAGTATGAGGTTGTTCAATAGGTGGTGGTAGGTAGGTTATTTCTTCAGACTTGGAAGTTTGTTTGTTTTTTGTAAACAGTAGGCATTGGCTGTGTGGGAGAGCAATGGGGCCAAGGCGAAGGGATTCCCACAGTGAGTTCATCCGGAGTTAACCAGCCTCACCCCAGGGGGTCTGAATGGCCTCAGGCAGGGGTGTGTCCTGTACAGTATATGTGTTTGTGTGAATGAGAGCGAGTGAGCAAGGAAGCAAGAAAAGAACTGTTGAGTAAAAGCTGGATGTGGTTTGTCCCACATGGATACAGCTAACCTTTACACTACAAGCCACGTCCTGCACAGCATCAAGATGCATTACCAAGACAGGTCCAGTTATTCAAGTAAGAGGAAACTGATTATCTATTAAGTTTGAAATATATAATATTCAAAATGCTGACACATATCAAAGGGTATAGCAATCTACTTTGTCTAGTTATGAGGGAAAAATAAGCAACGGAAGGAAAATAAAGACCCAGCTGTGAATGCTGCTGTTTCCTCCTACTACAGAATCTCTTGCCAAATCATATACATATACATAATATTTCATGCACTAACTAGTAATATCCTACAATTTCACTACAAACTGAAAAATAATAATAAGAGGCCGCAGCCCAATCAGAGAAATGTTTGTAGTTGGCATTTGAAGGCTGCAATTTAGGACCACTGGAAACAGAAATATGAACATACCCAGGAAAAGTGTAGAGGCTCCAACCAGTAATCAAATGCTTTGTATTCTTACAATAATTCAGAATCAAAACCAGAAAAACCTATTGCAAGATCAGTGGGTCTGTACAGTTTTATAGAAGTCATGCAATTTTGGCGCACAGCGTTTATTTTTAATTAGATGAAACATCAACAGAATCTCCAGGACATTCTGAAAGTGGAGTGATATGATTAAATGTCTCATGTTCAGAAATCACTAATTTCAGAACAAAGCATTTAACATTGAGTTTTCATTCAGCCACTGATGTGCTGTGGCACAGCAGTCCAACAGTTCTATTAAATAACAGGAGGCTTTGCTGTGGTTGTGCTACCATAGACCTGTAAAAGATAAAAGGATATATCCAGTTAAAAAAAATAATAAAATAAAATAAAAGGACTGATAAGGGCATTATTGGTTGCTGTAATTGTTGTTCCTGTGCATGCTGGTCATCATGGGATCAGCTCCTGGTGCTATTTCAGTGTTCCACTGATCAAGGACAAAATCCTCTAAGTAGTATGAGGCTTTTGCCGTTGGGCAAATCAGACTTTCTATAATTGCAGTGCAATCATAGTTTTTGCTGCACAATTACTCAGAATATGATCAAAATCACAATATAACCAAGTGCACGATCCAAAAAAAAAGAAAGCAAAAAAAAAAAAAAACATGATCTATTTTTAAGTTGTTGTTTTTTTATTTTTTCCAGTTCAAATTATATGCAAAAATGCATTTCCTCTTAAACTGAAACACTACATTAGACCATTGGCTCCCCAAAAAACCAACTCCCGTTTATTCAAAGGTGTAAATGAAGGGCTGCTTTTGGCCAGCTTAATAATCTTCAAAAAGTACTTTTACTTTGCTCTGTATCCCTGTGTGCATCCCAGGGATCAGTGGAGTTTCAAATATTGACTGAATTCATCGATTCATCAGAAACATGGCAAAGCATTTTAGGAATCCTTAAAGAAGGATTTTATTGCATTTTTGAAGCTCAGTATATGTGGAGATGTGGAATATACCCCAGTGACGCTTCCTCTCATAGCAGGTGGTATATTAATTTCATCCAGCAATGAGAAAAGCATTCAATCTAAATGTATTTATGGTGTAGGGTTAGTTTTAGACCTACAATAATTAATTTGCGTTGTTTTATTATGAATACATTGGTCATCAATCAAACAGCAATGTGTTTTGACAGGATACATCAAGCAGCCTGCTTTTTATTATATGTGTCAGTGTCTGATGATTAAGTTATATATTTGGTATTATGTTAATCGGCTGATTTTGCCTGCATTGCCGTACATAGTAGGAAAAATATGGCCATAATTTCCAGCACTAGTCAGCACTAATCTCTAACATACACAGATTAGTTTAACACCACAGTGTAAACATGTCCCAGTTGTTTGTCTTTCAATTTATTTACATATTGCAAACATTATAGGTTTAAGTCACATTATGTAAGAAATGTTTATTTACAACATAAAATTAAAGCCACCAATCTCCAAAATAAAAAAGAAAAAATCTGTAAATTTACTACAGTTTCATAACATGATCAATGTTTCCATTAGAGTGTACCACAGCAGCTCATAAGTGACAAATAACCTTCTAGCCAATCTTGAGGAGGAATAGGAAGGGATATTGCTGCAATTATATGACAAATGGCCTTCACAAAAGCAGTATGTTCCTGGGTTTATGTAGACATTCAATAGATGAAGCAACAACAAAAAAATTGCTTTAATTTGCCTTTCCCTCACATGGCATAATCAATTTCTGTGTTTCCCCCAGTGAACATGGCATTGGATACTGTTGATACAAGGGGATTGGATTTCTGTTGCACTAGCTTTGATTAAGCAGAGAATAGTGTGACATTGTTGGTTATTGGTTGGGAATGTGTTGGCCACATTCCTCTCCTTACAGACGATGCCACCGAACTGGTAATTAGTTTAATTAAGGGACAGTCTGCTGTACAGTGCAGTGCAGCATACAGCGTATAGTCATAGCACTAAAATATTGCACATGTATGACTCTCTTGGTATATTGTGCTCAAATAATGTGAACATGACGAAGTCCACTCACACTTTTTCTGTTGTTTCAGAATTTTAATAGGTGGAGGGTGAAATTCAAAATTTCTTTATTATGCACAGTTTGTTTTTCAAGGACCAGAAGCAATAAGTGCAACTGACATTTCAAACTATTGGCTAAGACGAGATTTGAATCGATATGTTGGTTGAAACACCTCACACCTTCCTGCTGGTCCAGAGTAACATTTGCTGCCCCTGAATGAGAGACCTTAAAGGTATACCTTATCAGTCTGAACAGAGGGAAAAGATGCTTTACAAAGCAAGATTGGCTTTTTTTATTTGATGCATAAAACCCTGAGCTGAAACGAATGGATTTGGGACCTCACAAACGACCAGTACCTCCCCCATAGCCGACTCCCCATGTGCCTGTTTATTCATGCTGAGGTAAGCTGGAGGAATTCATTTGCTGTCAGCTAGTATTGAATTTGAGATTAGTTTTTATTTCAGCCTCCAAAACAGCTCCCTCTGCCTTCCACTTGTGCCTCGATGCTGAGTCTTGTGTTGTCTGAGGAGCCTTTGAAAATGGCTGCACATATCACCATCTAGCAGCAGGTGACAGATATGAATGGAGGCAGCCTATTTTTTTTTAAGATCCTTTCATAATGACCTCCATCTCTGCCCTGCAGCATTGTGCAGCCAACTTCCTGTTGGGATTCTGGATCAGTGCCCCTCTGTGATGGAGCACTTTTTCATCATTCTGCTCTGTGTGCTCAGGGTTGCACCTGCAGTCAGGTTTCAACACTTTGGTTTTAACTTGGTTTCTTCACTCTGATCTTAAAACATTAAACATCTTAAAACAAACATAATTTGTTATTATGAGTTGCTGGTGTATAGCTCTTAAACTTTCTTTACTTACCAGATGTATTTTCCGTATGCACCCACTGGTCAAGCCTGTCAGAATGCCACCAAAATGAGATCTTCCTGGGAAAAATATTAAATCCCTCACTGTCTGCGGAGCTCAGTCTGAGGGGACCTGTTGTGGGCTGGTTCTGTGTAGCAGCTCAGTGTTTGATTGCCAGAAAGCAAACCCAAAAAATATTCCACGTTTCCAACCACATCTTACATTCATTGCTGTCTGAGCAACGAAAGAGTTTCAGAGAGTTTGCATCAGTTTGAACTGAACCCCCCAGGCACAGCCCCCGGAGCTCCATCTATTTCATTATTCTGGCACTTACTCACAATTATAACAGCTGCCATGGTGCTGCCAAAGATCGGGTCACCTTAGCACTGCCATAATCCAGAGTACGGGCTGCAACCAAATATCTATGTTGATTAATTTACCATTAATTGAATATTGAGTTACTTTTGTGTACGTCGGTCCACTTAGAGATTGATTTGTGCAATACACACCAAAGCTCTGCAAAAAATGTACTGACATTCAAGATTCAGTGTGTTCGGGGTGTTTGCTTCCAGTTACAGAATTGGGTCATGCAAGATTTTCCAGAACAGGGTGCATATAAGTAAAAGTGTCTCATATATACAATGCAACATGTCAATAAATGTTAAAGCCTTAACCACATTGTCTGGAATAGTTTTTGTTGCGCCATCATCATTCTTTGTGGTCAGCTATGGCATACATTATGAATGAATTACGTTCCACAGTTATTATAGATGAATGAATGTAAAGGCGTGTTTGTGTGGGTAATCATCTAATGCTTTGTTACTTGTTGAAAGACTTCAGAAACTGCTTTGAATCAAAGTGTTTATGTAGACTTTCAGAGCTGCTGTTAAATAGCATTTTTCAAAAATTACACAATGTGAATTTTTTTTACTTAACTTAAATCACTTATCAATTTAATATAGAGATGGATTCATCTCATAATTTACTGCAGTTTGTTTGTGTACAACAAGTTTGAGGATTCGTGTCTGAATATGTGCCGTACAGGAAGCGTCTTCTGGTAATTAATCATCTCTCAGTGCAGCTGTGAAGGACATGCTTCATCTAACCAAGATTATAATTAGGAAGCCTTTTATTCTTTGTAACTTTCCTTGTGGAAAGGACCAATCAGTGTACAAGGTCCCTTGTCAAACATTTTCGCCCTCTGAGTGTTACCTTGGAGTCTTGAGGATAAACCTGTCTTCCCTGGGCGTTGGAGACTTAAAGGCTGTTTCTCCTCCAAGTTATTTAGCCTGCCTATGGGATATTCCCAATTCTGTGTCAATACCAATATGCAAATAAATTCTGACAAGTCTGAAAAAATTCTCCTTCCATCACAAAAAAAAAAAGAAAAAGTTTATTCTATTGAAGTGCTGACTACCCCATGGGTCACTATGGGTTTTCCCTACATGACGCACTGCTGTCTGTGTCTTTGTTCTTACAAAGACAATGAATCAACAATGCTGTCATGTCACCCTGGAAAGCTAACGTTATATACAAATATATGTTCTTTGCCGCATATATTGCACTATCACTTTTTTTCTTGCAGAACACCACATGATGAATAATAACTCAGTGACCATGCTGCATATATGCACTGTGAACTACACTGTTAAAGTATAATTCAAAGTGATCTTCAAGCAGTGGTGATTTGTTGTATCATGGCAAGATTGCATTATAAGTAATAATGGGTAGTTTGGGGGAAATTTGGAATAAAAGCAATTTTTGTTCCACTTCCTCTGAACAAAAACCAAACTGTGTTGGAAGAGCACAACACATAAAACACAAAACAACCCCTCTCTCAAGTATTTTGAAAATTGCTTAGAAAATTGTAGCCTTTTTTCTTTGTCTATTTCTCCAGGGGACCATTTTGATGGTTCAAATGAGGGCTGATATAAAATGAGGCTGTATTACTCACAGAATTTGTTTTTCACATTTCTTATGAGATGACATCCCTCGGTACGGTGGTGATTGGCTTGAAGGGTATATATGAAATTGTGCTAAAGCACGGTGGCCTCTGACAAGTCTGGGCATTCAGATGTTTGCGTTAAAGTTTTATGAAGGTTACCAGCTGATTATGCAGTACCTTGGGGATCTATCAAGGCTTTTTTTTTTTTTTTATTATTATTACTTATATAAGAAAGGCAGGTCCATTTCAAACGTAGATATACAGTGAGTCAGCCTGAACCTCTTGTGCGGCACTTACTGCTTGCTTCGTAGAAATGTTGAAAATTTTTTCATGGTTGCCTGGACATCAACGGTGATGTGCTTTTGTTGGTTCCCTACACAGGAAGTGGAGTCCTGCTGAGGCCCATGTTCACCAAACAACCTGGCAGTGTGGTGTTTCCCCTTCAGGCTGGTGAGAATCAGAGAGAGGTGGTGTTTAGCTGTGAGGCGCAGGGACACCCGCCACCCATCTACAGGTAATACTTGCAGGCATACCTTTCATGCATGCTGTTCAGTCTTTGTTATGCATTACCTTCTCCAATTCCCCAGAGATTTCAAGGGCAGCATTTGCACTAATAACCAAGTGGGAGTGGATTTATTGCCTTGGGGAAATGTTTTTTTCAGCCTTATGGCTCATTGTTACTTGCTGCCTGCAGTGTTTAGCTTTACTGTCAGTCATACTTAATTTGAGAACGATGAATTCATTGTCCTTAGTTGCTGGTCTATTGTATTGTTAGATGAGCACGAATCTGCAGCAGAATTAACTTTGGGAGCTTCCTGTCATCTGTGTCAGAGACGTTGAAAAGATGAAAAAAATAAAATAAAAAAAATGCGCACCCACACTTGGCTGCTAGTAGGACAGAAATTGAGTGAAAAACCTTGAGTGGCTTATGTGTTACATACCAGAAATAATATGATGGAAATATATGTTGTTCTGTATTTCTCCCTCAGGCCTTCTATAGTTAATTTTTTATTTACAGAACCACTTCCAAAGACCCATCTGATTTGGAAGTAATCTTTACATGATAGAAAACTTGATGGACTGAGGTGCAGAAAAACAGTGGCTGTTCATGTTCAGCACATGAGCTGTGTGGTAGAGTGGTCCCCCAGGGGCTGTGTAAGAATCAAATGCTGCTGCTAAAATGATGACAAGTGAAAACTGATGACAAACAATGATTTGCTTTAAAGTACATCAAATTCAGTACATACACTGTTAATTCACAATCCATCAAATCGGGCATCATAGCTGTTGTACTTCTGTCAATGTAATTAAGCACAAATTGCAAAGCCAAGCATTTATTGTGTAATAGGTTGAAACGATCTCATAACATCAGCATATATAGCTGTTAATGTAGCTTAAAGATCCTTGGTGTTATGCACAATGGGCACAAATTGAAATTAATGTTTAAGATCTTATCACTTGGATCAACTTGAATACTTATCAAGCAATCAGTCACTAATTCACTGTCTACATAGTCCTACTGTTTCAAATGAAAACCTATTCATGAGTTCAAATATGCACATTTTTTTGCCCTTTTAAGTTGAGTTCTGAGTGTGCACAGATCCATATCAAATCAAATTTTGCTCTAATTAGCTCCTTAATTACAGCAAGTGCCACCAACTGAGTCAGTTTATATACCACATTAAGAAGTGATTTTCAGATTGATCACAAGCTGTTGCGATATAATTCTTTTATCATGTTTAATGAAAACACCAATATTTAGATGGATATATTGTCGTGGTGCAAGTTCAATCAGCACCCATCACAGGTTGTCACATACTTGACTGTTTCCTTTTGTAACAGGTCAATTGTGCCAGAGTTGGAAATGAGTTTTGAAAGGGTTTTCAGTCCTTGTGAGGTTCAGTAGAAGGACACCATATGCTGAGTGGCTCTTCACTGCTGTGAATGTTGGCAGCTCTGTTTCAGGGTCACCAAGGGCAAATTAATTTGCCCAAGTCTACCCAACGATTGCTGCCACATTGCTCTCCCACTCCTAGTTGTCACCCTGGCTCCTTGATTTGTCTCATCTGGAGCTTTTGGGCCAGTTCCAGCTGCAAGAATGAATCACTAAATCAATCTAATCAGCCAATCTGCCATTGAGCACCACTCCACTGCATTTTTCCGCCCATCTCCTTCCCTTTTTCCATCCCTGCCTACTGCTGCTTTTCTCTAAACATTTCCCATGCAAAGAGGAAGAAAGGTGAAGGATAATTATTAAGCTTCCTTTTTGTCAGAGAAGTGTGAAAATCTAATTAACACCAAGAGCTAACTTTCTGCCTAATTGTAGTTAGCGTTTTTTTTTTTTTTCATTTTCTTTTTTTTTTTGGTACTGAAAAGCTATTTCTTGAAGGTCTCCTTTCACTTTTCTTGTTTTCCTGTGTTTATAAGTGCTTCTCTCTCCTCATTTTCTTCTTTTTTCACTGTAATATGGTTCGAGAGTGCAAATGTTATTTGCTCTCTGCAGAGTGTAATGCAGACATTTTCAAGAACCTACTTAATTGATTCAATATATCTGAATACATTTGGAAATGTTTATACTGAACAAAATGGATGAGTTTAACAGTTTTTATATGATCTTAAACTATTTAGTGTTCACACGCAATCAAACCCAAACTCTTTTGGTCTTAACTAATTTTTTTTGGGTGTTACTGGTCACATGCTAAATTTGGTTGAGCTGACATCATCAACACAGCATGTTTTCTTGGAACATGAACTTTAATTATGCAGAGAGAACAACGATAAGCCTACCCAAGCCCAGCCACACAGACATCTTGTACAGTTACAAGCTGATTACTGGCAACTGCTTTCTTCTCTCTCTCTCTCTCTCTCTCTCTCTCTCTCTCACATACACACACATGCACTTGCTGGTCTATGGTGAGCTTTAATCAAAAAGCTACATTATCCATTGCATTGTCTGTATGTATTTTAAGCAGTGCTTGTTCTCTGTCCTCCCATGTGAAAGTTGCTATGATTGAAGTGATTCTCGATGAAAAGGCGATCCACATGGGGTTTAATTGATGGACAAACTGAAAAGGAAGGAAAAGCAATTGTCAGAGGAATCTACAGTTTTCAGGTGTTTGAATTAAATAAAGGTCTGTTGTGAATTGTCTGTTGCTGATTGATTCTCATGTCGGTTGTCATCCGTCATCTCTGTTGATGCCGACTTTACCATGAATAAAGTCTGGTAAGCCATAGTTTAGGCCACTTAGCAGCTTTGTCATCTGAGTGTTTTGTGCCATCTTTCTCTATTGAGGACCTTTTGTTGTTACTTGCATTCACAGGTGGAAGCTAAATGACTCTTTCATCCTGCCTAGACCAGGATCACGTTATGCTCTCATGGGAGGAAACTTGCACATCAGCCATCTGAATAAGGAGGAAGATGTTGGCGTCTATCAGTGCCTGGCATCAAATTCTTTTGGCACCATCGTCAGCAGAGAAGCCAGTCTGCACATTGCATGTAAGTGCATGCTATGTTTATTGTAGAATTTGCTTCAAGTTATTTTTAAGACATAATTTTCCCTGTTTCCCATGGCAACTACATATACAACCTCTTTAGTATTCATTGTGGAGTACCACTAAGTCCTGTACTAGGTCCATTCAGTCTTTACACGCTCCCTCTTGGTTCCATCAGACAGAACACAATATCTGTTATCACTCCTGTACCGATAGCACTCGGATGTATGTCTCTCTTTCCCCAGAAAATCTCAGTCCTGTACGTGACCTTGTAAGATGTGTGCACAAAATCAGCCAGTGGATGTCCAACAACTTTTTTCTGATAGTGGGCCCCCAAAACATTGGTGTTATTAGTTTTTTTTGTTTTTTTTTTTAGTTGTGTTTTTTTAACCTTCTTAAAAATTTAGGTATTTTTTATATACCAATCTGATTAAAAAAAAACAATGCACGCATTTATCTCCAGTAGATTAGACTATTGTAAATCTGTCTATGCTCGTCTTCCTAAAAAAATAAACTTCAATTAATCCAAAATGCTCTTGCAAGAGTACTGACCCAAAACAAAATAAAATAAAATGTTACACCATTCCATAAAAATCTCTATTGGCTCCCAGTTGACTTCTTTGCAATCCAGTTCAGTATTTTATTCATAACCATCAGAAATTGTGGTTCACTGAAACTATGATTTTTAGGATGCTCTGTAACTTGTTTTTCTTTATGACCTGATTCTTCAACAAAAACATCATATTTTATTTTCAACAACTCAAAAATGAAGTAAGATTCAGCAAAACTTGAAGAATAAAAGCCAAACACATCGATGTATTTGGTTTTGGTGATATTCACTGAAGTTAGCATGTAAAACATTTATTCCCAGCCCATAGTCTAAGTACCTCAAGAGGAAATGAGCCACTGTATAATCCAGTCTGCCCTCAATCCAGCATGACACAAATCTGCAGATGTCTTCCATCAGTGACATTCTTCCACCTCTTCAATCTCTAGCTTCTCTTCCTCACCTGTGATCTTTGACCTATAGTAGCTTCTCCTCTACGCCCACTACATCTTCCCTGTGTCTCTGCCTAGGTCTGGCTACCAAACAATGAAATTGGCTTTTCAGTTACATAATCAGATTTCTAGGTAAACCTCTGTGGAAAACAATAATCCGAAATCTATGCAGATTTGTCAACATGTAAACAACTGCTCAAGGCTGAGGTTAGATTTATTCATACTAATATTATCTCATTGCACTGGTTGAAACTTTGACAGTCCGCCATGCCAGTCTGGCAGATGGACACTTTTTTTTTTTTTTTTTTGCCTTGTTCCCTTTAAGGTAATGAATTAGAAATTAATTAACCATCAAAATCATCATATTATGATATCTTGGGAGCTGCTTGCCCTTAAAATCTGGTCTTAAGAGGTGGAAGGTCCACTTAAAATGTTCTGGTGGTTCTAAATTCCTCACATCACCATGATGAAGATTCTGTGATTGTGTGGTGGGCCTTGACACCCCCCCCCCCCCCCCCCCCCAACTTGATGCTTTACAGCCTTCATCCATCACATTTTATAAGACCAGAGTCAAAAGCATCTCTGATAGCAAGGTGAACTTGGGGCCTCTACTCTTGATGGGCAGCCCATATCAAGTGACAGCCCTATATCTGTGAGGTGCAGCTTGATTAAATTCTGATGTCTGTTTCTCTGCTGTAGTAGACACATCCTTTGCAGGGAAGGCACGAGAGGTATCCATCTCAATATTGTTTGGTGCTTCCTTGCCATAAAGCAGCATTGGATCTTCAGCATGTAGGCCAAATTTGTGTCCTGAGCAGGTTGTTGATCATATCTGCATTTCCTACCGGTTTTTGAGTCCGGACCGGCGCCGTATATCTCTGTTATTGGTCTCATCCATTGCCTGGGTCTGACCTGGAACCTTCCGCTTTTGTCAGAGGATGAGGACAAGCATCAGTGCTGATGTGCCATACATCATTTTTATTGCTCTTGGTTTAACTTAATTAAATGTGCTGTGTGATTGAGTAGGTCTCAGGTCAAGGGAATAATTCATTGGAGGAGCAGCCTGTTATGAGTCCTATCATGTCATTTCAGTATGCTCTTTGGATCACCGAGGGGACAGTCCTTCCCTCTGTCTTGTAATAACTCTATAATTTTAGTTTTCGTTGACAAAAACAAATGTAGTAAACTGTATGCTGGCGAAAGACTGAACAGCAGTGTCTCTGATTTGTGCCGATTGATGCCATATAACGTTGCTTTGTGCATGCATGATTTGAATGAACGTGCAGTGCATTTATAAGAGTCAAGATAACCTACATTTTTTTTTAATCCTCCGAATGATGGATGATGTAACAGTTGCTGCCATCTGTTAGGGGCTTAAACCTCTAAAAGTATAACAGCCCTTCATCCTGTTGACAATACAGACTTAAATGTTTAAAAGGTTCTGTTCGCCTGCTGGGAGTGTGGGAAGGAATAATCTATTTGGTTATCAAACCAGATTGAGTTTCCTAATCTCTAAGGGATATTTTTGGTGTAAGTGAAAGGATTTTCACTGGTGCAAGATGCAAAAGAATACAACAGATTGCAAGGCGTGCAATATAAGCAAAGTGTATTGGATGCCTGTCCTGGAGAACATGCTCCAACCTGGATGGTGTGCACTGCTGCTTATAGGGGCTCAGGTGTAACACAGTGTTTAATGAAGGGTGAAATCGTTGTATTCATGGAAGAAATGCAGGATGCAACCTATGCATTTTGCTTTTTATGACTTCTTTCTATTAAATGCAGTCCCGTAATTGTGCTTCATTAAAAATTTTTAACTATCTTACTTGTAGAATTACTTTGCAAGATTTGTATCTTTTTTTTTTTTTCTTCTTCTCTTGTTTTCATTAGCCCTCTATTTTTTTTTATTCAGTTCTGGTGCCTCAGGTGAAAATTAAGCCTGTTTTTCAGCTGGAGAGATCCTGAGGAAGGGACAATAATCGTTCTCATCAGCCCTGTGATTGTAAGTGCTCAGTCTGGGTTTCAAATCATCTTTTATTGTGGAGAGTAGTGGTACTGTATGACAGGTGCATTTCACTACGGTGTTGTATTTGACAGGAGACTACGGCAGTAACGCCCTGTAAGAATTAGACCCCTTTGATGTTTATTACTCCTCAAATGTCTTGTGTCACTCATTGTTAGGGGTTCATCACATGATGCTTTCCTGTGAATAGTGAAGAGAGGGGAGAGAAGACGAGAAGCAGAGATCACGGTTTTCATCATCTGTCATCAATGTTTGTTCAAGTAATTCATTTATAATGTTTATTGCACATTCTTTTTTATAACATTTTAACTTCTGAGAGTTTGTGTAGATTTTCTTTATATATATTGTTATTATTATTATTATTATTCTTTTACTTATTTATTTATTTTTTGGGTCAAAGGCAACTGTCCACAGTATCACATATAGGGCGAGCGTATTGGAGTAAGATTTAACATTTCTTTACCAAAAAAATTAAAATGAAAATAAACATTTGTTGCAATCTGCAAATCCTTATCAATAGAATTTATTGTTTACCTGGCAAACTGACTTTGAAATCAGTATGTCCTCTGTGAAGTGCAACTAATTGAATGCCTATTAATGTATTTGGATCACAGGAATATAAATTAATAGTTTGAGAAATTGTTACCCCATGACCTTAGATTTCTTAACATGGCTTTTGTGGCTGTGCTGGAGTAAACCTTCTGTTTCATTTGCGGTTGCTGGCATTTCTGTTGATTGCATGTTCAGATCTTTGAGTTTCTGATTCTTCCTTCCTCTTCCTCCCACTTTCCTGCTATCAGTCATGTGTATCTTTATGTGTTGTTATTCCTCAGCCTCTTTAAAGTCGTATTGGTACATGTAACGGAATTGGAGAATTTGCCATAATGAATGCAGTTCACAGCTCAGCCATGAAGCTTCTAAATTTAGTTGGCAAGACTGGAGGGTGTCAACACCCATTTGCTCCAGAAACTCCAACTCAGTGACATGATACTGGTCAGTCTCTCTGTTGGTGACATTTCAGGTAATGAGGCTGTGCCAGTTACTGAGGTCTAGCCAAAATCGGTGAATCTCATCACATCAAAACTGTTTCCAAGATTCTTCCTGTTTGCTGTTTTGACTCAATACCAATTAATCAATGGGCTCAGCTGTTTCAACTTTGAGCTCTAAAAAAAGAGATGATTTTGGTCAAGCAAGAAAAGAGAACAGATAAATTTGAAGTCTCTACTAAATGTTTATGACCTTTCAATATTTAGTGCAGTTTCTTTTTATTTCTTACTCTCAGGATGACATTGCCAGCCTCCCAGTACCACTCACTCTCCAACTGTTGAATTGGCATAGCATTTGGTGCAGACATTCATGGCCCCAAAATAATGAATACTATTAATTTTAATACCCCTTCATCATACCCCAGGGGTTTCAACTTGAACTGGTTAAAAGTTATGCTTCTACAGGAATTTATCACATAATGCTAAAAACTACCTGCCACCCAGTTTACATTGTGTGGTATTATGCGGAGACGCCATCTGTCATTTGTTTAGGTGTATCAGATTTTTATTGAAGTATCTTTTCCAACATTTTATTTTATGTTGGACGTAATATTACTTTTTTTTATAAATTTCTTTTGTTATTATTGACCATGAAAAGCTAGTTTTCAATAACTATTGTCGAACCCAAAACTTTGGCAACTCATCAGTTACATTTTCTTGTGCACTGAAACCCATATCCAAAATTAGTTTTTAACTTTTGTACATAGTGATTTTGTCAGACAGCACTGTACATATAAAATCAGGGTGGATAAGTCAGTATGTAAAAACTTAAACTGTCTACATGACGTTTTACTTGGTCCATACGTGTATAAAGTTTTGACCTTTTCTTGTTACAATAAAAAAACAGAAGATTAATGGAAGGAAATAAAGAGCTTAAAAAAAGGCCTTCTTTAATATCAAAGTCTTTTTTATCCTCTTGTACAATGGTCAGGTGCCAAATGTAATAGCATCGTCCTTGAGCTCACACTTCCAATGCTATGGCTTCACTTCTTCGTTTTCTCATTACAATGGGTCACATTGGAGGAGCAAGCCCAAAAATGCAAATTCACATCCAATTTCATGGATCTGAAAACACTGAGAATAGCCTGAACCCAGCCATGGAAAAGCACATGGGGGTGCAGAGCCATGATAGGCTTGATAAGATGATCCACAGCGTGCAGAACAGCTTGGCTTGTCAGGCATTGTTGGCTTTTAGTGTGTCTAGCTCATTTACACCCCACCATACTGCAAAGGAATATTGATCAGGAGGGCTTCACTTTTGGTTTGAGTTGAGTAACTTTGGTATTCTCTAATGTACTTTATGAGCCTGGTTCGGTTGAAAAGAGTCAGTTGTGGTCCTTTATAGTGCTAATGGTACTTCTTGACAGAAATGGTAACAATTAAGAAAGGCTGTCTGACCCTATATTTCTTTCTCATTACAGTAAAATATGTGATTTGACTTCTCTGTTGGAGGGACAGCTGTGTGCAGCCCACCTATGAATGCTTATTTATGGCAATTGTTTCATATAAACTGCATCACTTATTTGTAATGTGAGAGGATGAGTTGTTTTACAGTGATTTAAACTGGAGATCCTTGTTTAGCAAGTAAGGAGCTAATCAAATCAAACACTAGGTTAATGGTAAACTCATTTTATATTTGTTTATGATTGTAATGAAAATGTAATGGAAATTGATTTCTAACACAGATGATAATTTAATTCATCCATAATTGGGTACATAGTATAGTCAGCATTTTGAAATTCAATGTGATCTTTCTTTCACTTGTTCAGAAATGATAATGCAACGGTGAGCCAAAGACTAAAGCCATGTTAATGTCAGACTCTGAAGGTGTCAAGGAAAAGCTGAAGGACTCAGAACACTGCAGACCTATTTTTTTGTCATTCATTCATACTGAATACAGTACCAAAATGTTGGTTGTCCAACAGTTTCTGCAAATATTTTCTGCCCCAGCCCTGAAACAAAGAACAACCCGCTGAATATAGCACTTCATTACATTGAAGCCTTTGGATGATAACAGATGAATGCTTTCTGAGACAAAACACTTCACAGCATCCAACCACTGGAAATCCTTGCCACTGCAGTAACAGGGATATACTGTCTGACTCAGCAGTTAGTGGCCCTGTCAGAGCAGCTTTGGCTAATATGTTATCAAAGAGCTGGTTATTCTCCTCACTAAGCCTTTGCTGTATGTTGAGGTAAGTGGAAAATGAAGCAACTTTACTGTCAGCTGCCTCACTGTCACATTGTCACGGCTCACTGGGACATTTTCTACATTTTCTGATCTTTTGGGAAACCTCAATTTATTTAAAGGAGCTATTCCTTTTGCCTCTGCTATGTAGCCAGCATAAGAAACAAAGGTTACTGTTTTTATGAGTTTTTATGAGAAAAGTTTTTCGTGTTCAAACTTGGCACAGTGCCCAAGCCTCAAATTTAGTTAAATTTGTAAGGTAAAACACAAGCACATTCAAACAAAACTGCTAACATCTGTTATCAGTTTTTAATGCATTTATGCATACAGTATTCAGCAGCCTCGACATCTACTGTTAATTGAAGTTGGGCTTGTAATGATGAAAAACAGATGACAGTAAATATAAAACATTCCTCTCTTAGGTTCATTTGATCTGCAGGGATCAACGGATCACTTGCTACATCACGGGGATCTTAACTGAATCTTTTAATGCACCGACAAGCTGTGTGTAATTTAGCAATACTCATATGAACTGTAGCTTAAAAATTGTCCACTGAAGCATCCACTCAATCTGTATGCACCCAAGTATGAAAAGAACTTGATTAATTACTCATTAGTTGTTGTATTTTTATATTATTATTTTTGGGGGCTTTTATGCCTTTATTTTTACTAAGTAAGTAGCAGAGAGACCTCACCTCTTGCTCACTTGGGAGAAGGGAACGATCAGCAACATACACCTCAGGCCATAACCGAACACAGGCCACAGGCCATAATATTGTGTAAGTGCTGACCACTCAACCACCCACGTTGTTGAGCTACTAATTAATTAGTGGAATCATACAGGAACTTTAGAGTTAATCATTTGCAAACAAGAGAAAAATTTGCTTTGAGTCACGATAATGTAAAACATTTCTGCTGGATGTAATTTCCATTATTCCAAAAATCTGCAAGATCATGTACTTTATTTTCTACGCAGAGGGTCACTCTACTGTGCTTGTAAATCCGATGTGCCATTTTCAAATTCTTTCTCTATGTTGTCGGATTCAGTCTTTACTGTCTTATTATATGGCAACACTTTCCGCTGCTAAGTATGCTGCAAGAGCCACAGCAGGCATGCAAAGGCAAAGTGTTCAAGGATTGCAGTGTCTGCATGCTTTCTCTCAGCAGCTTGTCAACAAGTAATCGGTCTCCCTACGAATTCTGTTCAGTCTTAGTCATTTAATTGTTGCTGGTCCATGTGCAGTGGATGAAACATAGAAAGTGATAACAATATGGCATTCCAATTAAATTCACTCATGTGTGACTTGTACTTGAGGAATTGCTTTCTGTTCTAGCCAAAAGTGTTCAGTACTTTACATTACCATGACTGTGTTTATGCAAACATAGCATACAGACACGGGGGGTTTCAATAAACTATGCAACAGTTCTGCATCACATTTCATTGTTAAGTTCTGGTGAGTAGCTGTGTTCTTACCAGATATGAATTATTGGGTACCCAGTGATATGGCTTGTATGGCATTTTATCTCTGTAAACAGTGAGGCAGGTCCTCTTCGCTTCCTTATGGCTTATGACCCCAGAATGATTTGATGGTCTTTGCTTTATTGCTTTTGTGTTTTGGTAAATAGATATGGAGAACTTCAAGACACAGAGAAGAAGTCCAGTGAGGGTTCGTGAAGGTCAAGGAGTGGTCTTGCTATGTGGCCCACCACCCCACTCTGGAGGTATGTTTTTGTTCTTTAGTTTTTTCTCATGTGAAGATGTGTATTTCATCTGTACCAATCGCTCCTTTGTGATGCTGCACTCACAAACACTCACAAACAGGACCACTATCGGGTTCATTCAGAAACGTGGACATTGTGTGGTGTAACCTCTCTGACTCCTCATCTATTTATCTCGACAAAATGGTAGTCATGTTTGTGCTCACCCCTTCAGAACTCCTGGCTGTTTTTATGTTGTTGAGATCAGAAAAGTGAGGCATTTTTACTTTGCAACATTATGGCCTGTAATCCTGATTTCAATGGGGGCGAGGAATGACTTTGGCATGCAGACTGGAGAGGCTGTCTGTGGTTCAAGCTCTGCCAGGCTGAGTAAAGGGGGCTTCTCTCTGAGGTTGCTTTGTTTGCTTCACATCAGCCCTTCACTAACATTACATTATCAGTGGGAGTTAGCATTAACCTCAACCAAAGGGTCTGAGGATTGGCTTTTGCTCCACAAGCCAGCAAGGCCAAAGGTAATCCTCCAGTGTGACATACTGACATGATTTTTCTTTTAAAGATCTGTTTCAAAGATTATAATGAAAGTGAGTTAATCTGATAACCAGGCACATACGAAGTAGGCACAAGAGTTGTCAGCAGACAAGTTGCCAATTTGTTTCCTGGTTGACTGGAAGGACAAATCTCTCAACACTCCTTGGAAACATTTCATTGCAATTCAATCGTATTGTACCTTTTGGTATGACGTCCAAATTTATGTTAGTTCTGTGCATGATTCTGTTTTTAACATAACGGCAAAATAGCAACATATCCATGTTATGGAAACGTTTGCTATTCAATTCCTTAAAAGAAAATTTTTGTTACATATTATATGATGTTGTGTTACTGCCATGTGAAAGCATGTTACCTTTAGCTAAGTATTATGAGATGTTTTATCATACACTTGCAAACTTGCAGATCTAACAATGCTCTGTTCTGTGTATGTTATAATGGGACAACTCACCTTGCTTTGAGAACAAAAGCTTGAACAATGAGCCATATGCTTACTTCTGGCACTTATGTAATACAATTCCTTAAAAAAAAAATAAATAAATAAAGACAAATCCCTGATGAAAAGTATCCAAACGCCAAAACACATTCTATCCAGCTGAAAACAAAATAGCAGGATTGTCAGTAGTGTTTGGCTGCAGTAGCAGTGTCATGACAATGTCCAAAAATATTTTGAAAAACCTGGGCACATCCAGTTAAATGCATGAGTTGATTTATTATTCCCACCAAAAGAGCACCAGGATGATGTCCCAGCTCAAGTTCAGTGTGGTTTCTAGAATCGCAATGCGCTGAATTAAAATGTGATACGGTCTGTGAAGGCCTTCCCTTGTGCACCAAGCTAAAGAAAAATTACTTCCTTTTGGTGAAAGCATTGATGAAGCATGCAGCACTGCCAAGTCACTTTTTTTTTATATATGATTATATATGCCAAATTTTTTGGGGTGACTTGAAGTCAGCACACAAACAGGCTACAGTTTTTGTAAACCTGTCAGAGACCAGGAGGATTCAGGCTTGCCAGCCCTTATTTATTTGCTTATAAATGTGTTGACAGCCACATTTTAATCATCTTTGAGTCCAGAAAATAGTCTTGATCGGTTAATGTTTAATGAGCACCAAAGTTGATTATACATAATTAATTAAATCATACATGTATGGCTTAGTGTTGTATGCTGTAAGGGATTTATATACTATCTATACATTAGTCAGCAAGTTAGTTTTTCATAGTGGAGGTGCAGGTGTACAAATAATGAATTTCAGAGGTGACAAATAATGAAGTACAAATATTTCGTGATTGTGCTCAATTAGATTTTTCAGGTATCTGGTATCTGTATTTATTTCTCTGACCACTTCTTACTTTTACTCCCTACGTTACGTACCTTCTTCTCCTTGCACTGTAAAAAAAGGCTCGCTATTTCTTTTTATTTATTTATTTATTTTTTAAACCTCCACAGATGACGACATGACGTAAAAGCGTACGTAAAAGACGTGACCAAGTTGAGAGGGAAAGAGGGAGAAGAAGGGGGGGGGGGGCAGGTAACTGTGGGAAGAAGTCGAGTGAGTGAGGGGACGGTAGAGACAGAACCGAGAACTTGTACTGGAGCAGAAATTACCAGGAGGATGTATTGTGTTTCATTAACGGCAAAAATTCATTTTTGCTTTTTATTTTTACTTTGAAAGTACATTTCAGAGCCTTTACTTTCTTTCCTTTACTTGAGTAAAGGAGTTGAATTAGTATTTCTACTTTTACCAGAGTATTTTTTTTACACAGGTATTTGTACTTCTACTTAAGTACAGAATATGAGTACTTTTGCTACCTCTGATGAATTTCAGTAGATTTTGGTAGGAGCCATTATTATGAGAATCCATTCGTTTATTTTGTATTCCTAATGTATAAGAACAACCTTTATACTTCTTTTGCAAACTGAGACATTGACTTAAAATGTGATTTAATCTTAATGAAAATGTGAAATGAACAAGATGTACCAGGTACAGAATGGCAAACAGATAAATATATAATGAGTAGCTTGTTTTCTTGACAGATATTAGGTTAGGTTAAGAAGGTTTTGCTCTTAGATTTGTGAAAATTAGTTTTACAGGAGAATAAGGACAGAGGAATTTGATCAGGATTGCTGCTTCTTGGATCAGGAGATGACAGAAGGTGTTGAATGATTTTTAATTTATTTATTTATTTGTTTATTTACATGATCAGCAGGTGGGAGTTTCACCACTGTGAGAAACTTGACTGTGTGTGCCATTTAAAAAGTTTTGTAACTCATCTCCTAATTATGTGGATCCTCTCTGAAATTCTTTTTGTAAAAATCTGTGATGAATTTTGTTTTTTCCCCTTTTAACAGAAGTCCTTTGCGCTCCAGTGCAATGTGGGGATTTTAGGACACTATTAGTGTAGATTAGGATAAAAATCAAATCTCTCTACATAAACTCATTTTCATAACATTGAGAAGATTCCCCTGATCTGATGCTGGACTGTGTTCAAGAAATTCAGCTCCTTTGTTGTAACAGTTCTCTTGCATATTCGACAAAATTACAAATGTTTACAAAGATGCCGCAGTGTGTTTGGGTAAAGATTTGAATAAATCATTAGAGATATGATATCTGGGTCTTGATGTTTTTCTCTTTACAGGAATGTAAATTAATTCATTCTATAATTCTGTTTAATAATTCATGTTTATCTTGTCTGTTGTTTGCTGCAAAAACTCGGTTCTTTTTCTATGGGCCCCAAACTCCCTTTGGACCCCCATCTGGCATGACACTGATGATTTTGGACTGGAGTCCTGGAGGGGTTGCTGTCAGTAACCCACACTGTTGCATTACACCTGGCCCATATCTGTCAGTCTGATGCAAGGCCTCTACCTGATATTACAGAGAGAATGATAGCTGCATTCACATATAAAATGAAGGCAAATCATTGTTTAACTATCTAAAATGTGGAGGAAATACATGCCGAATAGTTGCCACTGCCACATTGTCTCACAATGTCATTCGAGTAAATCCCCCCTCTAATCAAATAGAAGATAGTTTTTTTATTTTAGATTTGATTAGTGCAGATAGGAAATGTTTCCTGTGTCTCCCATTTGTTCCATTAGTTGATTAGCCACAGTTCTGGTCTGACTTTCTTATAGATCATAGAAATATATGCCCATTAATGTTAGTGTACTCCTCATAGTACATTAAATGAATGGGCTAATGACAAGTGATGTGACACGAAACTGTCGCATTTTAACTTGTATTTCATTATATTTTTATTTATCTACAAGGTGAACATGAATATACCTTGTAAATAAATCATGTCCAGACATGTCCAGAGTAGATGTTTACTATACAAAGTATAAACTGACACTAAATAACAACAAATAGCCAAATAATGAACTTGGATAATTGAGGACAACTCAAATCATGACCTCTGGGCCTGCACATTCCTCTCCCTTTGGAACAATGTGTTTAGGCAGAACCATAGAGTCCCTCACAGTCATCTCAATCTGAGCCAGGCAGCTAAATGTCACAGTCACTTATACCAGTAAACATTATTGGGTTAAATAAGAATGAAACGTTCCCCACCAATTTTGAAATAAACGAAAACTTTTCCATATTCTTGCTGGAGCGGAAGCAATCCGAACGATATATGTACTGTGTACGTTGTCTGGATGATTAATATCACATATTACACAGATGATTTTTCATAACGGCAGTTGTGTAATGAGCATGTCACAATCTGTGACAGTGAGCCATTGACTGACAGCTGCAGGTTTTTGTTTGTTTTTTTTTTTCAATATTTTTCCTGCTTAGCTGTTGCAACAGGCTGTTCAACATACTGTTGAAATGACTTGGTGACACTAAGAAGTAAAACTGAGAGACAATGAGGCAGAAATGAATGTTGTTGATGATGATTCACAGTCAGATGTAATGCATCAGTGTCTGCATTCACTGTGCATTTTATCTTACCATTCAGTGCAATTATGAAGTTTGTTTCTAAAGGTTTTCTCTTCAGTCCTATCCACAAAGACCACCTTTTATTCGGGAAAATAAAAAATGAAGCTCCAACATGCGAGAGCCAAATTGATTGGTTGAGGAAAGGTTGTTTTGCATGGATGAAATGCATGTGCAAAATTCTGCTGTGGCATAATAACAACAAAAGCAATAATAATAATAATGATAATAATAACAATAATAACGTTTATAACACTGAGAAATAAAACCATACAAGAGAACAATACTACTACTTATATAATTGTGGGTCAGACGTTGTAGCAGAAAGCTCTACGACATCATTATTCCTTCATTATTTAGTCGTATCTTTGGTTTTTCTGTATTTTTTAAAGTTTCCTTTTTCATATTTGTGATACTGTCCAAGTAAATCTTCCCAACTGCTCCTAACTTCTCCCAGATTGAGGTGTTATTTTTAGTGTGACTTTGTGAATACAGGCCCTTTGAATATTCTGTGCTTTCTACAGGAACTGTTGATGATATTTAAGTAAAGGATGAATAATTACTAATCTTGTTAAAATTTATTGAAAGTGGGTCAGTTTGGTCCCCTGCTGTTTTTCTCATATCAAATACGCACAGCACACAGGGTTTGCTTTTGTCCAGCTGAGTAACGTACAGGCTCCTTTTATTTGCAGCCTCTTCATTGCTTCTTATTGTGATGGATCATGTCTGTTCTCTGGCGACTGAGCACATCGCCGAAAATGATCCATTTTCTCACAATATTTTCAGAAACTGCCATAGTAGATTATGCTTATTGATGGAGATGGTAAAGAGGTTGAGATGTGCTTTGGGATGAATCATATGCAATTTTCTGACATCTTTGCTGAAAATCTGGTCTGCTTTGGTAAGGCTGCATTCATCTAGATTTTGGTTAAATGCCGTTTAGCAGGAAACACACACACCCCCACATACACGTTACAGTCCCTTTCTTTTTTTTGTCCTTATTTGGCCCCAACAACAAATACAGTATTTATATTTATATATATATATATATATAAGAGAAATTGTGTTAAAGTAAAATAAAAGGATTTTTAGTGTCAAAACAATATCTCAAGCAGAGATGGACATTAATATAAGATGCTCCCATAAATGGTGACAGGACACAAATTATGCACAGCACAATGCGTCTTGGACAAGAATCTGCCTCATCTCCCCTTTTAAGTCTTTCAATATCCCATACATGATTCAAGAAGCCATCATTTTATTTTCACAATACCTGAAAAGTCCCTATACACCTGCAGGAAGTAGTTTGCTGTGGCCCAGGACGATCTAAAACCTTTGAAAGTTTCACCCAGAGAAAGACCAAAATATTGTCAAGTATCCAGAAAGAGTTCCAGCAGTGTTCCCTCACTGTATTTGCATCAGATGTGGATCTGCGTTTTATTTTGCATTAGTGTCAGTCTACGTGTTTTCTTTTGCTCCAAGACGGTCTGAATGACTATAGCTTGGGAACTAATGCACCTGACCTCCTTTCGCTAATGGAAACAAGCCTTTTAGATTTACTCAAGTCTGAAATCTCTTGTTCTCTTTATCAAGTGCATCTGCCCCAAAACAGACGCTGCTCGCTGGCTAGAAACAGCACACACAGCCTGCAGGCATTTTTTCCGTGGCTGTGACCTAAGCCATTTTATAGAGCGAACTTGTTGTGTGTTATGAATACAGATAGGTTAATGGCTGTTGCTGTCCTGGGAATGGACATGTTAGTACAAACTTGGACACAAGTCCTGCGTCGACTTTTCCGTGATACAATACACACTCGTGCAAAAACCCTCTCTGGATACAATATGCCCTTGGTCTGTCATGTTCCACTTCTCTCTCCTCTCAGATCATTAAGGGGGAATCAATGCTGCCTGTTCATTATACAAGGGCTAAATGGAACCACAATGAAAATCTGCCACTCACTGTCACTCACGATTGCATTATTCCATTACTGTCCATCCACAGAAGGCTCTCAAGTCAAATCATCAAGTACAAACACTGATGCTTTCCACTTCCTATTTCCTGCTTCCCGTTTCTCACCATTAATCTCTAACTAACCAATTAGTAACCTTTTATTTGCTGTTGTTTCAGTTCATCATGCCCTGCAGCTTTAGAAGGTATTGTTTCAAAAACAGACATTAAATATGAATAACCTTGCAAGGATGAGAGCTGGGATGTATTATTTAGCGGAGAGCAGGATATTACAGCTCTTCCTGTTCGTGGGTCTGATGGATCAAGCTAAGAAATCAGAGCTGATCGAAGTTGCAGACACTCAGATCTTGGCAGGGGAAACGGCAAGAAATATCCACCGTGCAATTCGGTTTTGGAAAATTCTTGTTCAACACTTTGGGAGTAGCTGACACCTTTTGTCTGCCCTGTTGGGAATTCGATGAGTATTTCTCCCCTCAGGCCTTTTAATGTTAGTCAAAAGCAACAGATATTTAAAGTAAGTCTCTGTGTAAAAGACTTAAAATACCTGGAGTGGTTTTGACAAAAGTTGATAAAATATTTAACATATCATCTTATCTGGAGCTCATTAATTAACGTGTATATTTCATATCTCTAATTCCGAACAGAGGTGGTAATCATCTTCTAACTTACATCTTTGCTACAAAGTGAAAAAGCCCACCATACAAAATATTAAGTTGTTTTCAAATGTCATTGCTTTAAAGTGTACCTATTAATAAATGCAGATTTTAAGCAGCCATATGAAATAAAACGTAAGTGTGTTTAGACTAATTTAATTGTCATCAAGTTTCAAACATAATTACCTTTAAAATGTAATCATGGCTAGGAAGTAGGAAACACGGGCATCATTGGCAATTAAAAGAAAAAACCCCTCAGTGTTTACTTGGTGCAAAAAAAAAAACATCCTCACATGTACAGTACTTCACAACAAGATTTGTGTGTGTCGTCTTTACAAGGCTTGCAGTAATATGTCAAATGTCATACATCGTTGAGCAGAAATGAAGAATACTGAGTCAGTAGATGAGTGTCCGATTCATGTCTCAGTTATTCCCTGTACTGTAGTGCAGAGTCATCGCTTAGACAAGTTTTTACGAACGGCCAAGATTGCTTTTGGGACAGGGATGCAATATGGTCCAGAGCAATCTATCTTTGTGTCAATATGTCAAAACACCATCATTCGTTTTTTATAATGTCGCTGATTGTTAGTGCAAAGCTTCTCTGACTACACTCCATTTGGTTGATAGTACTGGGAGTCTTTCACAGAAACTTGTTATCATCGATGATGAATAGTAGACTCGATGTTATCATACTGAATAACCTGAGCAGTGAAATATAGCTTTTATTGGGTATTACACCAGGTTTTTTATGCATAAAATGCAGCTTCAGGGCCTATTTACAGTCCTTAGCTGCTACATGGCAGCCACAAAGGGAGTTGCTTGTTTGTTTGTTTTTAACAATCACTGTCTCAGTGTTTAAAATACGGTCTTATGCAGAAACAAGTATTAAAAATGTGTAGGAACACAGAAGTTAAAAGATTCTGGCAAGAAAAGCAAATATTGTTTTTTTACAATCTAATCTGGCAAAGTTCTGTGGTTGCCAGTTAGATTCATTCAGGTCTTTTCCTGTTTCCTGTCAAATCATCCTATAAACAGCAATGCAGTGTTGCTGTTTTTGATAAACCTTCACATTCACAGATAACTCAAAGTACACTCTTGATTGTGGTTTTTTTTTTTTTTTTGGTGGTCTCAGAGGTACCTGAGTCCCCACACATGCAGGCTTCTCCAACACCTCAAAGGGTCTCTTACTGCTGCTCCATATTTAGTTATTTAAACACCAACTTCTCATATCTTCATCAGACCTTCAAGTCAAGCTTGTAAATATTTGCCTGTAAATCCCTGAAAAGCTAGTCAATCATGGCCTAAGCATGAGCACATAAGATAGTGAACCCTGCATCTATCCAACAGTGAGTAAGCTATTGTTATTCAATTATGAATAGTTTTTTCAATAATGGAAGGCAACCTGGGACATCCACTAATTCTTTTATATCTAAGGCATGCACTCAAACAGGAGACTGCTGATGGAGTGCACAAGATCCTTATATGGTTGAAGATGATGCATAAATGCAGTTTGTTTCTTTGACTTGGCTCCTGCGACTCTCACTGCCTTTCTTCCTGACTTTGTTCACAGAGCTCACCTTCACGTGGATCTTCAATGAGTACCCATCATTTGTCACTCAGGACACACGGAGATTTGTGTCCCAGAAGACTGGCAACCTCTACATTGCTAAAGTGGAACCCTCTGATGTGGGGAACTACACTTGCGTAGTCACCAATACAGTCACTAAACGCAGTGTGCAAGGGCCACCAACACCACTGGTGCTGCGGGTTGATGGTATGAGAACACACCCTTACAGTACCATAGGGGGAGCACTGAGCAAAGGCAGATAGATGATTAGTTTTTACTTGAGTAATTAAAATTTGATACATTGCAAACAAAGTGACTTTAATTATCCATAGCCTTTAAAGATAACTTTTTAAGAAGTGAAACTTTTAGCTGGCAAAATCAGTGTTCAGCCAGCTGCTGTTAGATGCTGCCAGCCAAGAGAATCATCTGTTCCCCGTTTGTGTCTGTGATTTGGCTTAAAACAAGAAGTTTTCTGTTATAGCAAGTACAAGATAAGCTAGACAGTTAGCAAAATTTCCCCAATGTAAACAGCCTGCGTGTGTTTGCTGCCCAGTATGCCCAATAGAGCGATGAGTCTCTTGGTAAAACAGTCTGGTCCAATCAGACCATCAAAGTTTTTTCTTTTATCTGGCAGACCGGTTTGAAAAAGGAAAACCTGAGAGGACTGGTGTGACCTCATGAGGCAATGACCAACTGCACATTTCACATTTTTCTTTTTTTGCCAAATAGGCTTGCAACTGTGCTTCGTAGATGTTTGGTGAAAATTTAGATGAATGACAAATGAGTGTAATACGAGTTTGTATTTTCGATAACAGTCCCATCGGTGGTCAGAAATGCTACAAATAGGTCTTGCCCCCAAACCCCAGAGTCTAAAATAAATCCAAAATAAATCACAATTTCTTTTTCGTTCACACAAACATAGCCTAAACTTTGTTTTGGTTCTGTTTCTTTGTGACCTTTTCAGGCTTTAAACTGAAAGCAATCCTTTCAGATGTACGTGGCATCAATTTTGTGTTTCTCTTTGTAAATCCAGGTGTGATGGGTGAATATGAGCCAAAAATCGAAGTTCAGTTCCCTGAAATTGTTCCTGTCGCTAAGAGCTCAACTGTCAAACTGGAATGTTTTGCGCTTGGAAAGTACGTCCCACTGTGTATTATTGTGCCACAGTCATAACTATGCCATTTGTTGTTTGCTGCTCCAATCTAAGGTGCATGGTAATGCATGGAAACCCTTGTGAAATGATTTAGAGAACAACAGATTCCGCATGTACATTTTTTTTCTTGGATTTGATGTTGACATGAGAGTGTTTTGGAACATTAATTCTTATCATATGATGTCTTCAGTCGAACTAAATCTCTGGATAAATCAACCCTGAGGAGCACTTTGCTTTTCATGGCCTTGCTGTGTGTGTTTTGTTTTCATACCTTTAGCCCAGTGCCAAGCATCAGCTGGAGACGAGTGGATGGCGCTTCTTTTGGCAGGAAGGTGGACATAAATAAAGCCATTGGAGTTTTAGAGATCCCATACTTCCAGCAGGAAGATGTCGGGATATATGAATGTGTAGCTGAAAACAGCAGAGGAAGAAATTCGGTGAAAGGAAAGCTGTCTTTCTATGGTAAGTAGGAGGATGGTTTTGCTGACTTTGATCTAAAACTTAACTTAGTTCACCCTTCTTGCAAGGGAACCAGAAAATATGTTCTGCCTTCAGTCTGTCAGCCATTTCGCTAACATATGTACATTTATAGCCTCTCACCAAATCTTCTACCCATTGATTCATAGCCTTAAAAGTTCACTAATACCAAGTCTGATTGAATGTGTTGCAGAATCCAGGGTAGCTTTGGTGTGAGTCCAACAAAAAAAGTTTTATTTGTTGTCATACATCTGTAGCTTTTATTAGAACTCATATATAACTGCATCATATACTGGAATGTGGCAGTAAATTGACCTATTACCAGTAGTTCATTTCTGACACGATCTTTATTGTGTCAGCGGCTAACATGGGCTGGAGTGCGCACAGATTTATACCACCTTTCAGGGAGAGGTGATTTTTGTTCTCCTCACCAACACTGGACTTATGGCCCTTATTCCGAGAAAGCTTTTAATGCCCCTTGATGAAGGATTTTTATAGTTTTTCTCCCCATTAGTTTGCAGTTTATGCACTGATGATGTCTTCCTACAAGGCCCTGTAGGGATATACTCAACTGAAATCATCAAATCCAGATTTTTCTTTCCTGTGAGGCAGGATGCCTTTGAAATGATAATAAAGGGTTTTTTTTCAGCACCTGTGGGTAAGATGAAATGCTTACAGTATTTGGGGGTAGACTGGGGATTAAACATGCCTTACTTTACCTGTTCATAGAGCACAGTGAGAAGTGGATCTTGACAAGGTCACGGTCCCAAACACAGGGCCAACAGTATGATCTAATTTTGGTCATTTTGTAAACAACACCATGTTTCAACAACTTAGTGCAATCCCTGTCTTGGTCCATTGTTGCATGGCACTATACCTTTTCTCTACTGTAGCGGTGGGGAAATTGTGTCTCGACTTGTAAGATTTAAGTCTCGTCTTATCTCAAAGCCTCCTGGCCTGGCTGGCCGCCAGGTGATAAAAATCTGTAATCTCATTTTAAGATGCCATAGACAGGTGCTTGTGGGACATCCATCAGTTCTACAGAAGAATAGAAGAATCAATACTGGGATGTCGTGTTTGCAACACCCAACCAAAGTGTGCACTGGAACAATAAGGGGTGACTTTGCTTTTGATTTCCCACTTAGTTGTCCTTCTGTAGTTCCTGGGGATTTATGTAGATCATGGTATCACAGTTGACTGCATTTGAATGGGCTCACAGACGATCAGATTGGTTTTGTATAAAAACTGCCTTCATCACGCCTTCACTTCAGTTATGTATCTATCCGATTCGATTTGTAATACTGTGTGCAGGGAGACATACACCTTTTGTGTCTGTACAGTGCATATTCAATTCAGTAATGTTTGCCCATCTCCAAATATATGCTATTACTTTTTGTGAAAAGAACATAAGGAGAGCATTCTGATAACAAAATATTATCTTAATTAGCATATGGAGCTGTTGTCTTTTTTCTCTAGGCTTTTTAAATCTTACATAAATTAGAATTTATTCTTACCAAGTAAAATGCTTTATGGGTAAATGCATGCAGCACTGGTGGCAAAGATAGGAAATACAAAGAATAATAATAAGGACATTCATTAATTTGCAACAACTGTTGTCATCTTTACATTAGCAGGAATGTTTCTGTCTTCTGCTGTCTTCATGATTTTGCCTTTTACGTTGTCGGGCACATTGTTTCAAAACACCAACTGTTCTGACCTGAATGTGACAGGCGAACTCACTCAAAACAAACCTTTTTGGGTCCACCGAGCACATAATTAGCAATTTAAATATGCACATTCTTGTATCCACTCTATTTTGTTTGGAAAACTCTTGATTTAGCTTCCTGTAATTGAGTATTTTTATTTATATTGTAGCTACTGTTCCAACTGAGATGCTGCTCCTATTTTCCCAGAAAAAAAAAGTGAAATAAAGGATCAGACTGAATCAACAAAAATAAATTCCACTCTCATGATTAAAATTTTTGCGGTATCACAGCCAAATTGCCTGTACCCTGGAAGGGCATCATGTATTTATATGGGTGCCTCACAAGACCTGTAAATCTCCGTATACTGTTGCCAGATATAAGGTGCTTGTCATTTATATGACAGTTGGAGCACTATTGTAAATAAATATAGTCTGTGATCAATTGTATTGCTAAAGATAATTATTACCAGTTCATTTTAAACATCACAACATGGTCATTAAATTTCTTGTTAAGGATTTGCTTTGATATAGCTGATTGAAACAAAAGTTTACTCTTTACCTTATGTGGGAATAGTTGCAACTTTTCAATTGTCTGAATCTGCAGCTCATGCAGTTCTTTTTATTTATATATTTTTCAAGTCGAGGTCAGCTTTGGGTTAATTAGAAATGAATTTATGATTTGTGCGCATGGTTGCTTCTTTACTGAACTAATTGCTCGATTGGTTGGTTCATTGATTTAAAGCTGCATACTGGCAATGTGAAGGCATTTGTGTAGGTGTTAATTTACAGTATGTGCTTTGTGACCTTTCAGCTCCACCTCACTTGACCGAGAAGCCTCAGGATGTTCAGAAGACCATTGATGATACTCTGGTCTGGGAATGCAAAGCCAGTGCCAAGCCAAAACCTACGTACCGCTGGCTGAAGAACGGAGAGCCTTTGGACCCCATGGAGGTCAGGGATCTCTCTTTTCTTAATACTTTTATGAATAAAAACTAAAATTGAATTTCCCTATAATATAGAGAGCTAGGAAAAAAAAGGAATAAAATAATAAATAATAATAATAATAATAAATAAATTGTAATAACAGAATCGGTTGAAAGAGTTGGTACATCAGATGAGCACTGCTAATTTGTGCTATCCACCTTTAATCAACCCCCCTCTCATGAAAGTGTATAGCACTCCTCTGTCAGCAGTCTCATTATGTCTGCTGAAAGCCGCAAGGCTCATTTCTGCCACCATGTTTTTAAATGGTATTGTGTCAATACTTTTTGCTGTTACAACAGCCTTTAAGCGGTTGAGTGCATTAAGATGAGTAATTTAATGTTAAGATGAAGGCTGAAAATATCATAGTATTCAAAACCCCACAAGGCTGCACAGTTTGTTGAATTCATTTTGCTCAGAAGCGCATCGTTTCCAACTCATAGGTTTGTACTTGGCAAGAACATGCCACTTTGATATGGCTGTATTTGCTTTTGACTAAATTTGGCATCAGAAGTGAATGCGTGTGTGTCGGGGGAGGCTGTTTGTATGTGTTTTGCAAAGAAGCCAAAGTGAGGCCGTTTTCTGCCTGTCATCAAGACGGGACTCTACAATCTATCGCTCAATCTCTCCTATCTCATAGTCTCAATTTTGTCATTGATTCTCTTCTCTCTGAGGAGAGTGAAAAATGCCTTATCATCCAAAATGCATTTTACATTTAGGCAATTTGCCTTATTTTGTGTTATTGTGCCACTCAGATGTGTTTTCTGCCTATAAAGAAGAGCTCCAGTGAATCGTATTCATTGATAGTCAGTGTTTGTGTTGGGTAATGAGCCCAAGTATGGCCAGTTGTTTGTTGTTTTTTTTTTTGTTGTTGTTGAACGTGTCTACAGGGCAGGTGGTTTGGTTTTCCCTTACTAAGACTGAGAGCAGGGTACTTTAAGTGCTGCATATCAATGCACGCACACTGAAGAAGATTACAGAGTGTTGCACCTAATGGACTGTCATTATGACACAGAAGTAGTTACCTGCAATTTCTACATGTTGAGTAAATAAAAATTAAATCTGTATAAATAGGCATAGGCTAATTTGTTGTAGGTGGCTCTGTTATTTTGTTAATTTAGACAGACAAAGGTCAGTTCCTCTATTTGTCACACATTCTTGAGCAAAGGAAACACTTATCACTCCACCTGTGCATCTCCGCTCTTGCTTTGTAAATAACAATGATAAAAAAAATTATTTGGTGTCGGGCCAAGGTAACTTCTTCTCTGTACATGTAGCTATATTAATGAGGTGGGGTGTTACCATTTTCAAAATGCCACCATCAACAGCGGCAACAGTAAATCAATTTCCAAACCCAAAGGTCAGCAATCTAGAGAGAGAGGTAGAAGGAGAGGAAGGCCAAAGGGGCCATTTGTTATTCCTCATTAGAATGGATCATTCCTCCTCACCCTCTCCCTCACTCTTCATCTCAGCTTCTCTGTGCTCTCTCTCCCTCTCCTTTAAGCTTTGTTCCTCCCAGATTTTCCTCTCTCTATCTCATTTTGGGGCCCTTCCAAGGGAATTAAATGGCGCAGAGGAGGGCTGTCACTTCAAAATGTCACCCCGGCGAAACAAGGACCTACTCATACTCATTGCATTTTTCCACTTCAGCACCATCTCCCCTTTTACTCAGATATGTGAGGGTGTGCGTTTCTCAGACTTTTGTACCTTTGACCTCAAAAGTCAGAGACCTGGCTTCCGAGGAGTTACTCTGTCCATGATCTGTCTTTTTATAGCACAACTTGAAACAGTGCTGGTATCAGAGAAGAGTCAAGCATAATTAATGATGGCCATAAAACAGGCCAATGCCACCATTTGTCTCCAGTGCTAAAGAGATTGTGATAGAGACACTGCTAAGTCACTGAGGATTTCCTATCAGGGCAATGGGTAGAGCGTAGCGTGGCAGCTATCCCTGCACTCACACAGATCTCTTTCATCTCTTTCACCCCCACCCCCTTTGCACTGTGTAACCTAAAAGGAACCATCTATTATCTATTCAAAGTTGCTAAGGCTCGCTTTGTCTCCGTCTCCCTCATCCTTTTTC